>NC_064616.1:808460268-808768108 GCF_023898315.1 Schistocerca nitens
TTTGCTTCCCAAACAGCAAAACTCATCTACTGCTTCTGGTGTTCGTAATCTAATATAATTCCCTCAGTATCACCTCATTTAATTCGACTGCATTCCATTACCCTTCTTTTATTTTTGTTGGCGTTCAACTTATAATCTCTTTTTAAGACACTATCCATTCTGTTCATCTGCTCTTCCAAGTCTTTAGCTGTCTCTGACAGAATTACGATGTCATTGGCGAACCTCAAAGTTTTTATTTCTTCTCCCTTTCTACTTTACTCCTTGCTCAGTGTAATGATGGAATAACAATGGGGATACACCAACGTTAGTGAAATTGGCTACACCTGGAAAGAATGTGTCGAATAAATCGAAACTCGAAGTACGGGTAGAATAGTTCAGTACCAATGTATAATTGGCAATGGTTCAAATGGCTCTGAGCACTATGGGACTTAACTTCTGAGGTCATCAGTCCCCTAGAACTTAGAACTACTTAAATCTAACTAACCTAAGGACATCACACACATCCATGCCCGAGACACGATTCGAACCTGCGACCGTAGCAGTCGCGCGGTTCCGGACTGAAGCGCCTAGAACAGCTCGGCCACCGCGGCCGGCTAATTAGCAGTGAATAAAGATTGAAGATGATAACCAATAGCAACCGTAAATGTCAGTCTAACGTCGCCGAAGTGGATATGTGAAAACAAGTGCCTACGAGATTGGAAAAACGGTGCGCTCTACTGAACTACAATTATAATGCACGTTTACTTTTCCGCCTATTCCACGTACGTGGCAATTTCCTGTGGTCAAAAGAGGTTTCCGAAAAAATAAGAAACACAAACTAAGGCAACCCCTCATGAAGGCTGCCGCTGGAAGCTGAGAGAGAAAATGTACTGTTTCTCGGGCGATTTTCGGTTCAAGCTGTCCCACAGTCATAGCCGCATGTTGGAAGCTGCCGTGATGGCCACAGTCTGGCACCTTGCGTTACTGAGCGGACCAACAAAAGTGTAATGATTTGTGACATCACTGCACAAAACATGTGGTGCTGTCTCCTTCAGCACTGAGGGAAGTCTGAACAACAACCGTCACATCACGGAGAGATTAGAGCCCACGGTATTGTCCCTCCTTTCCGCAAATTTACACGTCAAACTTCAGCAGAGAACAGCCCGACCGCATACTCCTAGCCGATATGCAAGCTTTCTTCAAAGAGTGACGGATACCACAGCTTCCCTGACCAACATGTTCGATTCAATTGTTGTCCACAGAACATGTCTCTAATGTGATTAATCGGCAACTTGTCTGTCAGCATTTATGCTCGGTTGTTCAGTGAGTATATACAATCTCCGCAAAATTCTCTAACTTATAGGGGGGGGGGGGGGGGGGCTACTGTATCTTACAGTGGGGCATCATCTTAAGAAACTTTCCAATGTAAATTACAACTGCGCAATTTTTTAAATGTTATGTTACCCCCGTTGCCACTCAGTCATGGGGTGAGAGTCTGCTTCTTTGATAACAATCCATTCACTTGCTTTGGACCGCTGCTTATAGTTTTTACTGTCTTCTACACTGAAGCGCCAAACAAACTGGTACAGACATGGGTATTCAAATACAAAGATATGTGAACAGACAGTATACGGCGAAGTTGTTGGATCGGTTACTGCTGCTACAGCGGCAGGTTATCAAAATTTAAGTCAATTTGATCGTGGTGCTATTGTCTGCGCACGAGCGATGGGATACAGCATTTCCGAGATAGCGGTGAAGTGGGGATTTTCCCGTACGACCATTTCACTAGTGTACCGTGAATATCAGGAATCCGGTAAAACATCAAATCACCTACATCGCTGTAGCCGGAAACAGATCCTGCAAGAACAGGACCTACCGAGCGAGGTGGCGCAGTGGTTAGACACTGGACTCGCATTCGGGAGGACGACGGTTCAATCCCGCGTCTGGCCATCCTGATTTAGGTTTTCCGTGATTTCCCTAAATCGCTCCATGCAAATGCCGGGATGGTTCCTTTCAAAGGGCACGGCCGACTTCCTTCCCCATCCTTCCCTAATCCGATGAGACCGATGACCTAGCTGTCTGGTCTCCTTCCCCAAAACACCCCCCCCCCCCCCCAACAGGACCAACGACGACTGAAGTGAATCGTTTAAAGTGACAGAAGTGCAACTCTTCCGCAGATTGCTGCAGATTTCAATGCTGGACCATCAACAGGTGTCAGTGTGAGAACTAGTCAACGAAACATCATCAATATGGACTTTCGGAGCCGAAGGCCCACTCGTGTACCCTTGATGACCGCACGACACGAAGCTTTCGTCTTGCCTGGTCCCGTCAACACCGACATTGGACTGCTGATGGCTAGAAACATGTTGCCGGGTTGGACGAGTCTCGTTTCAAATTATATCGAGCGAATGGACGTGTACGGGTATGGAGATAACCTCATGAATCCATGGACCCTGCATCTCAGCAGAGGACTGTTCAAGCTGGCGTGAGGCGTGTGCAGTTGGAGTGATGTGGGACGCCTGATACGTCTACATACGACTCTGACAGGTGACACGTACGTAAGCATCCTGTCTGATAACCTGCATCCATTCATGTCTATTGTGCATTTCGAACGACTTGTACAATTCCAGCAGGACAATGCGACACCCAACACGTCCCTAATTGCTATAGAGTGGCTTCAGGATAGCTCTTCTGAGTTTAACCACTTCCGCTGGCCACCAAACTCCCCACACATGAACATTATTGAGCACATACGGGATGCCTTGCAAGGTGCTGTTCAGATGTTTCCACCCCCCTCGCACTCTAACGGATTTATGGACAGCCGTGCAGGATTCATGGTGTAAATTCCCTCCAGCAGTTCTTCAGACATTAGTCGAGTCCAAGCCACGTTGTGTTTCGACACTTCTGCGAGCTCGCGGGGGCCCTACACGATGTTAAGCAGGTGTACCAGTTTTTTGGCTCTTCAGAGTATTTAATCAGGGCCGATTAATTTACTTCAGTTTTTTCTTTGTTTTTATCTTTGTATATTCTCCGACCGAAGTGAATGAGCCATAAGAGGCTTTCTAGAGGCTTACGGGCTTTTATTGACTAATATTTGGCACAAAAATAGTCGCTCGGACGCTATACTATGCAACAAATAGCGAGAACCTATCTGTAGAGGGTTTTTGGTGACGTTTTAATTTGAAATCAATGATATCACAGAAGTGTCTTTCTACTATCTGACAAAATTGTGAGCATAGCTGATAACGTTAAACGTCTTACTTTTCAAAAGTGAAAAAAACACTCAATGTTGCAGTCAGCTCCACACTTCATGTGGCCGTGTGGGTCTAGCGGGTAGCAGTAGACTCCAGCCCTGAAGGTCACGGGTTCACTCCTGGAGAGGGATGGGGGTTTCCTCGCTCCTCCAGGATGGCCGACGCCCACTCAGCCTGCTATTAAATGAGTACCGGCGTTCCTTCCCGGCAGGGAAGGTGAGCCCGCCACCCGCCGCTTCTAGCACCGCGGCGGTTTACTCCACACACTTCACATTTTAATCACACGTCGCGTTTCAGTGGACCAAAGAGCGGCTGCAAGTGCCGGCCGATGTCTGTGCATTTCAGTTTTTAATATGTCCCTGTTGGTCTAAGTACCCACGGAGTATTTCATAAATATTGTCTTGTTGTTTTTCAAAGAGCAACATGCAATATGCTTACTTATGTTTCTATCTTTATATTCATCATTTGTTGTCCAACATCTGTAGTTTAAATTTTGAAACTGTTGGTAACATTCGCCGAACAATTAAAACTAAACTGTAATCAAAACTGTAAATGGAATGTATTTTATTTACCAGGGAATCACTGCAGATTTATCATTTTCATAATGACTGATTATTCCAGAAAATCTGGAAGCACTTGCAACTGTCTCGCTACTCACATACAATGTTACTTATAGCTGAAGGCGACGACCCGAAGGTTTAAAAACATTATTTTCATGTACACTTTTGGATAACAAAATCATGTTACAAATCTGTCATACTACAAATTCTGAAGTCTAGAGTTCGATCCCAAGTTGGTCCAAGGATTACGGATGTCACTTGTGACCTCTTTCAACAATTGCATTGAAGTATTACTGTGAAAAACGCCAAAGGCGCAAAATGGTTCGTGAACCACGTTGAACTGTAGAGCCCCCACTAAGTGGCCAGGTAGACATCGGCAGAACCGTGCCTACTAAATGACCGTGCTTTTCACATCTGTCTCCGAACTACTGAAAACTTTACTAAGACTCGAACGGAGGAAAAACGCCTTAGGACACACATCGTGACCGATTCCACGCCATGACTTTTATAGGCTCTGATTGCACTGAATTCTTCAAGTCCATGCTCCATGCTCACTGGCAGTTCTGCAACATTACATAGTGAACTTTCATGTACTTAATGTCCACATCAGTAACATTTACCTTTCTAAGCGTGTTGTATATTTTTATAGACGTTAATGTATCACTTAACAGCCCTACTCAGTTCGTGGATCATTGCTGGAAAGGCTTAAGGTTTGGGCATAAAAGAACCTTCTTCTTTGTAGAGAAATACAGTGTGTTATTTCAGTATTTAGCTCTACAAAGACATCGTAGAAACCATGAGATAAAATAGAACCGGTCCCCGTCTTCGTGTAACTTATTCCTCTCTCATTTGGCTTCAAAAATGCAGCAGGAAAACGGAGGTAAACGTTGGCAGACTCCTCATTTGCCTATGTATTATACAGACTCCCTCATTTATAACTGCTGAGTGTGCACTAGTCGCGTTGGTAAATAGCGAAACCTCAGACGGAATCCAAAGAAAGAAAGAAAGAAATGTAGATTCCAGAACGGTGTTAATACTTTGCTTCTCCGGGTGCACCGAAAAGAAACCATTTTACCAGCACGAATGTCATAACGAACATTATGCGTATTCTACGCAGCTACAAAAGACTCACTTTCTTAATTGTATTTAAAGAATCATTTACAACTGTCGAACACTGTTAAGTTTCAACACAGGTCACACAAAAGTTCTGTTGTTTGCCAAAACTGGACATACTTGTTTCATGGAACTATTCGCGAGTCTTATTTATACAAAACAGACTTATTTTCTGCCTGTCGATCGCTGTTTTTGTTTCAAAATGGCCGGTTTCGGGCAATGTCGCCCGATCTGCATTGCCCGAAACCGGTAATTTGGAAACAAAAACAGCGATCGACAGGCAGCAACAAAGCCTATTTACACTAAGTGATGAACTCACGGCCTTCGAACGTGATCAGGTGATTGGGTATCACTTGTGTCATACGTCTGTACGCTAGGGAAAGTTGAAAAGTGGAAGGAACATGTAGAGGGGCTATACGAGGGAAAAGAACTTGAAGGAAATACTATAGAATGAGACATTGCGAATTTGACAGAACACTGAAAGACCTACGTCGAAACAAGGCCCATGGAGTACACGACATTCCACCAGAACTGCTGATATCCTTGGCAGATCCAGCTATGACTAAACTATGCCGCTGCTGCGCAAGCTATGTGAGACAGAGCAATAGCCTAAGACTTCAAGAAAGATGTGATAATTCCAGTTCCAAGGAAAGGAGGTGCCGACAGGTGTGAATTTTACCGAACTATTAGTTTAGTAAGTCATGATTGCAAAATACTAACACCAAGTATTTACAGAAGAATGGAAAAATTATTAGAAGCTAAGTTCGAGGAAAATCAAATTGGACTTTGGAGAAATATTAGAACACGAGAGGCGATACTGACCTTACGACTTATATTAGAAGACAGTTTAACGAAAGACAAACCTAAGCTTATAGCTTTTGTAAATTTGGAGAAAGCTTATGACAATGTCGACTGGAATACACTCTTTGAAATTATGAAGATAGCAAGAGTAAAATACACGGAGCGAAAGGCTATTTACAACTTGTACAGAAACCAGATGGTGTTTATGAATCAAAGGGCATGAAAGGGTTGGTTCAAATGGCTCTGAGCACTAAGGGACTTAACATCTGTGGTCATCACACACATCGATGCCCGAGGCAGGATTCGAACCTGCGACCGTAGCGGTCACGCGGTTCCAGACTGAAGCGCCTAGAACCGCACGGTCACACCTGCCGGCGGCATGAAAGGGAAGCAGTGGTTGAGAAGGGAGTGAGACAGAGTTGTAGCCTAGTCCCCTGTTATTCAATCTACACACTGAGCAAGCAATAAAGGAAAGGAAAGAAAAATTTGGAGAGAGAAATGAAGTCCAGGCAGAAAATAAAAAAAACTTTGAGGTTTGCCGATGACATTGTAACTCTGTCAGAGATAGCAAAGACTTGGAAGAGCAGTTGACAGGAATGGACAGCGTCTGGGAAGGAGCATATGAGATGAAAATTAGTCGCGTTAAATCAGGCGGTGCCGAGGTATTTAGACTGGGAGACGAGACACTAAAAGTACTAGATGAGTCATGTTATTCGATTACCAAAATAACTAATGATGAGCGAATTAGAGAGGATATAAAGTGTAGGCTGGAAATGGTACGAAAAGCGTTTCTCAGGAAGAGATGTCTGTTAACATTGAATATAGATTTAAGTGTTAGGAAGTCTTTTTTGAAAGTATTTGTCTTGAGTGTAGCCCTAAATGAAAGTGAAACGTGGACGATAAGCGGTTTAGACAAGAAGAGAATAGAAGTTTTTGAAATGTGCTACTACATAAGAATGCTGAAGATTAGACGGGTCGATCATGTAACCAATCATGAGGGACTGAACAGAATTGGGAGAAAAGAAATTTGTGGCGTAACGTGACAGAAAACAGGAATCTGTTGATAGGACACATCCTGCGACAATACGGAGGGAAGTGTGAGGGGGCACAACTTGTAGAGGGAGACAAAGAGATGCATACAATACATAGGTTCAATAGGATGTAGGTTGGAGCAGTTACTGGATATGAAAATGCTTGAACAGGAGTGACGACCACAATAATAAGAAGAGGTGAAGATCGATGTGGATGGGGACGTCTGGTTGAAAATTCGATTATTTCAGAAAGGAGTGGAGAAATTAGGTCACGACACTCAGCTATGAGCTAACCGACTAACGATACGTAAATAGTACGTCATCATCAATGAAAACGAAGGTGATTCAGAGGTCTGAAGCGATTCTCGATGTCTTGTGGCGAGCTCAGCGGCGAAACAAGTATTGGCAAAGACGCTGAGAAAGTAACAAGATTCAGTGAACAGTGTTAGTTGCAAGTGAGAAGCAGTTTCAGCGTCTTCTCATGTAAATAAACTAGTTTAACGGATGCAAGGGCTGGAACTGAAGATATGTTAGGCATCAAAGATTGTAATCTCTACGAGAGATAATAATAATTAGTGAGCGTAATAAATAAATGCAGCGTAAGTCTAGAAACTTCAGCAACTGGCTCCTACAATTAATGTACAAGATGTTCATTAAAATGATCGTCAATCGCAATAAACAGAAACAAAATTCACCAAAGAAAAGAAACAAGTTGCTTTAAAAAGTGTATATGGAACAAGATAATATTTGCAAGACGTGAACGAGATAAAAGAACGTAGCAATGAGTACGAATCGTATGAATCACCATTTTACCTAAGATTAATAAATTTTGAAGCAACTTTTATCTCGGTATCAGTAAAATTGTACGAAAAACTCTTGAGAAACAATGCAGTCGTTCAACCGAAGCTAGCATACTAAGTAAGGCTAACAGCAGATTGCAAGGTTCCTTATCTGAGAAGATCCGTAATGCAGTTCCCTCTAAGCCAGCTGATAGGTCGTTGGTAGCTGAAAGGCACCGCACGGAAAGCGAAGGGAAAAGCATACGAGCCAGTCTGTCAGTCACGATGCGTGTAGTGCTCGTTAAAATTTGAAAATGTATGTTACTCTACTTACTGCCTCACGCCCTCCTCAGATTCAGTTATAAGTTGGCACAGTGGATAGGCCTTGAAAAACTGAACACAGATCAATCGAGAAAACAGGAAGAAGTTGAGTGGAACTGTGAAAAAAATAAGCAAAATATACAAACTGAATAGTCCATGCGCAAAATAGGCAACATCACAGGTACTCGTGAGCCAACGAGTGCCGTGGTCCCGTGATTAGCGTGAGCAGCTGTGGAATAAGAGGTCCTTGGTTCAATTCTACCCCTGAGTGAAAATTTTTTCTTTCTTTATTTTCGCAAAGTTATGATCTGTCCGTTCGTTCATTGACGTCTCCGTTCACTGTAATAAGTTTAGTGTCTGTTTTTGCGACCGCACCGCAAAACCGTGCGATTACTAGACGAAAGGACGTGCCTCTCCAACGGGAACCGAAAACATTTGATCGCAAGGTCATAGGTCAACTGATTCCTCCACAGGAAAACACGTCTGATATATTCTATACGACACTGGTGACGGCATGTGCGTCACATGACAGGAATATGTTGTCGACCCACCTAACTTGTACACTTGGCGAATGGGTAAAAAGATTCTTCTACCTTGCCCGATTTAGGTTTTCTTGTGGATGTGATAATCACTCCCAAAAAAGTGATGAAAACATAAGAGTTTGTCACATAAACTGCAACAAATGAATGCAACAGTTTCACAGTCGCACAGTTTTGCCTGTGCTCTGTCAAAACATAATTTTTAACGTTTTTAAATTTATCAATGTGTAGACCGTCAAATCCTGCATATGTCCAAGCAAATCTGAACATGTCCTGGAATTTTGGAGAGCGAAGTTGATTATGTGTGAGTGCCTGAACTTTGATAATTGTCTGAAAATAAAAAATTAAACTTCTCACTCGAGGGAAGACTTGATCTAAGGACCTCTCGTACCGCAGCTGCTCACGCTAACCACGTGACCACTGCGCTCCTGGACTCATAAGCTCCTGTGATGTTGCCCATCTTGCGCATGGACTACTCAGTTTGTATATTTTGCTTTGTTTTTCATAGTTCCACACAACTTCTTCCTGTTTTCTCGATTGATCTGTGTTCAGTTTTTCAAGGCCTATCCACTGTGCTAACTTATAACTAAATCTGAGGGGGGTGCGATGGGGAGGTTTCCTTGTGAGTAATATGGATGCGTCCAAGCGCGCGCGCGTCCGTGTGTGTGTGTGTGTGTGTGTGTGTGTGTGTGTGTGTGTGTGTGTGTGTGTGTGTGAGAGAGAGAGAGAGAGAGAGAGATTGATTTTCTCCAGCTGACAGTAACATCACGACAAGAAGATTATACTAAATGCAACAAATAATGAAGGACGGTACTGTAACTGCTCGTGAAGACTTCTGATACGTAAATATACACTAATTTCGTGGCTTGTTTAAGATACGCCAAGACGCTTATGACGAAAGCTTTATACTCGTCATAAGCTAGACAAATTGTTGTCACATTGTTTTTACACGGTTCATGGATTTAATCCCACTCTGTAATAGTAACATATCTTTAAAAGAAAGTCACTTCTCAGCTGGAAACAAAATCATAATCTACATAATACACGTTCCGCGTTTCGGTAACTCCGGTTAACTTCAACGCTAAATGAGGAACGGCGAACAGGTTTTTACATATTCTCTGGGCCATTATAATGTGGAAGGTGATGGTGCTGAGAGAGATAGTGGCCTGCTGAAGCTGGCGTCTCTCTCAGACAAAACCTGGACGTATCTTGACAGGGAAGTCTGGATAGCCGCCAAGTAAAAAAGAGCTCAGAAGTGAAGTGACAGACAGCTGCTTCCAGTGGCCCGGCTAGCAGTCGCCGCCACACACTAGCTATGCAGGATCTCCACTCGCATTTGGAAGGGCCCCGCTTCAAATACCCGTCGGGCAATACAGAGTTACGTTTCCCGCACTTTCCTTAAATCACGCCATTTACTGCAAATATCTGCCAGTAACTTTCTGCCAAACATTTCGTCGATCCTCTGTAGCCGGCCGGAATGGCCGAGCGGTTCTAGGTGCTACAGTCTGGAACCGCGCGACCGCCACGGTCGCAGGTTCGAATCCTGTCTCGGGCATGGATGTGTGTAATGTCCTTAGGTTAGTTAGCTTTAAGTAGTTCTAAGTTCTAGGGGACTGATGACCTCAGAAGTTAAGTCCCATAGTGCTCAGAGCCATTTGAACCATTTTTTGATCCTCTGTAGTCAACACGTGACGGACAAAAAGTATAAAAGTATTTTCATCTGATGAAGTAGTCACTAGTAAACACTACTTGTCCATGGCTAAATCATAAAAAGGCTTTGGAGGTTAGGTATTCGGTCGCTCTGCTCCACCACGACGAGGAGGGTCTGCAACTGCGTATGTCACTCACTTGCAGGACCGACAACTCAGTCCAAAAGACACTGTGGTGAATAAAATTAATCACTTCTGCCTCTGCAACTACTTGCATAGATTCTACATATTATGCGCCCGATAGTTTTCACCACAGTTTTCAACTGTAGAACAGTTCATAAATTCTCTAAAATTTTTCATCGCTTCATTGGATGCCATCCAAGTTCCCGCAGTGGTTCAAATACTGCCTTCAAGCCACATGTTATTATATTAAAAATGAAGAAATTCCTCCAGCTGTATTTAAGGTGTCGATTTTATTTTGGCAACTGGTTTCAACGTTGTAACAACGTCATCTTCAGGCCCATACACTTGTTGACGTCAGCTGCGTGCGGCTGATACTAGAAGTCAGTGGTGAGGTATGGACGTGCGCCGTGTGGAAGGTGGTTAGTAACTAGGACTAACTAGTTGCCAAAATAAAATGGACACGTTAAATACTGCTGGAGGAATTTCTTCATTTTTAATATAAATTTATACCAGCTGACGTCCCACTGTCCGCCATTTCAACCACGGATGTACGAAGATTAAACATGTTATAACGGTAATTTGCGGAAATCGCCAATTAATGACAGAATTGTTCTGTGGGATGATTGTCAATACAAGTAAAATTCGCTAAACATGACTAAAGAGTAGCATACACGGTGTTACCATTATAATAACTGGGTGTGGCGCAGTGGCGGGGTGCACATTACAGTCTTTCATAGATGATGGAAACTGGCAAATGTGCCAACCTGAAGTAAATAGCTCAGCTGTGGGAGAGATGAAACCGAAAGTTACGAAGCAAACATCTTGCCAGTGAAATGCGAGAGCCTACGAATCATCGTTTGGCTTGCGCTGTAGAGTACATCATGAGGTGATGGGGGCCGGCCGGTGTGGCCGAGCGGTTCTAGGCGCTTCAGTCTGGAACCGCGCGACCACTACGGCCGCAGGTTCGAATCCTGCCTCGGGCATGGTCGTGTGTGATGTCCTTAGGTTACTTAGGTTAATTGGTTCTAAGTTCTGCGCGACTGATGACCTCAGATTTTGAGTCCCATAGTGTTCAGAGCCATTTATTTGAGGTGATGGGGACACGAAACTCCACAGAATCCGACGTGGTTTATACATTGACATGGTTCTGTTATGAATGCAGGCTATGTTAATAATAATTTTATGTTTAAACTCTTCCACTGGTCCGTGTTTGCATACAAAAACAGGAATGTGGGATTGTGGATCTGCCTTGATGCAAAACACTTGTTAGTTATTTATTTGTTTATTCCACAAAACTAGTTTCAGTGACATATCGCCAACATAACAACACTGAGTTTTCTCGAATAAGAGACGTCAGAACTTTGTGCAAAGGTTTTTAGCACTTTGTGTAAGTATTTTCAAGAGACTAAGTGGTTTACATGAACGATCCTGCTTGGATTTTTTTAATACTCAGCGGATCAACGGAAAAGTTGAAATTTTCTGATATTCACGGATCACTTCGACTAAGTAGTTCCGCCCCAGGATTCTGTTATTGGTCTAATATATACACTACCTGATCAAAAGTATCCGGATACCTCTATTTAATACGGAATTGGCCACTAAAAGGGAATCCACCAGTATAAAAGGAGTTTGGGAGTACTGTGTTATCAGTACAGAAGCTGTACCAGCAGAATGGTTTGGGCAGGGGAGCTCTCCCAGTCGGGTCGGGGATTTTCTCCGCCCGGAGACTGGGTGTTTGTGTTGTCCTCATCATCACATCATCATTCAGGAAGTGGCGAGGCTGCAAATGGAAAGATTGGGAAGTTAAATGGGCGCTGATGTTGAGCGCCCCGCAAACCATCATCATCAGCAGCATCAGCATCAGCAGGGCTGAGTGACTTCGAACATGAGCTATTCATTGGATGTGTCGTTGAGTAACAAATCTATCAGGGACACTTCAATCCTTCTAAAGCTGCCCAAGTCCATTGTTGGTGAGGTGACTGAAGTGAAAACGCGAAGGACGAAGACAGCTAAACCAAGACCAGGTAGACCTCATCTACTCACTGGTAGCAGACGTCGAGAACTGCAGAGGTTGATTGTAAAAAGTCGCACGACGTCAGTGGAAAGAAGCACTCGTATGTTCCAAAGTGCTACCCGCAGTCCAGGTGGCACAATGACTATGCGTAGGGAGTTGAAAAGGATGGGGTACAATGGTCGGGCAGCTTCTTTTTAGCCAAATATTTCTGTAGTCAGTGCTAAGCAACGTTTGAGGTGGTGTAAAGAGCGACCCCACTGGGTAGTGGAAGACTGGAAATGAATGATTTGGAGTGATAAATCACGCTATACCTTCTGCAAATCCGATGGAAGTGTCAGGTTTGGCGAATGGTTAGATATCGTTACTTGCCAAAATGCGTAGAGCCAACAGTGAAGTACGGATGACGTGGTATTACGGTATTGGGGAGTGTTTCGTGGTTAGGATGTGTTCCCCCTAACGTGCTTAAGAAAATGCCAGATGCGGAAGGCTATGAACACATTTTATAGCATTGTGTACTGTGTAAAGTTCAGGAACAGTTCCGAGACAATGACTGTACGAGGGCCAGCCGGTGTGGCCGAGCGGTTCTAGGCGCTTCAGTCGAACCGCGCTACCGCTACGGTCACAGGTTCGAATCCTCCTCGGGCATGGACGTGTGTGATGTCCTTAGGTTAGTTCGGTTTAAGTAGTTGTAAGTTCTAGGGGACTGATGACATCGGATGTTAAGTCCCATAGTTCTCAGAGCCATTTGAACCATTTGACTGTATGAGCATGACAATGCACTCCGTCGTAAAGCAGTGTTTGTGAGGCAACAGTCCGTGGACAATAAAGTTCCTGAAATGGACCGGCTTCCTCAGAGTCCCGATTTGAACTCTATGGAAATTCTTTGTAATACATTAGAACGTCGACTCCGCTCTACACCACAGCTTCCAACATCACTACCTCCTCTGGTTTCGACTCTTGACGAAGAATGGACTACCATTCCTCCACAGACATTGTCACGTCAGACCAATTGTACCCAGCAGAGTTCAACACGTCGTAAAGCCGAAGGGTGGACATACCCCAGATTAATGTTCACTAATTGTTGGCTGGATACTCTCAATCAGACAATGAACATTAGCTACAGAAAGCCTGCAGTGAGTTCGACGAAGATGAAACTTACATCTTCAACAGAAAGTACGTCATGTAGCTTTAGTGCTAAGAGAAGTACCTGCAAGAATATGGTCGAGACTGTGTCAGATTTCTCTACGAAATACCGGGTGATCAAAAAGTCAGTATAAATTTGAAAACTGAATAAATCACGGAATAATGAAGATAGAGAGGTACAAATTGACACACATGCTTGGAATGACATGGGGTTTTATTAGAACAAAAAAAATACAAAGGTTCAAAAAATCTCCGAGAGATGGCAATTCATCTGATAAGAATAGCAATAATTAGCATAACAAAGTAAGACGCAGCAAAGATGATGTTCTTTACAGGAAATGCTCAATATGTCCACTATCATTCCCCAACAATAGATATAGTCGAGGAATAATGTTGTGAACAGCACTGTAAAGCGTGTCCGGAGTTGTGGTGAGGCATTGGCGTCGGATGTTGTCTTTCAGCATCCCTAGAGATGGCGGTCGATCACGATACACTTGCGACTTCAGGTAACCCCAAAGACAATAATCGCACGGACTGAGGTCTGGGGACCTAGGAGGCCAAGCATGACGAAAGTGGCGGCTGAGCACACGATCATCACCAAACGACGTGCGCAAGAGATCTTTCACGCATCTAGCAATATGTTTTTTTTTTTTTTTTTTGGTTCTAATAAAACCCCATGTCATTCCAAGCATGTGTGTCAATTGTTACCTCTATCTACATTATTCCGTGGTTTATTAAGTTTTCAAATTTATTCTGACTTTTTGATCACCCGGTATATTAGATAAAACCTGGGCTAGCGTCGTGCTCGAGTCTTTGCAATTCCCAACCTTCGTCGTCCCTGTCAAGTTTTCTCTGCACTTCCCCCCCCCCCCCCCCCCTTTACTTGCTGTCGTCTGTCAGTTATTTCCGTTCTAGGTGTTAATGAAACAGCATATTTTAAGGAAGATTGTGTACATCCTACGTCTCCTGCATTTTTATGTGTAAATAATTCCAGGAAAGCGTTCGTAGACTGAATAATTCAGCGCGGGTTTAAAAGTCGGTGTTTTGGGAAATTACACAGTGAAAGCAGGACGCGGGGGGCGCCCTGCAAGTGTGCACTCGGTGAGCACCAATTGCTACTTCCTCGTTGCCGGCGCGGCGCGCGCTCGCTACCTCTCGCAACAGGGCAGCTTTCGGAAGGGCTGCGGCCTTGTTCACGAGCAACTAACAGCCAAGTCCGGAGAAATGGATAAACTGCACATCAACATCTATACTCGGCGAATCACCGCGTTGTGAGGCAGACGGTACTTTTTTAATTACTGTACCTTACATTAAAGTTTCTTACCACGGCTGAACGCGCGCGCGTGTGTGTGTGTACAGTGTTATTTGCTTCATTTTACCTCTACTTGATAAATACACTACTGGCCATTAAAATAGCTACACCACGAAATTTAACCGACAGGAAGAAGATGCTGTGATATGCAAATGATTAGCTTTTCAGAGCATTCACACAAGGTTGGCGCCGGTGGCGACACATAAAACGTGCTGACATGAGGAAAGTTTCCAACCGATTTCTCATACACAAACAGCAGTTGACCGGCGTTGCCTGGTGAAACGTTGTTGTGATGCCTCGTGTAAGGAGGAGTAATGCGTACCATCACGTTTCCGACTTTGATAAAGGTCGGATTGTAGCCTATCGCGATTGCGGTTTATCGTATCGCGACATTGCTGCTCGCGTTCGTCGAGATCCAATGACTGTTAGCAGAACATGGAATCGCTGGGTTTAGGAGGGTAATACGGAACGTCGTGCTGGATCCCAACGGCCTCGTATCACTAGCAGTCGAGATGACAGGCATATTATCCGCATAGCTGTAACGGATCGTGCAGCCAAGTCTCGATCCCTGAGTCAACAGATGGGGACGTTTGCAGGACAACCATCTGCACGAACAGTTCGACGATGTTTGCAGCAGCATGGACTATCAGCTCGGAGACAATGGCTGCGGTTACCTTGGCGCCGCATCAGAGACAGGAGCGCCTGCGATGGTGTACTCAACGACGAACCTGGGTGCACGAATGACAAAACGTCATTTTTTCGGATGAATCCAGGTTCTGTTTACAGCATCATGATGGTCGCATCCGTGTTTGGCGACATTGCGGTGAACACACATTGGAAGCGTGTGTTCGTCATCGCCATACTGGCGTATCACCCGGCGTGATGGTATGGGGTGCCACTGGTTACACGTCTCTTGTTCGAATTGACGGCACTTTGAAGAGTGGACGTTACATTTCAGATGTGTTACGACCCGTGGCTCTACCCTTCACTCGATCCCTGCGAAACCCTACATTTCAGCAGGATAATGCACGACCGCATGTTGCAGGTCCTGTACGGGCCTTTCTGGATACAGAAAATGTTCTACTGCTGCCCTGGCCAGCACATTCTCCAGATCTCTCACCAATTGAAAACGTCTGGTCAATGGTGGCCGAGCAACTGGCTCGTCACAATACGCCAGTCACTACTCTTGATGAACTGTGGTATAGTGTTGAAGCTGCATGGGCAGCTGTACCTGTACACGCCATCCAAGTTCTGCATGACTCAATGCCCAGGCGTATCAAGGCCGTTATTACGGCCAGAGGTGGTTGTTCTGGGTAGTAATTTCTCAGCATCTATGCACCCAAATTTCTTGAAAATGGAATCACATGTCAGTTCTAGTATATTTGTCCAATGAATACCCGTTTATCATCTGCATTTCTTCTTGGTGTAGGAACTTTAATGGCCAGTAGTGTATTTATGCGGCTGAGGAATATTTGTAATTTGTGCTTCGGAAGAAGTTTCTAGGAATTTGAAGCCATTTTGACTATTTTTCGACCGTGACTGTCTCAAGAAGTATGTAAAGATTTTTTTTTTTTTTAATTACCGCTACCAGTGAGAAACTTCGTCGACTATTGTATTATTTATTTAGCGACATGTTTCGAAGTAAACCTCATCTTCAGGCTAAATGGCATTACTAAAACAACTTTAAAATAAGGCCATACAGATTTCATAAATTCTTTTCGTTAGTTCTGTGGTCATCCTCTGGAAGAATAGAAAACTTAGTAAGGGGTGGTGTCACTTTGGAAGCTGGACTGATGTTTGCACGAAAATGTTTTCTAACCGTCACTTAACTTTCCAAGTTACTGCAATGTCAGTGAGAATTTGTGAACAGTGACCACGAGAGGCACGGAAATGGAGGCACCCCAGCGCATCACTACGAGATTGCCACACCAGCAGAAAAAAAGTGAGTTACCGTTACTAAACAGACTAAAACCAGATATGTTCTCAAGTAAAATAATAGTCCACATCAGTGAGATTCAGCTGCATCATCAATGAAGCGCCTGGTTGTTCCTATACATAATTCAGGACGCAATGTTACCACAGACAGATATTACAATTCAATTGATTTGGCCGAAGATTTATGAAGGAATCACAAGCTAACCTCAAGAACTGAAAGAGATCTCAAAAAGACAGTTATGTTCCAGTAAATTTGCTTTCAGTGATTCTAGTACTGAAAATATTCCAATCACATTTGTTTCGTATATCCCCTATGGAAAAAACAGATAACCTTCTGTAGCTATCGACTCAACGTTATGACGCTGCAATTTGTTCACCTATTGACACTAAGAACAAAACAGTCATAAACTGATGTTATAATGAGACGAAAGGTGGCGTTGACACTATCGATCAAATGGTGCTGTTCTTGTAGACATAGCCGGCCAGGGTGGCCGAGCGGTTCTAGTCGCTACAGTCTGGAACCGCGCGACCGCTACGGTCGCATGTTCGAATCCTACCTCGGGCATGGATGTTTGTGATGTCCTTAGGTTAGTTAGGTTTAAGTAGTTCTAAGTTCTAGGGGACTGGTGACCTCAGATGTTAAGTCCCATAGTGCTCAGAGCCATTTGAACCTTGTAGACATAGCAGCGTTAAATGGTCATACATTGTTTCTGCTCAACTTCATAGAGTGGAATAAGAGAAAATCTAATAAGCGAAGGCTTTTTCTTCAAGAATTGGGACTACAGACCACGAAACGATACATTGAAGAAAGGGCTACGAATATTAGAGGACTCCAGAAGTATGTGGTTTCTGCAACTGGAGGTATTCTCAGGCAGGACATCAAATAGAAGTTCGCTGCAAAGGAAGCTGAAGAAGAAAGGGGGAATGTCATTTGTGCTTGTCGTGAAAGGCAGTCAAAAGCAGTGAAGTACAATACAGTGAACAAAACAACAACGAACTGTAACAACTGTAAGAGATACAGATGCAGTAAACACACCAAGAAAACTATTGTATGTTCCAAGTGTGACGACGATTCCGAAGAAAGTGACGAATAAGTGATCCCAGAAACTATGTTATGTAAACTGCTGTGTTTAACTTAAAATATCTGCAATATTTTGTATTCCAATGAAGTGTTCTTAATAACTCTGTAATGACTTTTCCTAGCAACGTAAGGAGATACTGCTGAAGAAAATAAGACTAAATAAACTTAAATGATGGAAAAAGTGAAAAATGCCAAAAGCGTTTTTTGTAGTGAGTGCTAAAAGAAATTTACTGTTTCTAGACCTTTATCAAACATCAATAGTCCTTTATACAATGTTTTGTTACTAAATGTCAATAAAAATTAAAGAAATCTTAATTATAAAAATTTTTGTGGTGGGCACATAGTATCCCCTTTACCCCTGGCATTGCGCGTTATGAAAAATACGTTGGGACTGAAAGGGTTAAGCAATTTGTTGTGCTGAGCGTCGTCAAAACACCTCATACATCTATAATTAGATCTGAATTCGAATGCCGATCCGGCTATTTGCTTATGATCTGTACCTTATGCTTAACCCTTTCCTTGTGACCCATTGAGAGGTTCTTCAGCAACGGTCGAATTGGTCTGACGTCTTCAGAAATTCGCAATTTTGAGGGACTGCTTCGGTTCTGAGAAGCTTGCTGGCAAGGTGGTGAGTGCCACCGGGAAACGCTGATTTACGTATAGAAGTCGGGATCAAACGGCGCTGATGTAGAGTCTCGCTCTCGTCCTCTCTCCGTCTTTTCCGTTCACCCCTGGAGTGCTGCAAGGCGGCGCTTCTCAAAGTCTGTCTCCCGCGCTGCAGGAATCCGGCTATAAAAAGAACACACGGATTGGGGAGAATCGTTGCCTCCTTGAGATGAAGACGAGGCATGAAATAGGCACTCCATCCTACCTTTTCTGTGACACACACGTGAGACTTAAGTTCTGGATTGTCACTTGTTTAGATAGAGAGATGGAAATATCAAAGGAGGGAAGAACAGCCAAGGAGGAGGAGGAGGAGATTAGTGTTTAACGTCCCGTCGACAACGGGGTCATTAGAGACGGAGCGCAAGCTCGGGTGAGGGAAGGATGGGGAAGGAAATCGGCCGTGCCCTTTCAAAGGAAGCATCCCGGCATTTGCCTGAAGCGATTTAGGGAAATCACGGAAAACCTAAATCAGGATGGACGGAGACGGGATTGAACCGTCGTCCTCCCGAATGCGAGTCCAGTAACAGTCAAGGATCCGTAGAGTATTGCATAGTTCCTAGGTAACTGGAACCACAGATAGACTGAACTGTAGAGAATGACGATGAATCCGTTCTCACAGGGTAAGAGAACATCAGGATGGAACTGGAGCGGGAAGATATTTGTGTCGTCATAATGTGGAGTGTAACGTTTCGGGGGATTCCCAAGAATGAATAACAGAATAGCTCACGTCAAATCTTCGATACATGAACCAATACGACGAAAAATTACTTTCTTCGCCTCAGGCAAAACCAAAGCACTCGTCATATTGGAATACAGATTACTAAAGCTTTAGTGCCGTATTTGGTGGTTTTTGTACGAGAACCCGCATGCTATGACGGTATCTTTCAAGGCACAGACGCAACACAAATACTCGCACAAAAAAAACGTTGTTATGGGTACGATTTGTTGTCATAAAATGTCGACAAACAGGACGCCGGTGGTTACACATGTCACATACCTTTGCTGAAAAAGTATGGATGGCAACATAAATCTCTCCACATGTGAAACGCAACCGACACACACACAAGCTGCAGCCGCACTCTGCATGTACTCTCCCTTCAGTCCAACAAAGACCTTTGTGAAACAAACCATACTTCAGCCGAAATTATGTGGGCGTCAGGTAAGTAAATAAGTGTGGAATGTCGCCTGCTCGACACAATAAGAAACGCAATAAATATAGGTTCCAATAACTTAAGGGAAATACATAGTAACATAGTGAACCTCATCAAAATACGATGACAATATACAGTGGTTTAGATACAGTACGATTACGTTATCAATAGCACAAGGCACACATAGAGCACCATTGTTAACACGTTACGATTATTGTGGTGCATAGAAACGGACACTTGATGCTGAAAGGCAACAGAGAAACAGACAGACATCCACCATCTAACGAAATGAACATCGCTACCAATGTTCTGCCATCATAGACGTCACATAATCTCTTGATAGCATAATATGGAAGTTCCGTGGCTTATTTCTCCGACTAAATAAAGTACTAATGGTTCAAATGGCTCTGAGCACTATGGGACTTAACATCTATGGTCATCAGTCCCCTAGAACTTAGAACTACTTAAACCTAACTAACCTAACTAACCTAAGGACAGCACACAACACCCAGCCATCACGAGGCAGAGAAAAAATAAAGTACTAACGGCCTAGTGATATCTCCTGACATTGACGGCGGAGTAAGACGTCGAAAGCTGAATACAAATCTGACGCGGCAAGAACTCAATGATACATTTATTCAAGAATGTCGCCACGTTGTCTTACAAATGTAATAATTATCAGAGTGACAGAAGACGACTACAGCTATTTTAACCAGTTGCCGTGTGAGTGTGGAATGCATTGTATCACGCCATCGTTGATTTAGCACTAGAACGCTAGGCCTCCGGATATGAACTGATATTCAAACTATTATCTACCTAACGCTCGCTATACATCCTAGGAGCTTGTAAGGAGGTCACACGAGAATTGCTTGACAGCGTGATATACGACAACAGCGTTCTCCAGTATCACCTGTCGGCTACATCTGGTGCACCAACCAAAAAGGTTTTGCTACCGAAAATGGATAATCGTAAAATAACTGCGTTAAATTCGTAAGTGATTATCGAAGATTCGCTGATAAAGTCCTGAGAACACAGCGGAGGCGTCAATGGACTCAAACACTTAACATGCCGAGAAGACAGCTTTAAAAATATTCTATTTCTTTCCAAATAAAAATATCGTCAGAACAGTAACACGTCTGAACAAGTAAAGTTTGGCGGATTTGTTCAAAAATGGTTCAAATGGCTCTGAGTACTATGGGACATAACTTATGAGGTCATCAGTCCCCTAGAACTTAGAACTACTTAAACCTAACATCACACACATCCATGCCCGAGGCAGGATTCGAACCTGCGACCGTAGCGGTCGCGCGGTTCCAGACTGAAGCGCCTAGAACCGCTCGGCCACTCCGGCCGCCTTGGCGGATTTTGTAAGGAGTTGATGTTCTGCATTCGTCCAGTACTACACCAGTTATGATTTTGTTTAAAAAAAACTCACGTTGAAGGGGCAGTGGATGATACCGCTGTAAATTTTTGTGTGCAAATAATGTTTCGTGAAATGGGAATAGAATCCCATGCATCTGCCTACTACGATTCTGTCACCAAAGAAGCCGTATATGTACAGGGTGATGACAGAATTCCAGTTCCCAAACGCACTGTCTTAACGGATACCTTCGTCGTACGTCCCACATGTTTTCTGCGGTTATTGCGCTCACTGTTTCTTGTCTGTTAGCACTGACAACTCTACGCAAACACCGCTGCTCTCGCTCGTTAAGCGACAGCAGGCAGCCACGGCGTTGTCCTGTGGCGAGAGGTAATGCCTGAAAATTGGTATTCTCGGCACACTCTTGACACTGTGGATCTCAGAATAATGAATTCCCTAACGATTTCCGAAACGGAATGTCCTATCCATCTAGCTCCAACTAATATTCCAAGTTCTACAACTTTGAGATTTTTGGGGGTGGGAGGAAGGTTTTGTGTGTGTGTGTGTGTGTGTGTGTGTGTGTGTGTGTGTGTGTGTGTGTTTGGGGGGGGGGGTATGCATGAACAATGGATTTGTTTTGAGAGGGGGTACGGGGGCATAAATCTGGAGCCGGCTACGGTGAAAACAAACGTTAAGCACTGTTTTGTCGTAATATTAAGCGATAGGGTCCGTCAGGGGAAGGGAAGTTTGGTCTTAAAGTCCATCGACGACGAGAACATTTCAGACGGAGCACGTACTCGTATTAGGGAAGGGAGTCAGCCGTGTGCTAATCAAATGAAACATCCCCGGATTTGCCACAAGCATTTTCGGGAAACCACAGAAAATGTAAATCTGACGTACAGTCTTTCCAAATTCGAGTCCAGTGTCTTAGCACTGTATCACCTCGTTTGGTGCGTGCTCTTCACTTTCTAGGAGTTTGTGGACAGGATGTTTGAAACACAGTTTAGAAAGGAAGGAACTTCAGGTTTTAACGTTCCGTCAACGACGCTCAGAATGGACAAGAATTACGAAGCCATTCGATACTGTCATTTCCAGATAAATTATCCCCAGTATTCGCGTTGACCGATTTAGAGAAACCTAAATGTGGATGGCGGGGTGGAAATTTCAATCCCACTTCAGCCGAATGCAAGTCCAGTGTCTTGAACACTGTCCCATATCGACCCCGCCGGCCTGAGTGGCCGAGCGGTTCTAGGCGCTACAGTCTGGAACCGCGCGACCGCTACGGTCGCAGGTTCGAATCCTGCCTCGGGCGTGGATGTGTGTGATGTCTTTAGGTTAGTTAGGTTAACGTAGTTCTAAGTTCTAGGGGACTGATGACCTCAGAAGTTAAGTCCCATAGTGCTCAGAGCCATTTGAACCATATCGCCCCCGTTAAACCGTCCACTTCCAGAATCTCATATAATAACGTACCAACAAGTGAAATGTAGTTGAAATTCTCTACAAGGCGTAAACATTCTGTAAGTGACACGGCTTCAAAATTTACCACGAATGTTTCCGGGGACTTTTATTTTTATTTTGTATTCTGCCACACATCAATTTGTATATTTATTTCTGTACGTTAGTTTCTAGGTCATTGGCTCATTATTAGGCCCTTCACCATCCACAATAATAATGTCCTTTACTTAACAGTTAAGGGTAAAGAGAAATTTCAGCTGCTCGATGTATGACGTTGGCTGGTCAGTTGTGGCGTTACGCTCCACGTCCAGAGCCGTGTAACTCGAGCAGTAAGAAGATACGCTTAGCGTGACCTTGGTACCAGACAGGCACGCTCCGTGAGTCACGGTCGTTTGTTTGTCTCAATATTTACACTCTACCTGTCCCTGTCTTACTCTTGTTGCGTCTGAAGAAATGGAACAACGTACTAACATTGCAGCTCGCGAGAGGAGAAATAAATCTCCAAAAACACACAGTTAAAAACAAATAGTGTATGCAACAGAGCACCGTAAATTTGCGAAAGACAAACGTTTCTTCCATCGTCTTGTAAATATTGAAAGTGGTAAGCCACGAGTAGCCTGCACAAAAAATAAAAACAAATTGTTCTTAAACCGCATTCTTGTAATATTCAGAAGAATCAGGACAGCTTTCCTTACACGGTGGGCCGTTTGAACACTTGTTTCAGATGAAAATGTTCATTAAGAGCTTCTAGCTTTTTTCTTCTTTAAAGGTTTATGTTCTAGTTTTGCTTGAAGAGGTGATTATGACAGGTGCACACTCAGGGAAAAAGCCTCCAATGGTATTATAACAAAGTAGACAATTACCAAATACGGGCTCCCTTTCGGCTTTGCATGCAGTCTCCTCCTTGACTCAACGAAAATTAGAAAGCTGTAGATAGTTGATGAACTTTTTGATTATGATTCTTCACTTTATCGCTTAGTGAACAATGCACATATTTATTGAATATATGAGCAGATATACAATTTGACCGAGGACTTCTTAGTAGAGAGAAATCAATGTGTTATCCCCAGTAGACAATTATCATCAGAACTGATAACAACGCCAAGGAATAGAGACAGGAGAGTTCGGTAGCATTTCGTCCCTTTCTGCGGAAGACGCTTATATGTACAGAAAGAATACATCGGTGGACCATCATTCATAAAGACGTGCAGATAATTAGCGCTTCTTAATAGTGTTGGAAAATGACTCTCAAAATCACATGTTACGGTGACAGAAAATTGAAGGAACACACAAATATAGTTGCGGGAAAATCAGCTGCTACGCTAAGGTCCATTAGAAGAATTGTAAGAAAATGTAACTCAGCTATGAAGAAGGCTGTTTAAAAAGCTCATCTTCGACCCATTCTTAAGCATGAAATATCTGCCACGGATTCTCAGAAATCAGTATTAAGCGAAAAGAAAGCCGGTTCAAGAAGGTGCTGCACAGTTCTTCACGAATTTGTTTGGGCAGACAGAGTAACGTGTGTGACGATAAAACAAATAAGTTGTACATCACGTAAGTGAAGGCTCTAATTAAATTTCCAACAAGGAAAAGAAGGTAGCGAAATTAGGGTTTAAAATCATTAGGAATGGAGCACAACCACGGACTAGACAAGTCACGGCTGAGTTGACCAGGGTGGACATAAAGTCTCCCCCTGATTAAGATGATGATGATGACGACGATCGGTTTGTGGATCGCTCAACTGCGCGGTCATCAGCGCCAGTACAAAGTCCAAATTTTTACACAGTCTCATTTTTTTTACACGGTCCAATCGAGCCACTGTCACAAATGATGATGATGATGATGAAATGATCGGGACAACACAAACACCCAGTCCCCGGACAGAGAAAATCCCTTCCCCTGATTAAGAAAATGTATTTTTAGATACGGCTCTGCGATTTGTAGCAAATAGTAGCTGAACTCTAAGGTTTTTTATAGATGGTCTTACACATGTGCTCCGATTGTTGTCCGTACAATGTCTAGGGGATAGTCTATTTCTGTTCATGTCTTTGTCATCATATCTTCCGCCATCACCTCTCCTGCATCTCGTATTCGTGCGTAAGAATCTGCGCATGAAGAACGGGCGAACTGAACACTTTAACCTTAGCGTAACACCACAACAAAAAGAGGCCATATCTGGTGAACGTGGTGGCCATAATGTTTGACCGTCTTTACCGATCCACCTATTCAAAAAGGTTTCATCCAAGACTGGCACACCCAATGTGGCGGTGCACTACCTTCCCATGGTGGAAATTCCTGTAACAGAGGGACGACGTAGAGTCCCTATATGTCTAGGTAAATTGTTGCCGTAATGGTACCCTCAGTTAAAAAGAACCACATAGACATGTGGAAGGGTATCCATACGAAACTGTGAGTCAAGCTACAATCTGGGAGAAATCGTATAGCTCTATTTAGCATAGTTCACTAGAAATAAATTGTTGTAGTCAGGAAGAACTTTACGCTCACTCTGTACGTCCAATCGTGCGGTTCTGATGGGGTTTTCGGGAGGTTTTACTTATTTGTACGGTCAATGCCAGAACGGGAAATCCCCTCCAAAATATTCCCACTTGGGAACCCATTTGTCCCACTCTCAGATTATTGTAGTGTGGCTGAAAATAACCGAGATCTCACAAACATTCCTCCCTATGCTAGAATAGCGAACGAAACGGAAAAATGTCGTTGTCGTACCGAGCGTACAACTCTACAGAGTCATGATGCTGGACGATAAAATGACGCACAGTCTTCTGGCCGTTTCCTGAATCGATCGCAAGTAACAGATGAAGATATACGAACCGAAGCCCGATTCCATTTGGTGTAAACATCCCGATAAGATGCGATCACCACGGCTTCAACTGTATTTTGTTTTCAGCAGGGGCCTATAATATACGATTTTAAAATTACAAGCGACAACAGGTATATTTACCGATCAGGGATTGGTATATGTAAGTGCTCAAAGCTTATCTCTGTTCTATGTGATGCTTGCTGTAGCTCAGAGATGATGCTGACTGATACCTCCTGGAACGACGACGACGCCGATTTCCTTACTGAACAAATCCTCACATGGGGACAAAACATTGGGCTTTTTAATAGAATACACGCAACGATGGCATAATGTCTATGAATTTTTTGTATTTTTAACGGTTCAGGCCACAGCATTTTACTGTAATTAAGACGACCACTACAAGCTACGCCCGATTCTCAGTCATACACTGAAGAGCCACAGAAACTGATACACCTGCCTAATATCGTGTAGGGCCTCCGCGAGCACGTAGAAGTGCCACAACACGACGTGGCATGGACTCGATTAATGTCTGAAACAGTTCTGGAGGGAACTGTCACCATGAATCCTAGAAGGCTGTCCATAAATCCGAAAGGGTACGAGGGGTAAGGGATCTCTTCTGAACAGCATGTTGCAAGGCATCCCAGATATGCTCAATAATGTTCACGTCTGTGGAGTTTGGTTGCCAGCAGAAGTGTTTAAACTCAGAAGAGTTTTTCTGGAGCCACACTGTAGCAATTCTGGAAGTGTAGGGTGTCGCATTGTCCTCTGGAATTGCCTAAGTGCGTCGGAATGCACAATAGACATAAATGGATGGAGGTGATGAGACAGGATGCTTACGTACGTGTCACCTGTCAGAGTCGTATCTAGACGTATCAGGCGTCCTGTATCACTCCAACCGCAAACGCCCCACACAATTACAGAGCCTCCACCAGCTTGAACAGTCCCCTGCCGACATGCAGGGTCCATGGATTCATGAGGTTATCTCGATACCCTACATGTCCATCCGCTCGATACAATTTGAAACGAGACTCTTCCGACCAGTCCAACGTCGGTGTTGACAGGCCCAGGCGTAAAGCTTTGTGTCGTGCGATTAACAAGGATATACGAGCGGGCCTTCGGCTCAATTCAAATATAGACATGTGTAAACAGGCAGAATACGGCGATGCGGACGGCAACGCCTATATAAGACAAGTGTCTGGCGCAATTGTTAGATCGGCTACTGCTGCTAAATTGGCAAGTTATACAGACGTGAGTGAGTTTGAACGTGGCGCAATTGGCGTCAATATCAGGAATCCGGTAAAACATCAAATCTCCGACATCGCTGTGACCGGAAAAAGATCCGGCAGGAAAGGGACTAACGACGACTGAAGAGAATCGTTCAACGTGACAGAAGGGCAACCCTTCCGAAAATTGCTGGAGATTTCAATACTGGGCCATCAACAAGTCTCAGCATGCGAACCATTCAACGAAATATCATCTATAGGGGCTTTCGGAGCTGAAGGCCCACTCGTGTGCCCTTGACTGCACGGCACAAAGCTTTACTCGTCGCCTGGGCCCATCAACACCGACAGTGGACTGTTGACTGGAAACAGGTTGCCTCGTCGGACGAATGGACTGATATTGGGCCCATGATACGTCTAGATACGACACGTACGTAAGCATCCTGTTTGTTCACCTACATCCATTCATGTCCATTGTGCTTCCCGATAGACTTGGGCAATTCCAGCAGGACAAAGCGACACCCCACCAGTCCAGAATTGCTACAGAGTGGCTCCAGGAACACTCTTCTGAGTTTAAACACTTTCGCAGGCTACCAAACTCCTTAGACATGAACATTAGTGAGCATGTCTGGGATGCCTTGCAATGTGCTGTTCAGAAGCGATCTCCACCCCCTCGTACTCTTACGGATTTGTAGATAACCCTGCAGGATTTATGATGTCAGTTCCCTCCAGCACTACCTCAGACATTAGTAGAGTCCATACCACATCGTGTTGCGGCACTTGTACGTGCTCGTGGGGGCCGTAGACGATATTAGGCAGGTGTATCGGTTTCTTTGGCTCTTTAGTGTAATGCAATACTCAGATTTAGATACAGTATTTCAGAACGTTTTTACACTACTATCATCTTTCCAAAGACGTTTAGGAGCTATAGAATTTCAATTTTGGTTCTGTGTGTATGTCTAAAACTAGCATGCTGATTAATTAGTTTATTCCTGTGTTTTTTTTCGATTATGTTGCTCCGCTACAAACTGAACTGGTTGAAGTCAGGAATCGGGATCATGCAGCCGTGATGCTGGGGCGTTGTGTATGACGAAGTATCGCTAGAGCGACACAATTTGGAGACGCAAGTCTACTAGAGATTACCTCAAAAGCCGCTGGTGGGCAGTGTAGACACACATGAACAGCTTTATAAAAACGTGGATAAAACAAGGAATGTTAGAAAGTGACTGGTCTCTTCTGACAGTAATTTTATTTTACCTGATTTCACTTTCCATTGTAGGAATTATGATCAATTTAATACTGAACGTGTTCTTGGCTGTGGTTTTGATGAAAGAACCATCCCATGTTTTGCTTGCAGTAGTTTAGAACGATCACGGGAAAGTCAGTCCAGGAGTCTAGCTGTTCTTCAAAGCGTGTACAATGTTTACAGAGCACTTTTTGTTAGCTCTAAAAGTTGATCCATCGGAAGCCAAGTGCAAATCACATTGCTAAGCTACAACAAGCAAAGTAAACAAATTAATGTACTTCTCCGATCCTTGCGGAAACACATTCGTTCGTAGCTTCACACGGTGCGAAATTTCTCGTTACAGGTGTCATCATCGGATCATTTTCCTGACGTTTTCAGATCTTAATTGGCTTCGACTGAGGTGCAATAGAAACTGGCTTCCAACTTTCGACCAATGTGTTTGCCTAGGATATGCACGCGGTTTTTCACTATATGAAACCCTAAACAACAATATACAATGACATGGCCTCAAATACACTACTACCCATTAAAATTGCTACACCAAGAAGAAATGCAGATGATAAACGGGTATTCATTGGACAAATATATTATACTAGAACTGACATGTGATTACATTTTCACGCAATTGGGTGCATAGATCCTGAGAAATCAGTACCCAGAACAACCACCTCTGGCCGTAATAACGGACTTGATACGCCTGGGCATTGAGTCAAACAGAGCTTGGATGGCGTGTACAGGTACAGATGCCCATGCAGCTTCAACACGATACCACGGTTCATAAAGAGTAGTGACTGGCGTATTGTGACGAGCCCGTTGCTCGGCCACCATAGACCAGACGTTTTCAATTGGCGAGAGATCTGGAGAATGTGCTGGCCAGGGCAGCAGTCGAATATTTTCTGTATCCAGAAAGGCCCTTACAGGACCTGCAACATGCGGTCGTGCATTATCCTGCTGAAATGTAGGGTTTCGCATGGATCAAATGAAGGGTCGTAACACATCTGAAATGTAACGTCCACTCTTCAAAGTGCCGTCAATCCGAAGAAGAGGTGACCGAGACGCGTAACGTATGGCACCCCATACCATCATCACACAGGGTGATACACCAGTATAGCAATGACGAATACAATCTTCTCACCGCGATGTCGCCAAACACGGATGCGACCATCATGATGCTGTAAACTGAACCTGGATTCATCCGAAAAAATGACGTTTTGCCATTCGTGCACCCAGATTCGTCGTTGAGTACACCATCGCAGGCGCTCTTGCCTGTGATGCAGAGTCAAGGGTAACCGCAGCCATGGTCTCCGAGCTGATAGTCCATGCTGCTGCAAACGTCGTCGAACTGTTCGTGCAGATGGTTGTCTTGCAAACGTCCCCATCTGTTGACGCAGAGATCGAGACGTGGCTGCACGATACGTTACAGCCATGCGGATAAGATGCCTGTCATCTCGACTGTTAGTGATACGAAGTCGTTGGGATCCAGCACGGCGTTCCGTATTACCCTCCTGAACCCACCGATTCCGTATTCTGTTAACAGTCATTGGATCTCGACCAACGCGAGCAGCAATGTCGCGATACGATAAACCGCAAACGCGATAGGCTACAATCCGACCTTTATCAAAGTCGGAAACGTGATAGTACGCATTTCTCCTCCTTACACGAGGCATCACAACAACGTTTCACCAGGCAACGCCGGTCAACTGCTGTTTGTGTATGAGAAATCGGTTGGAAACTTTCCTCACCTTGTGTGAATGCTCTGAAAAGCTAATCATTTGCATATCACAGCATCTTCTTCCTGTCGGTTAAATTTCGCGTCTGTAGCACGTAATCTTCGTAATGTAGCAATTTTAATGGCCAGTAGTGTACTTTCTCGTTCCATCAAATATGGTCGCAAGCACTCTATTATCATATGGTATGGTCGGAGCGATCGATCTCAAACGATTTTTCGAGATTTCCCTTCTCGAGACAAATTATTTCATACCCATGAGAACTGGTGTGTAACAGTTTTCTTTTTATGATGTACTATTGACGTGAATCTCGTGATGATGCCTTTGCTACACCAACAGGCCAGGTACAGTTGCTGAATTTGGAGACACACTACCGCACGTGCCATAATAAATGGTCAGCAGGCTGGAGGCTGCTCATGATATAAACACACAAATCATCGTGAGATCGTTGCGCAGTGACCTTCGCTGCCGATATCATCCATTCCGCAGAGGTATGATCACGCCATTTCCGAGCAAGTCACGGAGAAACTAACACTTCGACACGCCCCAGGTACTCTCAAGCGCGCCTTTTATTCCGTAAGATGATACGGCTCCGATTACAGGTCCGGCTGTACTCACCCACGCTGTCTTCAAAAATGCAATAAATTTCAACAACACTTCGAGTACAAGCGAGACGATTTGATGCAAAACGTTTTGCAGACATCCACGCTAAGTACTAAATTCTCACCTGAACATCAAATAATGTCAGCTGAACGAGTGAACCTTACTGTCGTCGCCCGCAACGACAGCGCAACATTTACCAAAAAAAAAAAATTCACGGTGCAGTCAGTTCAGTGTAGATTAGAGAAACGAAAGTCGCAGTCGTTGAAGGCATATCGAAGAGGCTCGATGGAAAAGGTCAAATTCTGCTCTCCATTCAGACTGCTCCTACGCAGGTGGCGTAACTCCATGCCGTGTTTACTTTTCGAAGCTAACACTTCGCATTTAAGGTTAATTAGAATCACCCAGAAAACGTATACCGTCTCTATTCGCGTTCAACATGCAGCCTCTCAGGCGTCAGAACGGGCCCCCTATTTTGAATATGTTGATTATGAATCTTCCACGTGCTAGTAAATTTCACAGGATTTCCGCCTGCCCCCAAAAAACACCAACGGCCATACCTCATGCTGTATCCTCATAACTGCCTTTTACAAAGCCTTATGAATGAAATATCTCCACTCCATGGATAATGCAGTAATTACTCGTTAATCTGGATGGAGTGTCATCATAAATATTAAAGTACTTCTGAGTGTGTCCTGCGGAAGTATCACGACTATGTTGTACACAAGGCGCGTGGTGATTATCATCACAAAACAAAGAACGCAGAACACATACAAAAACTATCTGTCGCCACATCATACTTCCGGAAACGTGTAAAAAGCTGCAACAGCCATCAGCGGAGCATTGGTTTATAGTTCACCAAAGATTTTATGTCGACAGTTTGTAAAAGTACGGCGGAATGCTGTGCACACAATTGCGCACTGTGACCGTAATGGTAGCCAGGCTGTGCTCTGGATGGAACCGCCAGCACCACTGCTCAATGCCTATGAAATGTTTTGCGGAAGAGGATTTCAGAGACGCATCTACATCTACATTTATACTCCGCAAGCCACCCAACGGTGTGTGGCGGAGGGCACATTACATGCCACTGTCATTACCTCCATTTCCTGTTCCAGTCGGGTATGTTTCGCGGGAAGAACGACTGCCGGGAAGCCTCCGTGCGCGCTCGAATCTCTCTAATTTTACATTCGTGATCTCCTCGGGAGGTATAAGTAGGGGGAAGCAATATATCCGATACCTCACCCAGAAACGTACCCTCTCGAATCCTGGACAGCAAGCTACACCGCGATGAAGAGCGCCTCTTTTGCAGAGTCTGCCACTTGAGTTTGCTAAACATCTCCGTAACGCTATCACGCTTACCAGATAACCCTGTGGCGAAACGCGCCGCTCTTCTTTGGATCTTCTCTATCTCCTCCGTCAACCCGACCTAGTACGGATCTCACACTGATGAGCAATACTCAAGTATAGGTCGAACGAGTGTTTTGTAAGCCACCTCCTTTGTTGATGGACTACATTTTCTAAGGACTCTCCCAATGAATCTCAACCTGGCACCCGCCTTACCAACAATTAATTTTATATGATCATTCCTCTTCAAATCGTTCCGTACGCATACTCCCAGATATTTTACAGAAGTAACTGCTACCAGCGTTTGTTCCGCTATCATATAATCATACAATAAAGGATCCTTCTTTCTATGTATTCGCAATACATTACATTTGTCTATGTTAAGGGTCAGTTGCCACTCCCTGCCTATCCGCTGCAGATCTTCCTGCATTTCGCTGCAATTTTCTAATGCTGCAACTTCTCTGTATACTACAGCATCATCCGCGAAAAGCCGCATGGAACTTCCGACACTATCTACTAGGTCATATATATATATATATATATATATATGTATGTATATTATGAAATGCAATGGTCCCATAACACTCCCCTGTGGCTAGCCAGAGGTTACTTTAACGTATGTAGACGTCTCTCCATTGAGAACAACATGCTGTGTTCTGTTTGCTAAAAACTCTTCAATCCAGCCACACAGCTGGTCTGATATCCCGTAGTATCTTACTTTGTTTATCAGGCGACAGTGCCGAACTGTATCGAACGCCTTCCGGAAGTCAAGGAAAATGGCATCTACCTGGGAGCCTGTATCTAATATTTTCTGGGTCTCATGAACAAATAAAGCTAATTGGGTCTCACACGATCGCTGTTTCCGGAATCCATGTTGATTCCTACAGAGTAGATTCTGGGTTTCCAGAAATGACATGATGCGCGAGCAAAAAACATTCTACAACAGATCAATGTCAGAGATATAGGCCTATAGTGGCATGGTGTTGAAATCTCCAGCACTTCCCTTTCCTGAAGCCTTCAATAGTGAGACGTGGATGTATAAGGCGAAAATTATTTTAAAATTTAGGGTTACTTAGCGAGCAAGTTGAAGTTGGGAATTACTTGGAGAGGCAGCGAAACAAGCAAACGGCTCAGGGAAAAAGTGTGGAGTGGAACGCGTAAATATGACTGTAACGTAACTGAAATGGAGATTGGTGTAAATGCAGGAAAGCGAATGAATGTCAGATAGATCAGGGGGTAAGGCGAAGACAACGACCTACTCGAATGAGGGTACAGGGCATTAGAGAATAACCAGGTGAAGCGGGCATGTGTAAAGCTCAAGATCTTGATGCACAGAAGAATCCAGAGGACGTCTTTGTCCAGCAGTGGATGCCAAATGGTGGTAGTAGTGGTAGTGGTGGTCGTGGTGGTGGTGGTGGTGTTTGGTCGTCACAGTTGGCCGCTATCTACTTGAATACAACTCCTAGAAACACGAAACTAAAAAAATTTTGTATTAAGTGACCGAAATCTCTTCGAAGTACGTACACTACGCAAATAAATAAACTACGTAACGATATAATGTTACGCATTGTATCTCGGCATTTAAGTTAGCATTCGATGCTCCGCCGGTTTCTCTAGTCTGTCAAGTCCGTATGATGGTTCAAATGGCTCTGAGCACTATGGGACTCAACTGCTGAGGTCATTAGTCCCCTAGAACTTAGAACTAGTTAAACCTAACTAAGTCCGTATGAAATTAATTTTATTTCACCGAAACCATTTAGGTTGTTTAGACTTTAATGTAGCGTTAACACTTTCTATATTCATGTTTGTGCGTTAGACTAGGCCTCTCTTCACACATACACGTTTTCGAGAAAAATAGGCCAGGACAGTTTGGCTTGTTGCGGTCTTGCTGGTCGGAAATGTTCCATTCTCGTCAATATGACGAGTTTCGCCGAATTAAGCCGACAGACTTCTTGTCGACAGCGTCTCAGAATTGGCGCTGTTTTATTCACGTAAGCAACGGGACAGCAGAACCAGAACGGCCGGTCTGCGTCCCGTCACGCGTTCCTTACCCACACAACTGAGGTGTCGTGCGCATTTGTCCCGTGTTCAGAAAAGCACCATTGTCGCATTTTGTATCGTGAAGCAGTCTTAGTGTATAGAATGTTAGTCTATAAAATGACGACCTCCAAACTAAGGGCGCTGTTTGAATGAAGATGTAGGACTGAGGAACACATAATAACGGCTTAAACCGTCGGCACATGGACCGTGCTGTCGAACGTCAACGTTGAGCGTGCTAAGTTCTACGTGTTGCATAACGCTCAAAAAGGATGGGACTTGTGCATACGGTACGTGGGCCCCAACGTGGTATACGCGATCACAACGTACTCCAGCGGCAGTTGCGGGATGTTTCTAGTTCGTAAATCACACTGTTTACTAAACGGGCGCACGTAAAATTCCCATGTTAGTTCTATTAAAACGCACATTTCCTCCATCGTCCACGAAAAGGAAAGTACCATGTCCAATCAATAAGGACACAGGATTAGGAAAGTTCCATTACAAACAGTGCGATACAAATTTGCAATACTTCTCCACATAAGATAAACTTTGTTTCATAATTCCCAAATTTTAGTAAAACTCCAAGGTCAGTCTTACTTGATCACTGTTCCTACCTAGTGGTAGAATCTATGCAACATGTGAATTACGAAGCGTAAAAGAGAAAGGAGCAAAATATCTTTATACAAGTAGCGCAAGCTGTCCTGTAGATTAAGCTAATCGGACCAAGTCACCCGTCGAAAAAAGGTGAACTTATATTTACATAACATCAAATATTGTGGTATATACTTATATTAAACTAATAATGAAGTATCAGAACCTAATAAAAACGCAAGTGTTATGAAAAAAAATTTGAATACTCCGAGACGCGAACCACCGCCCTGGCTCTCATGGATACGGATCAGTGACGATAATCATTACGCAAAACCAGCAAAGTAACGGTATTTATTCAACCAATCAAAGCACATTACCACTTGCTAAAACTTTTATCGTAGATATGTTACTGATTGAAATTTAATTATAACAAATTGTACCAAGAACAATGGGTTTTAGGTAGATCTTCAGTGTGTCGCTGCCTTCAAATAGCATACTCTCATAATATGAAAGTTACAGTAACTCTTTTGCCACGAATATGATGTTTCTCATTATTTTATTGCAACAAATCACACAGTACAGACAGGTTTTTCAGTGAGTCTCAATTTGCTGGTGCTCAGAAACGGCATATATACGTATAGGCTTGAAATGAATGCCAATACATCGGAAACTCGGCACGCTCAACGCTCTGATGCACGGTCCATGTGCCGACGGCTTTAGGCTGAAGACCATTTGACGAAAGATATTCGAGCAGCGTCAGTGCAATAGTTTTGTGCACAGAGGTTAGAGACTGACGAAGATGGCGAGAGGTGACACTGGTCCCGCATACGGGATGTGTGCAGGTCACTAAAAACCCCCAAGTACGAACGTAGGCTACCGCGGTTTACCTAAATTGCTTCAGCAGAAGGCCAGTATGATTTCTTCGACGGGGACACCGCCGATTTATTTCCCGTCCATGTTGTTGTGTTTCGTCTCTAATGACCACGTCGTCGGCGGGATAGCAATACCCGTGTTTTAGTTTCTGTCACAGAGACACCATTAAAGATAAAGCACTAGTTTAAATGGGAAAGGGTGGCAGATGGAGTCAGGTGTGCCTTGTTAAAGGAAATACAGCCGCACACGCCTGATTTTGTTTAGGAAAACCACATATAAATTCTGGGCTATCTGCGAAGTTGTTCGTCTACCGTAACTGGCGAGTACACAAAGCGAACTGAAAAATCTTGAATTATGCTGAATTATCCACTTGCGGTATACAACGCATGTTGTTCGGTACGACGCGGAAAGACAAGCACAGGGACGTTCTCCCAAGCAACTCAACATTTAGTTCTAATACTAAGAGTGGAAGACCGATGGTCACGTCATCATTTGTTCGGCTTGATTTAATCTGAAAACACACTAAAACAGAGCGTTGCTTACCAAGAAATGGAAAAGGAAGGAGAGAAGATAAACGTAAACATTACGTCAAACAACAAGGTTATAGGAGACGGGAAACACACTAAGATTGGGAAGGAAGTCGGCAGTGTCCTCTTGAAAGCAACCATACTGGCATTTGTCTTAAGAGATTTAGGGAAACTACTCCAAATCTGGAAGATCGGATGGGGATTTAAACTGCCGTCCTCCCGAATGGGAGACCAGAGTGCTAACCACTGCGACAGCTCGCTCGGTAGCAAGCAACGTGCGCTGACATTTACACAGAGAGTCAGAAAAACCAGCTAATGGATCAGGGAACGGTTTAATCTTAATTACAGCTGCGATATAAAATGAGATGGAGGTGGGTGGAAAGTGTAGCCAGGGGAATGGAGAAACCAAGTTCCTTGCCAGATTCCAAGAGGCAAGAAAAGACGGAGACGAGAAGATGACATTGGAAAACCTTCACGAGCGATATGGATGCATAGAATTGAAGATGGTAATGCATGGAGAAATCTGGGGAAGGCTCCTATCCCATAGGGACTGTCAAATGGCAGGGCCTCTGCTGTTGACGATGACGATTCTACTGCCTTCCATTTTTAGCTCGCGTGAGATTAGGGCCCGCACGGAGCCATAAAAGAAATGTCTATGAATGATACAAAGCATCTTCCAACATGTTCTTTCCAGTTCGTTGGTTGAGTTGGGGAAGGTGACCAAACAGTGAGGTCATAGGTCCCATCGGATGAGGGAAGGGTGGACAGGGAAATCGGCCGTGCTCTTTCAAGGGAACCACCCCGACATTTACCTGAAGCGATTACGGAAATCATGGAAAACCTAAATCGAAATGGCAGGACGCGGATTTAATCCGCTGTCGTCTCGAATGAGAGTCCAGTGTGCTAACCAATGTGCCACCTCGCTCGGTGTGCTCTACAGTGTCCAGTGAAGTACACAGATGGCCATTAAAATGGCAACAACGGAGAGGATACAAATAACGAAATTTTACTCAAGAGTGTGCAGTACAATAATAAGAACGCACGAATGGATTTGTAGGTGATTTAGAGGTATACAGCGTACGCACAGCTGCCAGCTCTGACAACGCCAATACTCTAACCCGACTGGGCATCGAGTAGAACTAAACTTTGATTACGTGTACTGGTAAGTCATTCCACGCTGCTTCAACTCTAAGTCAACTATAGTGGCTGGCGAGAGGTGGCAAGCCAGTATGTCGGTAACTAATGACCATATGTTTCCAATGGCTGATAGATATGGAAACGTGCTTTCAAGGACAACAGTCCAACGTTCTGTGTCGAGGTTGGTCACTACAGCGAACCAAACTTGCGATCTTGCGTTATCTTGTTAAAAGATAAATCTCGTAAATAGGGCACAACCTTAACAAATCACGAATGTAACGGCTGCTGTCCAAATTAGCGACTATTCCAACCGGCGGTGATCGTGTTGTGTACCATGACGCCAGGTGCTCGGCCCGTATGATTCTCACGAATGCAATCTGGCAACGTTCGTTATAGTGCTGTCACTCTAGTTACGCTTCGTAATTCACATGTTGCATAGTTTCTGTCATCGCGTTAAGAAAAGTCCGTGCTGACAGTACACGATTCACCAGATGACTGCGTGGGTACTTGTCTTGCTGCAGGCGTTCCCATTTTATGACTCAACGTACGTGGCGTGGCTGTACTATTCTTATCAGACCGTGCTAACAACAGCGTATATTTATCCTCTTGGGCGCTAGTCGCTTGGGGCTGCTAAGATCCTGCACGGGCTTGGGTACAGCCCTGCTGAACCCATCGGTTACATATTCGTAAGACAATCGCATGTCCCCGACCAATACGAGCAGGAATATCGCAATAGGATAAACCGCAGTCTCGACACGCAACGATTCTGCCGCTGGCAAAACCAGATACGAGCCGGTACACGCTTGTCGTTCTTATACGAGCCGTAACACGACTTTTCCACAAACAGTCAACATCCAAATGCGATTTATAAACGAGAAAGCCGCTGCGTAATCTTTGCATATATACAGAATGTAGGTAAAATGTAAATGTCGTGTGACTAGGGCCTCCCATCGGGTACACCGTTCGCCGGGTGCAAGTCTTTCTATTTGACGCCACTTCGGCAACTTGCGCGTCGATGGGGATGAGATGATGATGATGAGGATAACACAACACCCAGTCCCTGAGTGGAGAAAATCTCCGACCCAGCCTGGAATCGAACCCGGGCCCTTAGGATTGCCATTCTGTCGCGGTGACCACTTTTTTTTTTTAATCTCATTTTGTTCGCTTTCGTTCGTTGCATCTGCTCGGGGCGGACGTCGTAAGACACCCGTTTAAGTTCGTGGTTGATCGGTTAACTCAGTTTTTTTTTATTACAGAGGGCACATAACAACTCAGCTACCGGGGACGGACAGAATGTAGGTAGTGTTATTCCTACCAATGTTATGCGGTTGCGTTAAGATGTCAAGTCATTTGGATACCCAAGCCTGTAATACAACTCGTTCCAGTTTGGCTTTTGTTGTGTGCCGTTTTCATGGAGCTGCAGTTTTAATGGGTATTTACTTGCTCCCTTGGATGAGAGCGATGCCGTGGAGCCAATAGAAGTGCTGCCAGCACGAGGTCCCTGTCAATATAAGTGTGTACTTAACTCATGTAAAACACTATTGGGATTTGTGACAAAAAAGGCCTCAAGTCTGCCAAATTATTTCACCTTCACAGCCAAAACAGAGCCAAAGTGGTCTGAGTGAACAGAGTCATATGTAAATATAACATAGGGTAACAAGCTTTTTTTTCTTTTGACGCCTTCAGTGGACGGAATCGGTTGATAAAGTCGTTTCTTTCATGTTTGAGAGCTTCAGTCGTCAAAGCGGTCTTTGTCCCGTGGTGTGTGACTGTGCCGCATTATCTTAATCTGCCGTCGTGCCGCTTCCTCTCACATGGGGATCCACAAATGCGCTAACGAGGACGTTTCGTAAGAACACATTACTCTTTGAGCGTAACTGGTGCCGTATTAAGAAACCAGTGCGCGGTCTTGTTTGTCAGTTTCACACAGTCCTTGCTTTATTATAACCTCTGCAGGTACATTGTGTGATAATACGTCTGCGAATGTTGTCCGAGAGAGCTCTCGACTTTCTCCACACTTCTACGTTTCAATGGCTGGTTTCTCTCTGACCCCGTTCTCAGCGGTCACTGGTCCAACTTTTGTCATACCCATCGCCCTCAATCTGCTTGAGCATTCACATCTTCACTGTATCTAAACAAAATAGTTCTAGTGCATCTCTTGCGGCACCTATAAAATGAAATCATCCTTTCTTTTCAACGACGAAGCAACTGATTTTTCTTTGTTTCCCTAATGCACCATCTCAGTTTTCTACACCTACGTCTACATACATACTCTGCAAGCCACCGTATGACGCGTTACTTAGGGCATCCTGTACCACTACTAGTTATTTCCTTTCCTGTTCCATTCGTTAATTCAGCGAGCGACAAACGACTATCTATATGCATACGTATGAGCTCTAATTTCCCCTTTCTTCGTGGTTCTTACCCGAAATGTACGTTGGCGGCACTAGAATTGCCCTGCAGTCAGCTTCAAATGCCGGTTCTCTACATTTTGCTCAATAGTGTTCCACGAAAAGAACATTGCTTTCTCTCCAGGGATTCCCATTTGAGTCCACGAAACATGTCCGTAATAACTGCGTGTTGTTGAAACCTACTGGCGACAAATCTAGTATCCCGCCTCTGAATTGCTTCGATGTCTTTCTTTAATCCGCTCTGTTGCGGATACCAAACACTCGAGCAGTATTCAAGAATAGGTCGCACTAGCATTCTATATGAGGTCTCCTTTGCAGATGAACCACACTTTGCTAAGATGCTCCCAATAAACCGAAGTGGTCCATCCGCCTTCCGTACCACAGTCCTCACATGCTTGTTCCATTTCACATCGCTTTGCAACGGTACGCCCAGGTATTTAAATGCCTTGATTGTGTGAAGCAGCACACTATTAATGCTGTATTCGAACATTACGGGTTTGTTTTTCTTACTCAACTGCAGACCATTAAATCGACGCGAAATAGTTAGCGCCCTACGCGCTAGTGTGACTCCTAGGGCGAGCAGACACGACGGGGTTTTCACGTGCCGCCGTGTCAGCGGTGTACAGTGAGTACTTCCGCCAGGGCAACGGCCGACGAATTTTTTCACAAGAGTCGCAGTCGGCTACAATGTTTGGTTGGTGGGTGTTTAAGGAACTAAACAACGAATTCATCAGTCCCTCGGTCAAGCGATATTTCATATGGCGTTACTGATGTCAGACGGAAATATGATCGAATTATGAAATTATGTAGGAATGGTAAAATCGAAGCTTCAAATGTGTGTGAAATCTTATGGGAATTAACTGCTAAGGTTATCAGTCCCTAAGCTTACACACTACTTAACCTAAATTATCATAAGGACAAACACACACACCTATGCCCGAGGGAAGACTCGAACCTCCGCCGGGACTAGGCGCACAGTCCACGACTGCAGTGCATCAGACCGCTCGGCTAATCCCGCGCGGCTCGAAGCTTCGAAAACAATATTGACACCAGAGCTGAGAAATAATCTTAAGAGAAGTAACACAACATGGATCGAGCCGGTGCGCAGGTCATAGCAGACGAGGGCTCCCAGGGATCATCTGTGCAGAGATAAACTCCACCCGTATTCAACCACCCGACTGCCCGACTACGGGTAAAGACAGTAAAAGCGTGAAGAATGCCTTCTAGCCGAGAGACTCGTAATAGTAAACTGAGAAGGCTAAAAACCAAATGGATATCAGTTACTCGACGTTAATAAAATAACGTGAGAAAAAGTAGGTTGGTAGGACTGAGCGGGGGCCCTCAGAGTACTGCGTGTGACTGGGCCGTCCCTCTCACGCCTCATCCGTCGTATTCAGGGTGTTAAAGAAGGAAACAGCACCCACTATTCATCGAAGTGCTATCCCTGAAGAGAAAAACAGAGCGCAGAAAAAAAGGTGGCCGACCGCAACTAAAACCAATTAAAACAGAGAGAAGCATGGCCGCTACAACGCTTCCACAGCACGTTCGAAGCCTGGGGAAAGATCACCTGGACTGCTAAGTCAAAGACAAGTTTACGGTAAGGGTACAAGTACGCCCAAAAAGCCACCCGACGCAGTGCGGCACCGATAAATGAAACAGTCAGCTTCTTGTCTTCCATCGTCTCTCCAGTTAATACAGACAGGATCTACTCTCTGAACATATGAATCCTTTTATTTGTCAGCAGTATTCTCGGGTGGGCTGTACATGCAGTACGGCAATGCACAATTCCGGCGCTCCCGAACTGTGACAGAATGATTTGTGAAACACTCCACGCATACGAGAAGCCCATTATGTCACTAGACTTTAATTCTACAACGTTTTCAATTTTTCGTGGGTTCAAGTTCGCGATGTTAGACTCTCGTCATTTCGGCGGTTGGAGCTCCACACGCCGCTAGTTACAGGGGTGGACAAAATTATCCAAACATCAAAAACTCGCCCCATTACCACGTCTAATACAGTTTAGAAAAACAGTTGCCATTCAGAACAGCTTCCAGTCGTCTCAGAATGGATAAAGAGAGGTCCTGTGTGATTTTCGTGCGAATGTTCTTCCTCCAAAGGTAATTTCAGGAACTATGATGGAGGTGGACAGCGGTCACAACCCATTCTCTCCGAAGAGTCAATAATACAGTACCGGCCATTAAAATTGCTACTATCCAAAGATGACGTGCTACAGACGCGAAATTTAACCGACAGGAAGCTGATGCTGTGATCTGCAAATGATTAGCTTTACAGAGCATTCACACAAGGTTGGCGCCACCTACAACGTGCTCACATGAGGAAAGTTTCCAACCGATTTCTCATACACAAACAGCAGTTGACCGGCGTTGCCTGGTGAAACGTCGTTGTGATGCCTCGTGTAAGGAGGAGAAATGCGTACCATCACGTTTCCGACTTTGATAAAGGTCGGATTGTAGCCTCACGCAATTGCGGTTTATCGTATCGCGACACTGCTGCTCGCGTTGGTCGACATCCAATGACTGTTAGCAGAATATGGAATCGGTGGGTTCAGGAGGGTAATACGGAACGCCGTGCTGGATCCCAACGGCCTCTTATCACTAGCAGTCGAGATGACTGGCTTCTTATCCGCATGGCTGTAACGGATCGTGCAGCCACGTCTCGATCCCTGAGTCAACACATGGGGACGTTTGCAAGACAACAACCATCTGCACGAACAGTTCGACGACGTTTGCAGCAGCATGGACTATCAGCTCGGAGACCATGGCTGCGGTTACCCTTGGCGCTGCATCACAGACAGGAGCGCTTGCGATGGCGTAGTCAAAGACGATCCTGGGTGCATTGTAAAACGTCGTTTTTTCGGATGAATCCAGATTCAGTTTACAGCATCATGATGGTCGCATCCGTGTTTGGCGACATCGCGGTGAACGCACATTGCAAGCGTGTATTCGTCATCGCCATACTGGCGTATCACCCGGTGTGATGGCATGGGGTGCCATTGGTTACACGTCTCTTGTTCGCATTGACGGCACTTTGAACAGTGGGCGTTACATTTCAGATGTGTTACGACCCGTGGGCCTACCCTTCATTCGATCCTTGCGAAAGCCTACATTTTAATAGGATAATGCACGACCGCATGTTGCAGGTCCTGTAAGGGCCTTTCTGGATACAGAAAATGTTCTACTGCTGCTCTGGCCAGCACATTCTCCAGATCTCTCACCAATTGAAAACGTCTGGTCAATGGTGGCCGAGCAACTGGGTCGTCACAATACGCCAGTCACTACTCTTGATGAACTGTGGTATAGTGTTGAAGCTGCATGGGCAGCTGTACCTGTACACGCCATCCAAGCTCTGTTTGACTCAATGCCCAGGCGTATCAAGGCCGTTATTACGGCCAGATGTGGTTGTTCTGGGCAGTGATTTCTCAGGATCTATGCACCCAAATTGCGTGAAAATGTAATCACATGTCAGTTCCAGTATAATATATTTGTCCAATGAATACCCGTTTATCATCTGCATTTCTTCTTGGTGCAGCAATTTTAATGGCCAGTAGTGTATTTCGGAAGGAATATGGCAAATTTTAATGACAATTATGGAAACCACACCTCTAGTGCGACATAGAATATTTCTGAGTCTTATTACGCAGTGCTGATGGATGACGTGGAGTAAATTTAGAGAAGCGCTGCCAAGATTGTAAAAAGTCTGTAGATTCCATTCGGACAATAACAAATATGGACATACAATTTAAAAGCTAATAGTTGGGGGGGGGGGGATTCAGGACACGTTGTAATTCACGGTTCTCATAAAATCCTGCTGGATAAATTTTGTCACCTGGTATATGATATGGACTGAGCAACAATTTTGCTTCACCTGAGGATGACTAGCCTGTGCTCAGCCGAAATAGCGTGCAGTGAAGTGAAACGAAGGACGACCGTCTGCAAGCCCGAAAGTTCTTCGAATAACAATTATGCTGGGTCAGTCGCGTATCTTGCATACAGTTGATGAGAACAAGATGAGAGAGATTATGACGCATGCAGAGGAACATTGTTCTCATGCAAATGAAATAGTTTACAGAGGAGCTCAAGTGCTCTCTACCAAGTACTGTGCCATGGCTTATGAAATATATATGTGGGTGTACGTTTAAGTGATACATCGACCAAGTTTTAATAATGGCGCCAACTGAAATTTTGACGGTATACAGCTCTCTTTATTGGCCTATTCTAATAAATATATTGTGAGAATACGTTTCCACTGACTGCAGAGAACACAGACTGTGGCAGTGGCATGGGTAGGTTAATCTGTGGCAGGATTACCCCAAAGATTTGTTTTACAAATCGTTCTGTACTCTGTCATCGCCGAAGCGGATTACTGAAAATTGATTTGATGTTATCTAATTTCAAATTTATAGGTTGCTGTGTTACGCGTAATTTTGCTACTTGTTTACGATCCTCTCATTTTTTTTCCTCGTGGGGCAGATGAAATCATGCCTCCCTTGCTGCCTTCGACGTTTTTATATTTATGGTCTGCAAAGCGTCCAGTTGCGACTGCGCTGGTGTATGTGGCAGAGTTTGAGGAAAGAATGCATTTCGCAGCACCTATAGTCGTAACAATGTCTTCGTTTTAATTTTCCAAGGAGTGTACTGTCAGCGCCGGAAGATTTTCACTATTACTTGCAATGCGACTACTTAGAGCCATAGTATTGCGTTATTTTTAGTCCGAGTAAGAGATAGGCTGCTGAAAAGTTAAATCCTTTATAAGGCGTCGAATAGTTTATCTGCCTTTTGTTGCAAAAACTTTGCACAGTCCTACGAATTCGATGCAACGACCTCCGAACAAACGCCTGTTGGATGTGGGCACCTATTTTTCACAAATCTTTACACCGTTGGGTCCGTACGAAATGAACTGCGCACATTTCCTCGGTATATAAAGCAGTCTAGGCCCTCCGCGACAAGGTTCCTCGTGCAAAGGCAGAGAAGGATGTATTACGCTGCTGGGCAGTGAGTCATATAGCCTCTGGGGGAAACTAGCTGCAGACAGCTCGCTGCGACAGAATTATCCGTGTGTTACATCACTGTTGATACCAAATGTCACTGGTCGGTGTCAGAAGGAAATAACAAATTACTGATATAGACGGTTCGTTAGTGGCAGCCTTCCTTCCCGTCTCACAGACAAGAGGGAGTTGTCTCGCACGCTTCCGGAAACGTAATCTCCGTGAACCAGCTTTCTGCTGCGTCGTTACAGAAATGATTCATTTGGATGGCACGTGCGATGACTTTCATGCAACTCCAGCTGTCATGTGATATCTAGAACTGGCAGACGATATGGCCAAGAAAGAAGCAGCAAGCTCCACGTATTACAGTTGTGAAAATAAGAAGGGGATCCGTAAGTCACAGATGTCCTGAACCCAAGGGTTCGTATGAACGCAGCTCTGTTTTACTAGGCGTCTTTTTAATGGAGTTGGTATACTCTTGCCTTTCTTCAACCTCGAAAGTAACTCACGGAGACGATTGTACTTGGGATCTACGGTTAACTGGTACTCTGAACCGACGTGCAATATGGCGTTTTTCATATCACTACCAGAAGTCAAAGAAGCGGTGAGACAGAAAACCCGAGCCAGAACTGTGGAAAGAGACGCATGTATGTGCGTGTGCGCGAGCGTAAGAATTTGTGACGCATGTATGTGCATTCATTGTCGTACTTCGTACCTACATACACATTTATTTAAATGCTGCTTATAATATTAAAGTGATTGTTTTCCCACATTATCATCATCGTATGCAGTTTTGGTTTAGGCATCCTTGCCTGTTCCAATTTCAAGCAGATTCCAGCTGATCTTTCCGTTTCTTCTTAGGACGCCCAATATTCCCTTTCCCTTGAGGCGTATATTTGTATATTCTTTTAGATATTCGTTCTCCTGGCATTATTTGAATGTGTTCATGCCACTTCTTTCCCCCACTCCTCTATTTTCTGAAGTATGCGTTTGACACCTAGTTGATTCCTTATTTCACTATTTTTTATCCGATCTACGTGTTTGTAACCAGGCAGAGGTCTCAGAAGTCTCATCTCTGGTGTCTCAGTGCTCCTCTTTTGATTGACGCTTAGAGTCCAAATCTCTGACCCGTACATTAGAACTGGCACTGCGATCAATTTATAAAATTTTAGTACTGTTTCTTTTCTAACTTTTTGAGAAGAGTGCGATTTATAGTACCTACCAACCAATGAAATTTTTGCAGTTTCTATTCTTGATCATTGTGTGTGATATATGAGATATCACATCCTGTGTATTTAAAAGTATTTATTTGGTCTAGCGCCTTATCATCAGTTATTATTTTTGCTCTTAGGTGCTCCTTGACATGGAATACCATTATCTTAGTTTTACTTTTAGATATTGTCATATTATAATCATTTACCACCTTGTGCAAGATTTTATAAAATGGAACCTTGCCTTCATAAGGTCTTGTAAAGCAAGCTGTTGAGCGCCCTCCCTTTGCAAATAAGTAATGACTATTATAAGGGTTAACGAAAACTTCTAGAACAGTTAGTTTCATGTGATGGAGAATAAGGACGAGAGTTTCCAATTTTGTTAAGTCTATCGCGATGGTGGGTGTGATTATTCATTGGTGGACACAAAACTTAAGTATTATGCTTCGACTTATTTTCTAAACATGTAAATGCGTACTACTCTCTAAGTGAATCTTAAAGAAATGAAGATTAGGGTTTAACGTTATTTCGACGAAGAGGACGTTACAGACACGGCAGAAGCTCTGAAGGGAGAGTATAGGGAAACATGTCGGCATTCGTCTTATTCGACATAGCAAAACTCTAGAAAGCCGAATGGTGTTTTGATCCACATTCATACTGTACGCAAGTGAAGAGTCTAACTGCTGTGTCACCTCACTTGGTGAGAAACATGAATGCGGCTTAACTTTTATCGTATAATGAGAGGCAAAAAGATTGCCAAACCCCAATAATTTAAGAGTCCAGGAACAGAGTATTGCGCATGCCCAAGTTCAGAAGGGCCCGTGTTCACAACTCTAGCAGTCTGTGGAGCTTCAGCTTGGTATTTAAATCGTCAAATAGAAGCAGTGTAATAGTTAGGATACAGTATACGTCGAGATTCATTGCAATTTAACTCATAGTATCATTTCTTTTGAAAATCATTATTCGATCACGTAGAAACGGTTAAATTGTAAGAACTTCAAAAAATGGTTCAAATGGCTCTGAGCACTATGGCACTTAACATCTGAGGTGATCAGTCTCCTAGAACTTAGAACTACTTAAACCTAACTAACCTAAGGGCATCACACACATCCGTGCCCGAGGCAGGATTCTAACCTGCGCCCGTAGCGGTCGCGCGGTTCCAGACTGTAGCGACTAGAACCGCTTTTTCCCCATTTTGTTCGTTGCATCTGCTCGGGGCGGACGTCGTAAGACATCCGTTTAAGTTCGTTGTTGATCGATTAACTCAGTTTTTTTTTATTACAGAGCGCAGCTAACCCTCTGGCCGAACACGCTGAGCTACCGTGCCGGCTTTCCACTCGGCCACTCTGGCCGGCTTGTAAGAACTACACGTCGGTAAAATTACTACGACGACGAGAGTTTCACGTCATTTCAGTGGTGGAATGGATAGGCTGACGGTTAACGAACGTAAAGGACAAGCGTTCGAAACTAACTGGAGTCAATTGTGTGTGTGATATTGGAAATATATGTATTTATAAGTAATTACTTCGACTGCTACCTGGTATCTCTATAGTTTTCAATTAAGAGAAACGTATCAGTTGATTGGCATATTTTTGTAAGTCCTTACTCGCGGTTTACACGAGCGAGCGGATGTGCCTTCGAGGATCCGTTTCCATTTTAATATTCGTTCAGCTACGGTAGCCGTATTCGACTGTTACACTAAAAAGAAGAGATGTTTAGTTACTTCGTAGCGTGTCAGCTTACTGTATTGGTAACTGTAGTATGTGTCGGATCGAATCTCTCAGCAACCTTTTTTTTTTTTTTCATCGCGTCGCAAATGTCTCGTGCTTTATTTGTTTTTGTTGTTGTTAAAGTATATTTTCTTTTTTTACTTTTTGCAGTATTGTCTTCGGTAAATAACTAATTATGGTTTGAGAATTTCATCTAAAAAATCTTCCTTGAAACGAAATATTATCAGATCTCTCATAACAAAAATAATCATGCTTGGAGGGTGATATTCATCTGAACGCCCATAAAAATAAATTTCCTTGGAGTTTTGTATTCATTTGACATCCCATAAAGATACAACTAATCTTCCTTGGATGGTGATATTCGTATGACCTCCCAAAAAATACAAATAATATAGTAGCAACTAGATTTGTATTTTGAAATTAATATTGTTGGCCTAATAACTATGTAGGCCTTTTACAGAAAAATGAAATAAACAAATGTAAATATCGTGTGACTAGGGCCTCCCGTCGGGTAGAACGTTCGCTGGGTGCAAATCTTTCGATTTGACGCCACCTCGGCACTTAGGCGTCGATGGGGATGAAATGATGATGATTAGGACAAAACAACACCCAGTCCCCGAGCGGATAAAATCTCCGACCCAGCCGGGAATCGAACCCGGGCCCCTAGGATTGACATTCTGTCACGCTGACCACTCAGCTACCGTGGGCGGACAGGAAAATGAAATAACACAAAATGAAGAGTAGGCTACGCTTAGCTTTAGTATTTTGCCCACATGCCATTGGCATCAAGAACAGCTCAGAAACCTTCGAGGCATAGAATTGACAAATCTATGGAAAAAGTCCTCATGCACAGCAGTTCTCTCCCATGAAGGATGAACCAAGTCCCGTGGGGCATTAACAGTCACCGGAGGAAGGTCTGGCAAATTTTCCCGCAGAGTCTTCTTAAGATGAGCCTATACGTGCTCTATCGGATTGAGATCAGGTGACTCTGGCGGCCACGGAAGGCAATGAATAATATTCTCCCTCCTTTGAAACCAGCTCTGAATCCTAATGCTAGTGTGTGATGGATGATTATCGTGTTGGTAACTGAGACGTGCTTCGGGGTACCACAGTCGACCTCCATGGATGATTACATTTTCGACGAAATGTTCATAGCATGCTGAACTGAAGTTGCCTTGCACACGTTCTAAAGTTCCTGCATCCACGTAAGACATTCAGCACCAACATTTCACGTTTATGCGTCAGCTTCTAGCGTGTGTGGCCACGAAGTGCGAGTCATATCGTTGCATATCTGTGCGGTAAACATGAGGAGGACCTCTGCTTGGGGACTCAATTGTGCACTCGTCGGAGAAGAGGACTTTCCTTCAATCGACATCTTCCCAGGAACTCACAATTGCACGTGTATCCACGGCTTCTTCGTCAGACAACGGTTCTTTGATAAGAGCACCTGATTCCATAGTCCTTTAATCTTCTAAGACAAGTCCTCCACAAGTCTGGGAAATGTGAAGCTCTCCTTAGTTCCCGGATGAGTGACAAAGGAACATTCTGGGCCGCCCTGACCAATTCTTCATCTTGTCTCCTTGAAGAGAATCGTTGCCTTCCAGGTGTTGGACGTCTCGCTACCTCACCATTATCCCTAAATCGTCAAGTCCATCTCCTTGCTGTGGAAGCATCAACACCATAATGACGTCCTGCCTCAAATGCACTAACACCGTTTTCAAAGAGAGCAATCTTTCAATCGCGGACATATACATCAGCCCTTTTGAAGCAGACCTATGCCAATCATCTGATACGTTTCTCGTAGCCGAAAACTATACAGATACCAGGTGGCGGTCGAAGCAATTACAAATAAATACATCCATTTTCAATATTATTACTATGAACATTTGTCTCTTTGCTTAAAGATTAGACTATTATAAAATGGAATCTTTTGACAGAATGTGGAACCTAGAAAAGCCTACAACTGCAGAATTTGTAGCGAATTAAGATTTAAAATATTACCTGCACAGGCCTAAATAAAAAAAAAATGACAGTGGACTCCAGTTAGATTCGAACGCTCGTCGTTTCGTAAACCGCCAGCCTATCCACTCCGCCGTTGAAACAGATGTGAAACTGCAATGAATCTCGACCTATACTGTATCAAAACTATTATATCGCTTATATTTGCTGAAGCTCCACAGATCGCTTGAGTTTTGAACACTGGCACTTCTGTACTTGTGCATGCGCAATGCTCTGCTCTTGGACTCTAAATTATTCTGGCCGGGCAATCTTTGTGCGTGTCATTGTACAACACCGTGATATTCCAAGTGAAGCACGTATTTGTCAACCAGTAATCGTGCAGCATGTAGGATATAAACAGCCACTGGGTGTATCTATGACAGTTTCCCACCTTTTCTTTTGATATAATTTAAGTGTTTGCCAACATCGAGGCACTGTGAAGATCAGGTGGACGCGCGTACGTTTAATGCAATTTTCCTAGAGCCCTATTAGACGCTTTTCGATGGTCCGTGCGAAGGAAGTTCTGTCACTAACCCATACTACCGTGGGAAAAACATCGGTGCGGAGAGCGTAAGCTCAACCTAGAGCGGGCTCATCGTAAACTGGTCTTATGTTTAGTGCTTCATACCGGTCATTGATGAAGGTTAAAATGACACAGACCTAACGAGGGCTTAAATGTTTCGTGTAATTGAAACTGAAATCGCCTTACAGATTCACGAGGAACTGAATTTGACACAGCCGATGTGTTAGAGATAACGCTCATGTTGCCAGGAGTAGGGTAGTTTGGTGTGTCAAATACCTGCGGCATCTTCAGCTCTAGCGCCGGTCGTCGGTTTGCCGACCGAGCGCAAGATTGACAAGACGATCGCAGGTAGATCGTGGGTGTCCGACATATGGGCCACTCAGTATCCTAAGTCGTGTTGGGATTGAGCTGTTCAAGTGCCACGGTGTTAAAGCTACACCCCCGGTAACTCGATTCAGGAAAAATCACAGCAGCTAGAAACAATCGCCGCGGGCAACGAAGTGTTGATTTCACATGTTGCTAGCGACTATCATGCATTTTAACAGACCATAGACGGGATACACTGCAAATCACTCGCCATCTCCTCGTTGTGGGGTACAGAGGTCACCACCCAACGTTTGTACCCAGACATACAGGTCACAGGTTAGCATGGGTACATTGAACGCTCTGACCAAGAAAGGACTGAGCCTGGATTGATCAGTCGCGGCATACGCTGATCAGAGGGGGAAAGGCATTGCATCCTGCTTGTCAAATGGGACAACTGTCAGGCAGCTGATAGGGGTATTTTCACGCAGAGAGTATTTGACGGGATAAAACAAGTTCTCTGATACGACTTGCAAAGTCTCTTACCGGAGTTTTTTTTTTTCGGCAGAAGAACCTACTGTCGTATCATATGGACCAATTTGCCTACAACACAGGCAGACGAACTGAATTGCTCTGCAATTGTCTGAGTAGTTTGATGTGCACTCTACAAAAATGGGGACACCTAAATACTGGCCATTCTCCCTCCTAGTCATCTGACATTCTCCTTCTTTCAGTTACGGCCTCTGTAGAATCATGAATAACCGCTTCGTGTACTGGCTTTTCCCCTTATCGTTCCAGAACATTGTTATCCTCTCCTGGCTTCTCTCTCGTTCTTCATATGAGCTGCTCAGCATCATCTTCTCTTGGCAGAAGCACTGGTGGCTCACTGTCCATGTCCTGTAGCCTTCGCTGGCTTTCCTCTTGTCCTAACAATTGTCTCGCATTCTATTTTGGTCAGCTCTATCCATGATAATCCTGATAGCATGTCCCCCAATAGGCCTATTGTCTTTTACAGTCTGATTCCCTCTTATGTTGTTTTCATGGTCCAGCACAGTTCTTCCCTAGACCTTCGCTTTCACCACCTCTTTTAGGCTCCAGTATTTTCCTCAGTATTTTTCTCTCTCCATTCTCTAGTTGTTCCACATCATACCTTCTTCGGCTTATTGTCTCAGTCGCACATTTGCATATAGTAACGGATTCCTCGCCATTGTTTTTTGGCTATCTCATCTTTGGGTGCACATGTGTGTGTTCCACTCTTACCATGTGATGCTGGCGATTTTTTTTATTTTTTATTTGTTACTTCTTCCTAAAGCTGTCAGTTCGGTTGGGCTGGACGTTTAGTCGCGTCCATGAACTTATGTAGCCGCATCTCGTCATAATTCTTAAAATGCTTCGTTTTAACAGTTCGGTAGTATTCACACTAGGAATAAGCTGATTCTCCACTAGCAGTCGTCAGAGTTCCCTTAGCCCCAGAGTTCCCATTATACAACACATAAACCAATCCGCAGTAGACTGAGTAGTTTGGGGGCAATAAATTTCTATAAACGAAGAGCACTAGACGATAAATCGTCCGCACAGACCTGAAGAGCACTGTACCTGTGAGCTTACCAGAGCGTGGTCATTCCCAAGTCTGCCACCGTATCTCCGGCTATCTGCAAGCACATGTCGCCGCCTGACTGCTGTACTGTGTTAAAATAATGCAAGCACGACATTAAGGTCGGTTTCAACATAACTGTGATTTACAAGTCATGGTGCTACATGAGTGATATGCTCTTTGCTTCAACACGAAGTCTGTCTCACTAGCCAATTACAGTATGCACACAGTTCAACATGGAATTCCGACCACGGTGCAAATTTGAAATTTTGGCGAACAAACATTTGTCTGGTTTAAAAGGCACGATATGTGACAAAAGATCCTACGATCCAATGGGGCATATTCTTCCTATCTTACAACGAAGTGTACTTCTGCTACTGTGTCTACACGCAGGAAGTTGAGGGTAGTGGAACAGCCATTAGAACAGACCCAGATTCCGGAACAGTGGTGTTAAATATCTCCTTCATGCCATCAGATTTTAGATACATTTTCCTATATAACTTAAGCCCAGATGCGTTTAAGATGACCATGCCTGATTTTCTTCATTGTTCTTGTGTAAATAATTTCGCAACAGACAAACGTCATTCTAACAAATTTCATGCATGAATGCATACCAGAGGCTTATTTAAAACTGTAAAACATCAATAAAGGTGTTTAAGCTTAAAGTGAATTCGTTTTGCCCACCAGATAATTGCGGGCGTGTGGTAGAAACATGATTTCCTCGGCTATATCTAAACTAAGATGTTCCTACGGGTTATAATTTGATGACTTGACTGATGAGGGATCAGATTATTGCCTGTGCGAACAACAATGTACTACAAAGTAGAAACATTGTTGCGGTTTAGAACACACATCCGTTGAATACTGAAGTATGACATTTCAACGTTATTCTTTATGAAATAAAGTAGGTTGTTCTAGATTCTAATCCAGTGTTGCAGTTTTTGGTTTTTTGTCTTCATGATTCAGTCGAGATGAATCAACGTGGAGAACACGATCATTATCCGACCGTAGAGTGTGTAATCTTCAATGAGCGTGTTATGCTCTTCATAACTACTAATTGAGTTAATCATGGAACAAATTGGATCTGGCATTTGACAAAGTCCAGAGAAATACATAAACGCCATATCCAGGTAGATAGGACAGTCGAAATGCACAGCAAAGAACCCACGTAGCTACACTGACCAACCACATTAATGTGGTCAGATGCCTTAATAACCACCTTTCGCAGCGCGGACTGCTGCGAGACGTCTACGAAAGGAATCGATGAAGTTCTGAATGGTTCTGACAGGGATGTGGAGCCATGCCGGATCTGCTGCGCTATGTTTCTCGGTTGAGCATCCACAGCGCGTACAGCCCACTCAAGATAGTCCCATAGAATCTCGACTGGGTTTAAATGTCGGGAGTTTGGTAGCCAGGGGAGTACGGTAAACTCATCCTGGTGATCTCCGAACCACACACGTATACTGCGAGCTGTGTGATACGTTGCATTGTCCTGCTGGTAGATGCCATCGTGCCGAGGCAACTTTGGAAATTTGTGGTGAGGTCTTATGGGACCAAACTGCTGAGGTCATCGGTCCCTAAGCTTACACACTATTTAATCTAACTTAAACTAGCTTACGCTAAAGACGACACACACACACACACACACACACACACACACACACACACACACACACACACACACACGTCCGAGGGAGGACTCTAACCTCCGAAGGGTGTAGCCGCACGGACCGTACAAGGCGTCTAAGACCGCGCGGCTACCCCGCGCTCGTGCTGAGGAAAAACAAACTGTACGTAGGAGTGGACATGTTTCCCAATGATAGATGCGTACTTTCGTTGCTCCACTCTGCCTTCCACAATGACGAGACGACCCAGAGAATGCCACGGACACATTCCCCAGACCATAATACTCCTTCCTCCGGCCTGGTGCCTTTCGGCGATTGTTGCAGTGTGTCTGCTTTCAGACGTTTCGATCCGTTTCCGCATTACGACAACGAATGTCGAAAATAGTCGGTGGTCACATTAATATGACTGAACAGTATACAAGCATTAGGAATTAGTAACTTCACAAAATTTTGCTAATTTAACACGTCCGAGTAACGCTCATTATGTGATGCCTTATTGCTATTTTCATTATTCAAGGGCCCAGCTAGTATTTGAAGGAATTAAATGAAATAGAAAAATGATCTAATTAAAAAATGGTCTAGTCTACCGTAAAGTGGGAACTGAACCTTGACCTTTTTGAAGAAAGCAAAACAAGACCAGCTCAGATATTTACTCTGTTTTGCATCCCATACTCTGCTTCCATATTAGATGATATTATGCCTTTTACTGTACAACGAAAATTAAATTGTGCGTCAGATTTATTATTCTTTAGCCAGTATGGATAACTGATCATATTTTGCAGTTGAAGACGTGGATCAGTTCAGTACTATAAAGAAAGTTATATTCATAAAGCACGTAGCTGAGAGGGACCAACAAGCAGCAGCGACAACAATGCGGCACACTGGATATACAAGTCCTACACATCACTCAACTTATAGCCATGTATTAATGTCATTGGAATGATTGCACGATAACGTACAGAGAAGGTTCGATACGCGTAATGACATATGAACTATAACACGCACAAATCATAGTCTGTATGCATGCATAAAGAACTACTTCACACATTTCCAATTTTACGAGAACTATGTTGTTATACTCTTTAATTGCTTCTGTATAGTGACCCGAAGTTAATGTTTCGCCCGGACAGCGTACCCAGATATGGAACATTTTCTTAGCTACAGTTTCTCAGTAGCTCACTTCAATACCATATCTGAAGAGTAAAATACTGCCATGAACTGCATCCAAAACAAGCTATCATTTTTCCCCCACTTGCTTATCTGTGGCATACATGCAGTAAAAAAACTCAGCTGTTACCGGTGATTAACGAATATCAAACACGGAAACAATAACTTGTAGGAATGCAGAACAACGTGGGCGTTTTCTTACAATGCAAGATATTCTCGCTACTGCAACACTGTGCATCTCATTGCAGCACGCCGGAGAATTGGAAACGGGCTTAGTTCTCCTGCTCTGCTGAGTCTTTGCTCTCGTGCGTCACCTAGAGTAGCTTAACCGCGAAATTATGAATGGTCAGCTGTATTAGCAGCAATCAATTTCGCTTACGGATTCGTGAAAAGAAAATCATATTAGAAGTTGACAACCAAGACAGCACTAATAATCGAGTGAATATTTTCGTCAAGTCTTTAACAGTCACTGTTATCAGGTGGTGTTGCAGCCCACTATACTCTAAGTGTATATGTACGCTTCAGTTATAGCAGACAGTAATAAAACAAAAACTACACAATTTACTAAAGAATCGAGCCAAAATCTTGCACCAACGTCTCTATTTCCAAAGTATCTACCAGCAATTATGTATATTAGTTTGGAAATCGAGAATACAACTAATTATATTATTGTCAGTAAAATATTTGTCAAATATATTTCGCACAAATGCTGCAGACAACACCTTAAAAAAGCCAAATTATTTATTAGTAAGTACGATTGTCTTAAAAGTGACTTGCTATGGAATGAATGAAACCAAAATGTAAGTACAGAAACAAAACAGCTTAAAGTTTACGTATACAGTCACTAAAACGAGGATAAAAAGTAAAGTGCAGTGGATTTCTGTAGAAAAGTCAGGAGTTGTCAGTAAGTGACGGCAACGCCCCGCGTGCATTATGAAAAATTAACGAGGTTGCACATGCGAGATGCGGGGCATGTGTGTCAATGTAACTGAGAAAGGATGCTCGACGATTACTTTCATGACAGAAACTCCGCATGATTCATTCAAAAAATAAATGTTTTGCGGTTTTATGTGCACAGGCTAAAGTGGCTACGAATAAACTGGTTCCTTTGTTAGTTAAAGTTGCTCATGCAGTCAGTGGACATGCCGCGTGGTATTGATCGCTTTCAGACGTGTTAAAAAGCAGGCTTACCTCCTGAAGTTTCCTCGTCCGAATTCGCTGCCAGGAAAAGACAGAAGAGCACGGCCCCGCTGAGATTCATAGCTGTGTCTCCGAACACTCCCAAGTTGTCATTTCATGTCTCGGCACTTGCCTTCACTAGTGGAAACACTGTCCATAACATAGGTAAAACATCTTTACGCTTTCCGAACACTTAAAAGACATCGTAATTTATGATCTGTTCCTAAAAGTACCCGAAAGTGCGACATCTGTCACACATCCGCATTAATACCACAACAACCGACGCCATTCACACAGTAAATACGAGACAGCTGTACGCCCGCTCTCTCAGGGCGACATTGCTGGGGGAAGCGCCGTCTCTGCCATCTAGCGGCTGCTCAGAGAAACATACGCAGGTCGACGCTCTTCAGGAGCAGAAACAATAAAAAACAAAATGTGGGTTCGGCTGATGCAGAGAACAAAAAGCTTACAGGGAAACGAATGATTACTGCTGTCTGCAGATGATGTACTTTCGGCTTAAAAGGTTGAACACTAATCTATGCCCTATATCCCCGTATCTGTCTCTGCTTCTTTTGTTCCGCTATAGAAATGCTGAAACAATTTTAATTTGTGCACTGTTAATGCTGCGCTATTGTAATGCATTGTGTAGATTAACAGTAGTCATAATGAAGCGCTCCTAGGGTGAATAACGTAAACTTGAAACCCAAGATAAAAAATTTTAATCGTATCATGTGTAAATTAATTGTAATTAGCTTAATTAGTCGTCATTCTTTAAATACAGACTACTTGTCAATGGAATTTTCATTGTTCTTCATAATGCCAAGTTTCTATTAATGAATATTGTTTAGGTGATAAAATAAGTGTACGGGGAAGATTAAAGAAGTAGTGGATCTAATCTTCTACAGTGGTTCTTAACCCGCTAAATATTTATTTGCACGTTTTAATTTTCCTGCGCACTTGGGTATAAAATGTACTGTCAGACGAGATTAATTATTAAACTATGACGATAAATGCAAATCATTTATCGTATACATTTTTCAACTATAGCTGATTTTTGTCATCATGGAATAATAAATATGAGAGGTGGCACTCGTGAAAAAAAATTGGAATTCTCATAATATCGTTGCACTTGGATTCGACTGCCTGCAGAGTTAAACCATAAATTTCTCATACCATATTAATTATCCTGTAATACGACAAATGTTGAAACGCTTCCTACGTGAACAAAACGAAGATTCTTTCTAAAGTCAGAATAGATGCAGTACTGTTAAGGGTTTAAGTTTAAATACCTAAGCTACGTCAAAATAGGTTAAACGTTGCGAAAAATTATGAAGTGTGCGGCAGAGAGTAATCTTCAATACACGCTATATTATCTTTTCTTTCCGAGCCATTCGAAGATAGTGCGGGAAGGCAATTGCTTACGTGTCTCCGTGCGAGGTATCATTAGTTTGGTTTTGCAAGTATCTTTGTGGTATCATACGGATTGAGGGATATTCGTAAATTTCACGCGGGAAACTTGCGCTTCGAATTCTGTCTAGGCAGGTTTTTACGAGATATTTGTGTGTCTTTCTTCGACTGTCTGCCAGTGTCGTCTAATATGAAAACAACACAGACCATGAATTTTACTAGTTTATTTAAATGGCAAAAATTCGTTATTTAATCGGGCGTGCAGCTGAAACGCCAAATGAACTATAACATTCGCATGTGAACTGGGAGGTGGGGAAAGCAACTGTCAAGTGCCTCGTTAGTTGGCGACGATAGTATGAGTCAGATAGATGAGTGAAGGCTTCTCCATCCTGGCATACTTTAACGACCCTGACATTGTCTTGACTTTAATTTATAAACTTGATTCCTTCATTGCTTTGTAATCGCTGACTTCTCAGCAACGCGTGCTACGGTACCACCTTAACTATCAGAGGCAGTTTCGTAGAACGCGGTCGGCCGCTGAGGCATCCAAAGCCGCACCCACTCTTGCACTTTCTCGTCCTACTCAAGTTGTACGTAGACTGTTACAGTGGTTGGTTGGTTGGTTGTTTGGGGAAGGAGACCAGACAGCGTGGTCATCGGTCTCATCGAATTAGGGAAGGATGGGGAAGGAAGTCGGCCGTGCCCTTTCAGAGGAACCATCCCGGCATTTGCCTGGAGTGATTTAGGGAAATCACGGAAAACCTAAATCAGGATGGCCGGACGCGGGATTGAACCGTCGTCCTCCCGAATGCGAGTCCAGTGTTTAACCACTGCGCCACCTCGCTCGGTCAGACTGTTACAGTGTTTCCCAAGTAAATAGCTGAAGTGTAGTAGCCGATCGGCCGAAGGCTGGAAGCTATGTGTGGGAGCGGCGGTAGGGAGGGGGGGGGGGGGGGGGGCGGAGCGTTATCGTGCAACAGGATCATTACGTCCGACAGAATTCCTCGGCGTTTTGACGTTACTGTGCGTCGCAGTTTCTGCGAAGTGTCTTCAGAGCGCTGTTCATTGATTGTGGTTCCGCGCTCGAGGAACTCCACTACCATAGGATTCCTGCAGTTAAAAAATGTCATCATGACCTTACCGGAACTTCTGTGAACAGCTTTGTTCTTTGCCGGGGGAGATGCGAGATGTTTACACAGTTGGCTTTACCGTTTGCCGTCGGGCTGTCGGACGGGCTTATACTGTTCCACGATAATGTCCGCAACCCTCACTGCCAACGAGACCAAGTCCATGCTTCAGCGATTTGGTTGGGAAACACAGCAGCATCTCCTGTACCGCCCGGATCTTTCACCGTGAAATTCTTACATCTTTGGCGACTTGAAAAAAAGACATTCGTGGACGTCGTTTTCAGTCGGACGAGGAAGTGCAAGGGTCTGTGCGGCTGTGGATCCGCTGGCGGCCGACTGCGTTCTACGAAACAGGAATTCACTGTCTCGTCTCCCAGTGGGATGAATGTCTTATTGCGTGCGGTGATTACTTTTGATGGAACCATTCCATGGTCCCACAGTGGCGGCTGCTCGTTTTTTTTTTTTCTTCTTCATTTTAAAACTAAAGTGTCGGTGTGCTGTCAGCGAGAGAGAGTGCCTTCTGTTGCTGCTGAGGATAAAGTACAGCGTGTCTTTCTCCTCCCAGGGGACACTGCCTTATCGTAGGCACTTCCAGTGCCGGGCGGGAGGCTTTGCGTGCCTCTGTGAAGTCGACTGCTATGCCGGCGGCAGTGTAGCTACTGGCAGGGTCACCCAAGCCGGACAAGTCTTGACTGAGGAGGCAGAAACCCCACACTGTAAAAATTACATATTACGGAACTTCAACAAGAGCCTCTGATGATGGATGAGACACAAAAAACACGACCTCGGCAAAGAAAAAAGACAAAAGATTTGGCAATAGTAACATGGAATGTATGAGCAATGTTGAAACCTGGAAAAATGAAAGAAATAGTTGATGAGATCATGAAGATCAAGTACAACATTGTAGCGCTGCAAGAAATAAGATGGCAAGGACAAGGACAGATAAATATGCCCCAGTATTCTCTGCTGTATAGTGGACAGACGGAAGAACAGGACAAGCCGGAACGGGATTCATAATAACAAAGGAGGTTGGTAAAAGTGTATAGGAATTTGAACCCGCAAATGAAAGACTTAGCGGACAGAATGAAAGGGAAATTGAGAAATATAACGGTAATACCAGAATGCGCACCAACAGAAGAAGCAGAGGAAGAAACAAAGAAAAAGTTTTATGAAGATCTAGAAAAGGTATGCAGTAAAGTACAGAAGTATGATCTGTTCTTAATTGTGGGAGATTTTAATGCACGGCTTGGGCGAAGCGGTAATGGAAGAGTATCTGAGAGATACACATTACATGAAGAAAGTAACGGGAATGGCAAAATGTTATGTCAGTTTGCTGCTAGAAATAATCTAATCATCAGGAGCACATGTTTCCCACATAAAAGAATACATCTCGGAACACAGAAATCAAATGTAAGTGGAGAAGTCAATCAAATAGACCATGTGTTAGTAAAGGCACGACATGCCACGTAAGTTATCGATGTGAGGAGCTGCAGGGGCCCTAATTGTGACTCAGACCACTATGCTGTAAAAACTGTAGTGAGAGAGAAACTATCTGTAACACCTAAACCTGGAATGAAGAAAAATACAAACTGGGACACAGAAAAACTGAGTGACCCAGAAGTTGTGAAAGCACATCAAGCAAAATTTAGAGATGCACTGACTCCCAGCGAGGAATCAATGGGAATCCAAGAGAGATGGACTAAGATCCAGAAACCGGTGGAAGAGGCAGCAGACGACAGTCGGGATGAGCAGAATTGCAAGAAACGAGTGGTTTGATGACGAATGCAGGCTAGTAATAGAACGCAAAAACGCAGCAAGACTGAGATGATATCGAGAGAAACAAGAAGAAACGTGGAGATGTACAAAGAATCAAGATCCAGTGCCCAAAGAATATACAAGAAAAAGGAATGGCTGCAATCAAAGTTTAACGATATAGAAGAATCAAAGGAACAGAATGAAACGAAGAAATTCTATCATGCAGTGGGAAAGATGAGAAAAAAATTTTCAACCCAAAAAAATGCATGCAAAAACAGAAACGGCAAGATAATAAGAGATGAAGAAGAAATATTGCAGAGGTGGGCAGGATACTTTGCAGATATGCTCAACATAAACTCAGATTAGACCCCAAGAGGTACACAGGAACAAGAGGAGAACACAGAGCAAGAGAAATCGAAAGGGATGAAGCACAAAACCCAACAATGCTGGAAGTGTAAATAGTGATAAGTAAACTAAAAAATAACCGTGCACCCGATGAAGATGGGGTTGTATCAGAACTAATAAAATCGGGGGGAGGGGGGTGTAACCTCTAAGACGTGAAATATTTAAATTAATAAAGAACATGTGGGTAAGTGAAAGCATGCCGGGGGAGTGAAATACTGGAATAATATGCCCAATGTATAAGAAAGGAGAAAAGCTCAATTGTGAAAACTATAAAAGCATAACCCTAATGAATACAGTATATAAGATTTTCTCTTCAGTGCTGAACGAAAGAATAAAGAATTGAGCTGAAAAGATACTCGGAGAACACCAATGTGAATTCCGACCAAAAAGAGGTACATCTGACCAGTTGTTTGTTGTTAGACAAATAATGGAAACATTTTATGAATATGGTATAGATTTCCACTTCCTGTTCGTTGACTTTAAACAAGCTTTCGAGAGTACTAACTCACCAGCATTATATAAAGGGCTGAAAGAATTGGACATCTGTGATAAACTGAGAAGGTTAATCGAGCTAACAATGAAGGATACAAAAGCAAAAGTGAAAATGAATAACGGAATGACCAGGCAGTTTGACTTTGAGGATGGAGTGAAACAAGATGATGGTCTCTCTTCAGTCCTGTTTAACTTAGCACTGCATTGTATCATGCAAAAAGTATATAAAAGAGGAACAACAATGATGAAGTCCAGCCAGATATGCGCATATGCAGATGATATTGCCATCGTGTCAAGGGATGTAACATAAAACGCACTGAAGCTCAAATCGTTATAGATACGGTAAGCTGGTTAAAGACGGAGATAAGTTCAACCGAAATTTTACAAAGGACTTAACAGTGTTCAGAAAGGATAGATTTAATACAGTTGGTTGTGGAGAGTTTATTGCTGTCAGAAGTTGTTTACCTTGTAGTGAAATGGAGAAGATAAACAATTGATTCAAATGGCTCTGAGCACTATGGGACTTAACTGCTGAGGTCATCAGTCCCCTAGAACTTAGAACTACTTAAACCTAACTAACCTAAGGACATCACACACATCCATGCCCGAGGCAGGATTCGAACCTGCGTCCGTAGCGGTCGCGCGGTTCCAGACTGAAGCGCCTAGAACCGCTCGGCCAGAAGTAGATAGTTCCTGTGCGTTAGTATGGATAGAGGCTATACTTGACCACCGGAATAAATTACTAATTGGTTCCTTTTACCGACCTCATTCACCCCCCCCCCCCCCCCCCTCCCCACAGTTCAACATAGGCATAACACATTGTCCGAAATCGTTCTGAGTGCGTTCTCAGAAAATTATTTTGAACATTTAGTTCACGAGTCCACTCCCAAGTGTAAATGGTTGCGAAAACATACGAGTACTTGACCTCTTAGCAATAAATCATCCAGACCAAATAGGGAGCATCATGACGAATACAGGGATCAGTGACCACAAGGTTGTTGTAGCGAGACTGAATACGTAACATCCAAACCTACTGTTAAATCCAGCCTAGTCGTCAAATATTAGCAGTCTAAGGATCCTATGTACTCGGTTCGATAGACAAACAATTCATTCAAATCGTATTAATGAGTTTTATTACAAAATGAAAAGAGAGAATACTTAACCTTGCGATTACACAAATGCGTCGCAAGCAAAGGGCGACATACGAAATAATCAAGTATAGACAATCAAATGGTTCAAATGGCTCTCAGCGCTATCGGACTTAACATCTGAGGTCATCAGTCCCCTAGAACTTAGAACTACTTAAACCTAACTAACCTAAAGACATCACACACATCCATGCCCGAGGCAGGATTCGAACCTGCGACCGTAGCGGTCGCTCGGTTCCAAACTGAAGCGAGGATAGACAATACTAAGTCGCTGCTATGCAAGTCAATAGTCTTGAAGTTACTATCGAACTGGGCCGCGACTAATCGGGCGTAGCGTTTATGTCCTCTTCATACAGGGGCCGCTGATGTCGCGTTGTCATCCTGGAGACGGGTGGGTCAGAGTGCGATTGGCTGACGTCTTCTCACAGCCCTCTCTCCTCTATCGTTCCCGACTGGCGTGCCGGCGCTTGACTTTACGCCGTAACATCCACCAAAAATAAACACAAAATTCATCTACTGAAAAAAAGCAGATAAAAATTCGCTTGAGGCCTTGCTAAGAGACCGTCTCCACTCCTTCCGATCTGAACATGTAAGCATAGACTAGATGTGGCTTAAATTCAAAGAAATAGCATCGACTGTTATTGCGAGACATGTACCAAATAAAATAACAAGACATGGTGCTGATACCCCATGGTACAAAAAACAGTTCAGAACGCTGTTGCAGAAGCAACGAAAAAAGCATGCCAAATTTAAAAGAACCCAGTACCTTCAATGATGGCGAAGTTTTTCAGAAGCTTGAAATGTAGCACGAACTTCACTGCGAGATAATTTTAACGCTTTTCACAACGAAACTCGTCTCGAAATCTGGCAGAAAATCCAAAGAGATTCTGGTCGTATGTAAAGTACCAGCGGAAAGACACAACCAGTACCTTCGCTGCACGATAACAATAGTGATGTCACTGATGACAGTGCCACTAAAGAAGAGTTACTAAATACAGTTTTCAGAAATTCCTTCACCAAAGGAGACGAAGTAAATATTCCAGAATTCGAACCAAGAACAACTGCCAACATGAGTAACTTAGAAGTAGATATCCTCAATGTTGCAAAGCAGCTTAGATATCTTCAGTGCAGCAAAGCAGCTTAAATCACTCAATAAAGGCAAGGCCTCCAGTCCTGATTGTATGCCAGACTGATTGCTCTCAGAGTATGCTGATACAACAGCTCCATATTTAGATATCACATACAACCTATCGCTCGTTGAAAGACCATTACCTAAAGACTAGAAAGCTGCACAAGTCCTATCAATACCCAAGAAAGAAAAAAGGAATAATCCGCTGAATTACAGACCCATATCGCTAACGTCGATTTTCAGTAGGATTTTGGAACATACACTGTGCTCGAACATTACGAGTTATATCGAAGCTACAACTAGCTCTTTATTCTCACCAATGCTATTGACAGGGTATGTCAAATTCATTCCATATCTTTGGATATCCAGAAGGCTTGCGACATCGTATCTCACATGCGACTTCAAATCAAATTGCGTGTCAATGGACTATTCTCTCAGTTGTGCTACTGGATTCTCCATTTCCTGTCAGAATGGTCACAGTACGTAGTAACTGACGGAAAGTCATCGAGTAAAACAGAAGTAATATCTGGCGTTCCCCAAGAAAGTCTTATAGAACCTCTGCTGTCCCTGATACATGATTTGTGAGAAAACCTGAGTCACACAACGTTTGCAGATGATGCTGCCATTTACCGTCATGTAAAGTCATCAGATGATTAAAACAAATTCCAAAACAATTTAGACAAGATATCTGTGTGGCGCGAAAAGTGGCAATTGACTCTAAATATGGCCGGCCGGTGTGGCCGTGCGGTTCCAGGCGCTACAGTCTGGAACCGAGCGACCGCTACGATCGCAGGTTGGAATCCTGCCTCGGGCATGGATGTGTGTGATGTCCTTAGGTTAGTTAGGTTTAATTAGTTCTTAGTTCTAGGCTACTGGTGACCTCAAGTGTTAAGTCCCATAGTGCTCAGAGCCATTTGACTCTAAATAATGAAAAGCGTGAAGTCATCCACATGAGTACCAAAAGGAATCCGCTAAATTTGTGTTACCCGATAAATTGCACAAATCTAAAGGCTGTAAATTCGAGTAAATACTTAGAGGTTACAGTCACAAATAACATAAGTTAGAGCGACCACACAGATAATGTTGTGGGTAAAGCAAACAAAAGACTAAAATTTATTGGCAGAACACAGAGGAAACTGCAATAAGTGTACTAAACAGACTGCTTACAAGACGCTTGTACCTCCTCTTCTGGATTATTGCTGTGCGGTGTTGGATAAAAAAAAAAAAAATAAGTTCAAATGGCTCTAAGCACTATGGGCCACGACATCTGAGGCCATCAGTCCCCTAGACTTAGAACTACTTAAACCTAACTAACCTAAGGACATCACACACATCCATGCCACAGCGGCCGGCATTTCTGCTATATCTACATCTGCGTAACTATTCTGCAGTTCACACTCAAGTTCCTGGCAGAAGTTACATCGAATCACTTTCGGCTATTTCTCTACTGTTGCACACTGACAGCGCACGGGAAAAACGAACATTTAACTCTCTGTGAGAGCTCTGAGTTTTCTTATTTTATTACGATAATCATTTGTCATCATGTATGCGAGCGTCTTCCAAATATTTTAGTATTTGGAGGGGAAAGTTGGAGATTGAAATACAGTGAAAGGGTCTCGCCACATCAAAGAACGCCTTTGTTTTGACGAGTGCCATTTAAACTCGCGTATAATATCCGTGACACTCTCTCCCCTACAACGCGATAGTACGAAACAAGCTGCCCTTCTTCGAACTTTTTCGATGTCCTTCATCAGTCCCACCTGGTAAGGATCCCATACAGCACAGCAGTACCGTAGCAGAGTTCAGACAAGTACCTGTCTCCTTAGTGGATTGTTGCATATTCTAACAAGGGAACCTCCCCATCGCACCCCCCTCAGATTTTGTTATAAGTTGGCACAGTGGATAGGCCTTGAAAAACTGAACACAGATCAATCGAGAAAACAGGAAGAAGTTGTGTGGAACTATGAAAAAAATAAGCAAAATATACAAACTGATTAGTCCATGCGATTGGTATGCAACATCAAGGAGAGTGTGAATTCAGGAGCGCCATGGTCCCGTGGTTAGCGTGAGCAGCTGCGGAACGAGAGGTCCTCGGTTCAAATCTTGTCTCGAGTGAAAAGTTTATTTTCGAAAATTACGATCTGTCCGTTCGTTCATTGACGTCTCTCTTCACTGTAATAAGTTTAGTGTGTGTGTTTTGCGACCAAACCGGAAAACCGTGCGATTAGTAGACGAAAGGACGTGCCTCTCCAGTGGGAACCTTGTTATTGAAGTCGCGAGCTATATTTGATGGATTCATATTGCACACGGAATACATCTCACGTATTTAATGCACTCTCGTCCAAAGTAGCGAACAGTCAACTGCCAGCCAGGGAGCCTCGTTAGCAGGAATACTCTCTCTTCCGTGCGTTGTAGTCGACTGACGTCGTGTGTTTCGAAGTTTGTTTAGGCGTAGCGTCCCCATACTACGGCGCAGTTACCTCGCATCAGACGGACAGATAATCATTGTCTGAAAATAAAAAATTAAAATTTTCAAGATAGTAATTGTCTGAAAATAAAAAAAATAATTTTTTTACTGGAGGGAAGACTTGAACCAAGGACCTCTCGTTCGGCAGCTGCTCACGCTAACCACGGGACCACGGCGCTCCGGAATTCACGCTCTCCTTGATGTTACATAACATGCGCATGGACTACTCATTTTGTATATTTTGCTTATTTTTTTCATAGTTCCACACAACTTCTTCCTGTTTTCTCGATTGATCTGTGTTCAATTTGTCAAGGCCTATCCACTGTGCCAACTTGTAACAAAATCTGAGGGGGGTGCGATGGGGAGGTTCCCTTGTAAGTGTTCTACCAATAAAACGCAGTATTTGGTTCACCTCCACACAATACTGTCTACATGATCTTTCAAATTTAAGTTGTTCATACGCAACTGTTATCCCTAGATATTTATTCGTACTGACAGCCTTTAGATCTGTGTCATTTATAGTGTAAGCGAAATTTAACGGACTCCTTTTAGAACTCATGTGGGTGACCCACACTTTTCATTATTTAAAGTCAACTAATACATTTTACACCATACGGGTATCTTGTCTAAATCATTTTGCTTTTGGTTTCGATTTTGTGATGACTTTACTAGACGACAAATGACAGTATCATATGCATAAAATCTAAGAGGACTGTTCAGATTGTCTCTTAAATCATTTATATAAATTAGGAACAGCAGAAGGCCTATAAAACTTCTTAGCAGTTCTTGATTCTAATTCTGGAATATTTACATCGTCCTCTTAGGTTAAGGAATTTAAGGAAACCATATATAGTGACTCAACATCAGCGGCACTGTCATCGGTAACATTACCATCGCTATCAGGCTACGCCCAACTGATGTTATTCTGGCTTCCCAAGCAGGCAAAATATTGTGGATATTCCATATTACAGTATCTGCCTTCACAGGCTCAACTAAAAACCGGAAAAACTAAAACAGAAACATTCGGCAGATAAAATGTTCCGCACGTTTGAAGCGCACAGGTGAAAGCCTACTTATACGAGGGCTTACTGAAAAGTAATGCCTCCGAATTTTTTATCTGAAAACTTTTCAAGCTTTTTAAATAAAGCAAAAGTTATTTACATTCTATATTTTTATTCTTCCTGTCTACATGGGTACAGCCCTCTGCCACTAGTGGACTCCGATTTGTAGCGTGTAACATGGCAGTGTGTAGCATGCGTGAGAAACGGCGTGTTGTAATACAGTGTCGAATTCGAAGAGTTTGCCCACACATGGAACGTTCTCTCCAAGAGGACTATGTTGAGAAATAAATATGTAGACACGATGAATAAAACGCAGAATATTAATAACGTTTGTTTTATTTAAAAAATTTTAAAAGTCTTCACATGAAGAATTCGGAGGCGTTACGTTTCAGCACACTCTTGTGCAAAGTGCCTTAAAAAAGTGCCGGCCGAAGTGGCCGTGCGGTTAAAGGCGCTGCAGTCTGGAACCGCAAGACCGCTACGGTCGCAGGTTCGAATCCTGCCTCGGGCTTGGATGTTTGTGATGTCCTTAGGTTAGTTAGGTTTAACTAGTTCTAAGTTCTAAGGGACTAATGACCTCAGCAGTTGAGTCCCATAGTGCTCAGAGCCATTTGAACCTTAAAAAAGTGTCGCGTATTATTAGAGGAGAGAGTACTAGTCAAAAGTAGAAATGCCGAAAAATCCTTAAAAGGTACCTCCGGAAACAAATACTTATTGAAATACGCGTCTTTTGTTCGAGAAATGCCACCCAGTTAGCCGGCCCGTGTGGCCGAGCGGTTCTACGCGCTACAGTCTGGAACCACGCGACCGCTACGGTCGCAGGTTCGAATCCTGCTTCGGGCATGGATGTGTGTGATGTCCTCAGGTTAGTTAGGTTGAAGTAGTTCTAAGTTCTAGGGGACTGATGACCTCAGATGTTAAGTCCCATAGTGCTCAGAGCCATTTGAACCATTTGCCACCTAGTTGTTGATAGTGCAGAAGGTGCTCATTCATCATTCTAGAAGCCCTCCACAAACTGTCACAATATCATGTTGTCGAATTAGGTCAGATGTAAGGGAAACACGCTGTAGAGTACATCACTGCATTCAATGTACCCATAACTGGAAATATAAGGGTCAAGTTCAGATGAAAAAGGTCGCCAGAAACTTCTGTACCAACAAGTTCATCATTCTTTCATCGTCTGTGTTCGATTTACATGCCAGGAATAGAAAACAGGATGGTGCCCCATCGTGCATTAACCAAGTCCCCTGTCTTTCTGCAAAAGTAACATACTTCAGAAATTTGGAAATTTGTGGTAAGTTCCTATGGGACCAAACTGCTGAAGTTATCTATCCCTAGGCTTACGCACTACTTAATCTAATTTAAAGTAACTTACGGTGAGGACAACACGCACACCTACGCCCGAGGGAGGACTCGAACCACCGACGCGGGGAGCAGCGCGAGCCGTGGCAAGGCGGCCAGACCGCATGGCTAACATACTTCAATAGCGAGTGTTCATCAGGGACAATGGTATCGTCAGGGGTGCCGCAGGGAAGTGTAATAGGACCGCTTTTATTCTCTATACAGGGTGTTACAAAAAGGTACGGCCAAACTTTCAGGAAACATTCCTCACACACAAAGAAAGAAAATATGTTATGTGGACATGTGTCCGGAAACGCTTACTTTCCATGTTAGAGCTCATTTTATTACTTCTCTTCAAATCACATTAATCATGGAATGGAAACACACAGCAACAGAACGTACCAGCGTGACTTCAAACACTTTGTTACAGGAAATGTTCAAAAAGTCCTCCGTTAGCGAGGATAAATGCATCCACACTCCGTCACATGGAATCCCTGATGTGCTGATGCAGCCCTGGAGAATGGCGTATTGTATCACAGCCGTCCACAATACGAGCAGGAAGAGTCTCTACATTTGGTACCGGGGTTGCGTAGACAAGAGCTTTCAAATGCCCCCATAAATGAAAGTCAAGAGGGTTGAGGTCAGGAGAGCGTGGAGGCCATGGAATTGGTCCGCCTCTACCAATCCATCGGTCACCGAATCTGTTGGTGAGAAGCGTACGAACACTTCGATTGAAATGTGCAGGAGCTCCATCGTGCATGAACCACATGTTGTGTCGTACTTGTAAAGGCACATGTTCCAGCAGCACAGGTAGAGTATCCCGTATGAAATCATGATAACGTGCTCCATTGAGCGAAGGTGGAAGAACATGGGGCCCAATCAAGACATCACCAACAATGCCTGCCCAAACGTTCACAGAAAATCTGTGTTGATGACGTGATTGCACAATTGCGTGCGGATTCTCGTCAGCCCACACATGTCGATTGTGAAAATTTACAATTTGATCACATTGGAATGAAGCCTCATCCGTAAAGAGAACATTTGCACTGAAATGAGGATTGACACATTGTTGGCTGAACCATTCGCAGAAGTGTACCCGTGGAGGCCAATCAGTTGCCGATAGTGCCTACACACGCTGTACATGGTACGGAAACAACTGGTTCTCCCGTAGCACTCTCTATACAGTGACGTGGTCTACGTTACCTTGTACAGCAGCAACTTCTCTGACGCTGACATTAGGGTTATCGTCAACTGCACGAAGAATTGCTTCGTCCATTGCAGGTGTCCTCGTCGTTCTAGGTCTTCCCCAGTCGCGAGTCATAAGCTGGAATGTTCCGTGCTCCCTAAGACGCCGATGAATTGCTTCGAACGTCTTCCTGTCGGGACACCTTCGTTCTGGAAATCTGTCTCGATACAAACGTACCGCGCCACGGCTATTGCCCCGTGCTAATCCATACATCAAATGGGCATCTGCCAACTCCGCATTTGTAAACATTGCACTGACTGCAAAACCACGTTCGTGATGAACACTAACCTGTTGATGCTACTTACTGATGTGCTTGATGTTAGTACTGTAGAGCATTGAGTGCTATGTCAACACAAGCACCGAAGTCAACATTACCTTCCTTCAATTGGGCCAACTGGCGGTGAATCGAGGAAGTACAGTACATACTGACGAAACTAAAATGAGCTCTAACATGGAAATTAAGCGTTTCCGGACACATGTCCACATAACATCTTTTCTTTATTTGTGTGTGAGGAATGTTTCCTGAAAGTTTTGCCGTACCTTTTTGTAACACCCTGTATACATAAATGATCTGACGGACTTATTGAGCAGCAATCTGCGGCTGTTTTCTGATGATGCAATGGTGTACGGATGGCGACCTCGTTCAGCGACTATAGTTGGTGATATGAATGGCAGCTTGCTCTAAATGAAGTAAATTGTAAGTTAATGCAGATGAGTAGGAGGAACAATCCCGTAATGATTGAGTACAACATTATTAGTGCGCTGTCTTACACAGTCACGTCGTTCAAATATCTAGGCGTATCGCCGCAAAGCGATATGAAATGGAACGAGCATCTAATGATTGTAAAAGGGAAGGCGAATGGTCGACTTCGGTTTACGGTCTGCCAGTAATTTTATGAAAGTATGGTTTATATGTATAGGAGACCGCATATAGGACGCTAGTGCGATCTATTCTTGAGTATTGCTCGAGTGTTCTGGATGCGTACCAGGTCGGATTAAACGAAGACATCGAAGCAATTCAGAGGCGGGCTACTCGATTTGTTACCGGTTGGTTTGAACAACACTCAAGTATTACGGAGACGGTTCGTGAAGTCAATAATGGGAATCCCTGGAGAGAAGACGACGTTCTTTTCGAGGAACACTGTTGAGAAAATTTAGATAACCGGTATTTAAAGCTGACTGCAGAATAATACTGCTGCCACCAACGTATATTTCGCGTAAGGACCATGACGATAAGGCAAATCAGAGCTCATATGGTGGCATATAGATAGTCATATTTCGCTTGCTCAGTTTACGAGTGGAAAAGGAAAGGAAATGACTAGTAGCTGTACATTTAGATGTAGAAGGTTTCACTTTTATTACTGCCTAGGTTTATGTGACCATTTTGGCTGAGCAGGTCCATCCCAGGGTACAATGTTTGTTCCCCAAATATGATGTTGTGATCCAAGACAACAAGGCCGCTGTTCACACAGCTCGCATCGTCCAGGACTAATTTTGTTAGCATGGGGACGAATTGTCGCATCTTCCCTGGCCACCACAGTCAGCAGATCTCAATATTATTTAGCCTTTGTAGTCTACTTTTAAGTGATCGCTATCCACATCCACCATCGTTACCTGATCTTGCTACTATTGTGCAGGAAGAGTGGTATAGGACTCCCTTACTAAACTCTGCCCTAACAGGCCATGAAGGCCCAACGGTACCGACCGGCCGCCGTGTCATCCTCAACTCACAGGCGCCACTGGATGCGGATATGGAGGGACAGGTGGTCAGCACAGCGCTCTCCCGACCATATGTCAGTTTACGAGACCGGAACCGCTATTTCTCAATTAAGTACCTCCTCAGTTTGCCTCACAAGAGCTGAATGCATCCCGCTTGCCAACAGCGCTCGGCAGACGGAATGGTCACACATGCAAGTGATAGCCTAGCCCGACAGCGCTTAACTTCGGTGATCTGAAGGGAACCGGTGTTACCACTGCGGCAAGGCTGTTGGAATATGACTCCCTTAAAAAAATCACGAAGCACCTGTACGAGACGCGTGGAAGCTGTTTTGAATGCCAACGATTTTCCTACGCCATCTGAGGCACGGTAATGTGTTGTGTTTGTGGTGTTACCATATTTTTGATCACCCCTGTATAATCAGCCAGAATATTATGTCCATCTACCCAACAGTCGGTATGTCCACCTTTGGCACGACAGGCGACACGTCAAGACATGGAAGCAATGAGGCCTTGGCAGGTCGCTGGAGGAAGTTGGCACCAAATTCGCACTCATAAGTCATCTAACTCACGTCAGTTCCGTGGAGGGGGGCAACGAGCTCTGACGCCACGTTCAATCACACACCCAAATGGACGCGCGGGGTAGCCGAGCGGTCTAGAGCGCCTTCTAACGGTCCGCGCGGCTCCCCCCCTTCGAAGGTTTGAGTCCTCCCTCGGGCATGGGTGTGTGTGTTGTCCTTAGTGTAAGTTAGATGAAGTAGTGTGTAAGCTTAGGGACCGATGACCTCAGCAGTTTGGTCCCATAAGATTATACCACGAATTTCCAAAAACATACCAAATATGTTCGATCGAGTTCAGATATAGCAAGTTGGGGAGCCAGCACATCAACTAGAACTCGCCATTGTGTTCCTCGAACCACTCCATCACACTCCTGGCGTTGTGACATGGCGCATTATCTTGTTGAAAAATGTCACGCCGTCGGGGAACATGACCGTCATGAAGGGGTGTATGTTGTGTACACCCAACGTACGATACCCCGTGGCCGTTAAGGCGCCTTGCACGAGCTCCACTGGACCCTTGGCTGCCCACGTGAATGTTCCTCAGAGCATAATGGAGCCGCCTCCAGCATGTCTCCGTTCCGAAGTATAGGTGTCAAGGAGTTGTTTCGCTGGAAGACGACGGAATCGCGCCCTCCCGTCGGCATGATGAAGAATGTGTCGGGATTCATCTGCCACTGCGCCAATGTCCAGAGCCTATAGTCACTTGCCAATTTCAGTCGTAGTTTCCAATATCGTGATGTTAACATTGGCACTTGGATGGGTCGTCGGCTGCGGAGGTCCATCGTTAGGAGGGTTCGGTGCATTGTGCGTTCAGGCACACTTGTACACTGCCCAGCATTAAAGTCTGCTGTTAGTTCTGCTACAGTTGGCCGCCTGTCTTGTTTTACCAATCGGCCCAGCTTACGACGTCTGACATCTGTAATAAGGGATGGCCGTCCAAGCCCACGACGTCTGGACGTGGTTTCAATTTGGTTTCGCCACGTGCTGAAGACACTCACCACTGAACTCCTGGAACAACCGACAAGTCGAGCAGTTTCCACAATGCTCTTGCCGAGTCTCCCCATCACAATCTGCCCTCGGTCAAACTCAAATACACTCCTGGAAATGGAAAAAAGAACACATTGACACCGGTGTGTCAGACCCACCATACTTGCTCCGGACACTGCGAGAGGGCTGTACAAGCAATGATCACACGCACGGCACAGCGGACACACCAGGAACCGCGGTGTTGGCCGTCGAATGGCGCTAGCTGCGCAGCATTTGTGCACCGCCGCCGTCAGTGTCAGCCAGTTTGCCGTGGCATACGGAGCTCCATCGCAGTCTTTAACACTGGTAGCATGCCGCGACAGCGTGGACGTGAACCGTATGTGCAGTTGACGGACTTTGAGCGAGGGCGTATAGTGGGCATGCGGGAGGCCGCATTGCTCAACACGTGGGGCGTGAGGTCTCCACAGTGACGCTGCTATCGCCTGGACGGGTTTTATCGAATGTAGGTCGGTGGACACAATGTTCTGGCCGATTAGTGTAAATCTATATCCCTTCCATAGTGAACGTGGATTAATAGCCGTGATAACACCGGTTTCCGCCAGATCACTGAAGTTTAGCGCTGTCGGGCTTGGCTAGCACTTGCGTGGGTGACCGTCCGGGTTTGCCGGGTGCTGTTGACAAGCGGAGTACACTCAGCCCTGAGGCCAATTGAGGAGCTAGTTGCTTGAGAAGTAGCCGCTCCGGTCACGCAAACTGAAAACGGCTGGGAGAGCTATGTGCTGACCCCATGGCCGTCCATATCCGCATCGAGTGACGCCTATTGGCTGAGGATGACACAGCAGTCTGTCGGTGCCTTTGGGGCTGTTCGGTCGGAGTTTAATAACAACTCGTACAAAGACCACAGCGCTTCGGTTATTCACTCCATTCGCGTTTCATCAGCATCAACAGGAAAATTTCAATGGATACGCACAATATCAGGCTGTGAACGGAATACTGCTGTTGCTGTTTAATGGTTTGTAGAGACTAAACGTTTAAATTCATTAGTTTCTTATTCACCCTCAGGACGGAATTGCATACCCCATCTGTCTGCGTCTAGAGTTAATTCTACGTACAAGTCTGAAACCATTTTCTAAACGTTTGCGTGGCTTGTATCTCAGGCGGGACGTGGGTATCGGCTATGTGGTATGGTGGGAAACCGCTTAAAACCACATTCAAGTTCGCCGGCTGACCAGGTCTCGTCGTTAATCCGCGAAGAAAATTCGATCCAGATCAGGAGCGCCTCCCCGAATCCCAGAAGCGGCGCGTTAACGCGCTCGTCTATTCCGAAGTACGGTGTCAAGTTGTCATCATAGTCTCAGTGTTTTTCGACTTCCATATCATGTACCTCACGCCTTTCGAGTTTGACGGAGCAGAGAATAGTGACCCAGTGCCTGACATATAGCGCCAGGGATACCCACCGGGACATCCCATCACGTTAACAGGTAGCTAGCCCTCTTCTTCCTTCGTGGAGTTAAGCTTGTGTATTCACACTTACAGCTTTTCACACTGGTAGTTTAAGGCATTGCAATTGTTTCGTACATAATTTACATCTCGGAAACCGATATTTATAAACAAAAGATCCATCGACGTAGCAGCAGAGGAAGAACTGTCGTCAGCATTACGAGTATAAAGTACATTTTAATAGGATAGTATGGTGGTGATACACAGTCCAGTCACATTAATATGACCACCGCCGTATTTGACGTCAACGTGCAATAACCACTCACAGATGGCGGGTGGCAGTGGAGGTTATACACTGAAGAGCCAAAGGAACTGGTACACCTGCCTAACATCGTGTAGGGGCCCCGCGAGCACGCAGAATTGCCGCAACACGACGTGGAATGGACTCGACTAATGTCTGAAGCAGTGCTGGAGACAATTGACACCATGAATCCTTAAGAACTGTCCATAAATCCGTAAGAGTACGAGATCTCTTATGAACAGCACGTTGCAAGGCATCCCAGATATGCTTAATAATGTTCATGTCCGGGGAGTTTGGTGGCCAGTGGAAGTGTTTGAACTCAGAACAGTCTTCCTGGAACCACCCTGTAGCAATCCTGGACATTTGTGGTGTAGCATTGCCCTGCTGGAATTGCCCAAGTCCTTCGGAATGCACAATGGACATGAATGGTTGCAGGTGATCAGACAGCATGCTTACTACGTGTCACCTGTCAGAGTCATACCCAGACGTATCAGTTGTCTCATACCACTCCAACTGCACACGCCCCACACCATTCCGGAGCCTCCACCACCTTGAACAGTCTTCTGCTGACTTGCTCGGTCTATGGGTTCATGAGGTTGTCTCCATACCCGTAGACGTCCATCCGCTCGGTACAATCTGTAACGAGACTCGTCCGACCAGGCATCATGTTTCCAGTCATCAACAGTCCAAAGTCGGTGTTGACTGGCCCAAGCGAGTCGTAAAGCTTTGTGTCATTCAGGCATCAAGGGTACACGACTGGACTTTCGGCTCCGAAAGCCCATATCGATGATGTTTCGTTGAATGATTCTCACGCTGACACTTGTTGATGGCCCAGAATTGAAATCTGCATCAGTTTGCGGAAGGGCTGCTCTTCTGTCACACTGAACGATTCTCTTCAGTCGTCGTTAGTCCCGTTCTTGCAGGATCTTTTTTTCGACCACAGTGATGTTGGAGATTCGATGTTTTACCGGATTCTTTATATTCATTGTACACTTTGAAACTTCCCCTCTGTATGTAAAGAACGACGGTGCTAGAAAACTCTTACGTTATTTGATTTTCAAACAGCTGAAAAAAACTGAACGTACCCAGACATGTTCTCTCTTTACTTATTCTGATCATTACTAAACTGACCCACAATATTTTGGCCGGCCGCGGTGGTCTAGCGGTTCTGGCGCTGCAGTCCGGAACCGCGGGACTGCTACGGTCGCAGGTTCGAATCCTGCCTCGGGCATGGATGTGTGTGATGTCCTTAGGTTAGTTAGGTTTAAGTAGTTCTAAGTTCTAGGGGACTTATGACCTAAGATGTTGAGTCCCATAGTGCTCAGAGCCATTTGAACCATTTTGAACCACAATATTTTTAGCGCAACGCAATCTGACTTTCAATAATCCCTACAAAAGAATGGCCCTGACTAACATTAACCTATACCTTTCATTAATCACTTACCTCACAAAAATCTTCGTTACTCGAACTACTGTAATACAGCGAGCGCCACTACTGCCAACTAAATAAAAGATTCAAACTACTGAAGGCACTAACTACTGACAGGCATTGTTAGCAAATGAAAGATTTTGATAGAGAGCAAACAATGTATTTACCTTAATAGTGTTCAAAAGTCATTATATATATATATATATATATATATATATATATATATATATATATATATATATATATATACCGGGTGATCAAAAAGTCAGTATAAATTTGAAAACTGAATAAATCACGGAATAATGTAGATAGAGAGGTACAAATTGACACATATGCTTGGAATGACATGGGGTTTTATTAGAACCAAAAAATACAAAAGTTCAAGAAATGTCCGACAGATGGCGCTTCATCTGATCAGAATAGCAATAATTAGCATAACAAACTAAGACAAAGCAAAGATGATGTTCTTTACAGGAAATGCTCAATATGTCCACCATCATTCCTCAACAATAGCTGTAGTCGAGGAATAATGTTGTGAACAACACTATAAAGCATGTCGGTCGATCACGATGCACTTGCGACTTCAGGTAACCCCAAAGACAATAATCGCACGGACTGAGGTCTTGGGACCTGGGAGGCCAAGCATGACGAAAGTGGCGACTGAGCGCACGATCATCACCAAACGACGCGCGCAAGAGATCTTTCACGCGGCACCAATATGGGGTGGTTCTAATAAAACCCCATGTCATTCCAAGCATGTGTGTCAATTTTTACCTCTCTATCTACATTGTTCCGTGATTTATCCAGTTTTCAAATTTATACTGACTTTTTGATTACCCGGTATATCAGTTCATGACATCCAGTCTTACAAATTCCCCTTTTTTGACGGACACACTTCCAGATCGTCCACTCATAGTAATCTCTCAAAACTCTGGCATCTCTCTCCCCACATCCACCACTGCTGGCGGCTCACCTCCAGCTGCCCAACGCTACGCGCTGTTCACATCCAACTGCTGAACGCTACACTAGCGAATATTCCAACAATGAGTCCAACCAGCCACAGATTGCACACAGCGCAGTCAGCGATTTTCATACAGAGCACTACGTGGTGTTACCAACATAAAAACCTAAACAGTCTACTTACAACTCGTGAAATGGTCGTACGGGAAAATCCCCACTTCTTCTCTACCTCGTGGATTCTGTGTCTCATCGATCGTGTGCCGACTATAACACAACGTACTAACTCAGTCAAAATCTTGACAACCTGCCATTGTAGAAGTAGTAACCGATCTAACAACTGCGCCAGACACTTGTCTTATATAGGCATTGCCGACCGCAGCACCGTATTCTGCCTGTTTACATAACTCTGCATTTGAATACGCATGCCTATACCAGTTTCCTTGGCGATTCAGTGTTTAAAGAATGTCGGGAGATACGGAAAAGCAGTGTAGTCGTTGAAGTAATGCGGAATGGAGTGAGTCTGTACGTGGTGTTATAGTCGGCGAACGAGCGATGGCACATAGCATCTCCGAGGTATCGATGAAGAGGGGATTTTCCCCTACAACCATTTCACGAGTGTACTGTGAATAACAGGTATATGGTAAGACATCAAATCTCCGACTTCGCTGTGGCCGGAAAAAGATCCTGCCAGAGTTTTGAGAGGTTACTATGAGTGGATGATCTGAACGTGTGTCCGTCAGAAAAGGGAAACGTGTACATAGTCCCGCGTAGTCAGCGCGTACACAACTTTCCCACTAGAGCGCGCGCCCCGCTAAGCACAACAGCGCAGGCGCAGCGCTCGTCCGTCTCCGCTCTACGAGATGGCGCTGCCATAAAGACGGACCAAATTCTGCTTACGCCGATCCGCGTATTAATATGTAACGCAGCCAATGAGATTGCTGCTAACGTAGAACCTTTTCTCCTCGCGGATCACACTCGCGCAGTGATACCTGAACGCTCGAGGTATTATAACGAGTGTACAGATCTCCGATTAGTCAGTCTGCATTTGTCTGCACCAGTCTATAGTCAAGTTTCAGTCTGCACCTAATAAGATTACCATATTCCTGTACATAGCAATGAAGATAAATGTATAGACACTTTGTCAAGTATCAGAGATATGTGAGAATAAGATTAACGTACCAAGACCAAAGGAACTTCAGATTGTCAATTGTAAACAGCATCCAGAATCAAGTTACGTAATGTCTATGTTATTTATTATTTTAATAAATGTGTGTGAAAATTAATCAAGTTCTGTTTAAAGTTGGTCACCGTCAATCTGCTACTCTAAGCGTGCAAGTGGCATTTCTATCGTCTGACCTAACGGCAGAAGAAAAACACGCCACGATAAGACCACGAGACATATTGCTGACACTCGCCTACTTCGTTAGAGCGACAAGTTAAATAATCTGATGGTGTGTGTACCGAAGGTCTTACAGTACGCACACCACAGGAAATTTGTAAGACTGGATGTCATGAACCGATATGACTTTTGAACACTATTAAGGTAAATACATTGTTTGTTCTCTATCAAAATCTTTCATTTGCTAACAATGCCTGTCAGTAGTTAGTGCCTTCAGTAGTTTGAATCTTTTATTTAGCTGGCAGTAGTGGCGCTCGCTGTATTGCAGTAGTTCGAGTAACGAAGATTTTGGTGAGGTAAGTGATTTGTGAAACGTATAGGTTAATGTTAGTCAGGGCCATTCTTTTGTATGGATTATTGAAAGTCGGATTGCGTTGCGCTAAAAAATATTGTGGGTCAGTTTAGTGTTGATCAGAATAGGTAAAGAGCGAAATGTCTGAGTACGTTCAGTTTTGCTCAGCTGTTTGAACATCAAATGACGTAGGAGGTTTATCAGCACAATCGTTCATAAATTTTTCTAAGGGGACGTTTCAACGGGACCAACTGACGTCGTAAAGGGCACGATCATTGGCTTTCGGCCCAAGGATGGAAGCATTTCCGAAACGGCTAAAGTTGTAAACAGTTCGCTTGCCATCGTCGTTAAAGTATTACGTACATGGAAAATGGCCCTGTCTAAAACCGGCGCCGAGGCATCTCTGGTGCACCACGACCATAGATAACAGGGGCGAACGACGGCTGCAGAGATGGATACGGGCGAATAGACGTGCAACTGTTGAACAATTGAGCGCTCAGATGGACCAAGAGGCTACCAACAGTGTCTCCTCAACGACCGTTCAGCGAACGTTAGGCCACTGCAGCAGGCGCCTGGTTCATGCCCCCACGCTGACTGCTGTTCGTCGACGACGAAGACTAGAATTTGCTCTCCTATTCGCAACCGGGCGTTCACTGAGTGCCGATAGGTGGCATCTGTCTGAAAGTTAACACGCTGCAACCGGGAGGGAGTGCTGTGGTCTGCGGAATGTTTTCGTGGCATTCCCCGAGTGATCTCGTCATTCTGGAAGCCACAGTGGATCAACACAATTATGAATCTATCTTTGGGGATGATGTTCACAACTGCTTGCAGTTTGTTTCTCCACGCAACGATAGCATCTACCAGCAGGACAGTTCGACATATCACACAGCTCGCAATGTACGTACGTGGTTCGAAGAACACTAATAGGATGAATTTACCATACTCTCGTGGTGACCAAACTCCCCGGATTTGAACCCAATCGATCTGGCTGTTTGCGCCATGAATCCTCAACCTAGAAACATAACGAACTGGCCAAGACACTGGAGTCGGTTGGCTCAGCGTCTCTTCGGTACCTTCCTGAACCTCAGTGACTTTTTCTGCACGTTTTGCGCTATTCAGGGTTTTGTCAGTGGGCACATTAATGTAATTGGGCAGTGTATATCACCTCGGGGCAGATCAGTTTGGATTCCGTAGAAATGTTGGAACACGTGAGGCAATACTGACCTTACGACTTATCTTAGAAGAAAGATTAGGGAAAGGCAAACCTACGTTTCTAGCATTTGTAGACTTGGAGAAAGCTTTTGACAATGTTGACTGGAATACTCTCTTTCAAATTATAAAGGAGGCAGGGAGCGAAAGGCTATTTACAATTTGTACAGAAACCAGATGGCAGTTATAAGACTCGAGAGGTATGAAAGGGAAGCAGTGGTTGGGAAGGGAGTGAGTCAGGGTTGTAGCCTATCCCCGATGTTATTCAATCTGTATATTGAGCAAGCAGTAAAGGAAACAAAAGAAAAATTCGGAGTAGGTATTAAAATCCATGGAGAAGAAATAAAAACTTTGAGGTTCGCCGATGACAATGTAATTCTGTCAGAGACAGCAAAGGACTTGGAAGAGCAGTTGAACGGAATGGACAGTGTCTTGAAAGGGGGATGTAGAAAATAAAAAGGAAATCGAGGATTATGGAATGTAGTCGAATTAAGGCGGGTGATGCTGAGGGAATTACATTAGGAAATGAGACAATTAAAGTGGTAAAGGAGTTTTGCTATTTGGGGAGCAAAGTAACTGATGATGGTCGAAGTAGAGAGGTTATAAAATGGTGACTGGCAATGGCAAGGAAAGCGTTTCTGAAGAAGAGAAATTTGTTAACATCGAGGATAGATTTAAATGTCAGGAAGTCGTTTCTGAAAGTATTTGTATTGAGTGTAGCCATGTATGGAAGTGAAACATGGACGATAAATAGTTTGGACAAGAAGAGAATAGAAGCTTTCGAAATGTGGTGCTACAGAAGAATGCTGAAGATTATATGGGTAGATCACATAACTAATGAGTAGGTATTGAATAGAATTGGGGAGAAGAGGAGTTTGTGGCACAACTTGATAAGAAAAAGGGACCGGTTGGTAGGACATGTTCTGAGGCATCAAGGGATCACCAACTTAGCATTGGAGGGCAGCGTGGAGGGTAAAAATCGTAGAGGGAGACCAAGAGATGAATACACTAAGCAGATTCCGAAGGATATAGGCTGCAGTAGGTACTGGGAGATGAAGAAGCTTGCACAGGATAGAGTAGCATGGAAAGCTGCATCAAACCAGTCTAAGGACTGAAGACCACAACAACAACAACAACAACATATATGATGCATAGTTGGTGCAGTGCGTTTTACTGTGCACTGACGATGATCGTGGAGGGGTTCAAGGTAGTTATAGGTAAGGAATTTGTATGTGGAAAGTGTTGGAGAGGATGCTATGTGATATAGGAACAAAGTAAATGATTCTTGGTATACAAAGATTAGGTGACAATTAAGATTTACAGTTAAGCAGGAAAAAGGGTAGGGATCTTGAGCTTATGCGCTCATATAGGAGATGGAAGAAGTTCGATTACATGTTCAGCGGTCGTGATGCTTCACTTGCCTCACACTCGAGGGCACCACGAGTTACGCTTATTGTGATATGAAATTAAGACAAGCCGTTTCGCCTTATTACAAATGAAATGAATTATGAAATGATATACTAGGCATCTGAAATTTATACGAGTTAAGATTCGATGCTCTGGAACAGTCCTGTACCACGTGGATATTCTCAAACGGACAACAGATACGGTAGTCGGCAAAGGACACTGCAATTACAGCGACCTCGCTTCGCTGTAGAACTGCTCTCGATCGTTTATTTAATGATGGGAGTCGGTGGAGATTAAACTCCGGCTTGACCAAGAGGTCAATGTTTCTCCATACACATAAATCCAAAACATACTCGTCACCGCGCGCGCTGGCGCTCATTCCATAGGTAGTCGCTCCGAATCCATATGCCGAGCGAAGTGACGTGGCTATAACACTGGACTCTCATTCGAAATATCGACGGTTAAAATCGGCGTCCGGCCATGGAGGTTAAGGTTTTGCGTGATATCCCTAAAAATTTCCAGACAAAATGCCGAGGTGGTTCCTTTCAAAGGGCGCCGTCGATTTTCTTCCCAACCTTAACAAAAACATTTCATCTCTAATGACCTCGATGTCGGTGGAACAGCTATCCCTAATCGACCTCACCTTTTTCGAATCTTTCTGGCTGGCAAGCGTGGGATAGCTGATAGCGTAAAGTTTCTGATGACCAGACTTGGCGCCTATGTCCTGCATTGAATTCCAGATCTATTCGCAACTTCTCATTGTAAGTAGGACAAATAAATAGTTCCCATGGTTGCCAAGAAACTCAGAGCACTGCAGCGATGAACAACGCGATGCGAAGAAGATAAACACATTGTGGGTGTCAACAGGATGCAAGATTTAAATCACAATGATGTAAACATGCACGACTCATGCGAGCTAACATCCCCAAAGATGTTCGGGCTCATATGCGTTTCCTCTTCGTCGAAATGTCTTGGCTCAAACTCGTCTAGGGGTTGAACCGCACTTGTCGCATTACACGCCCTAAATTAGACACTTTTGACTCTTTGGTTAAATTGTCTGGCTCATTGCAAGTTTGCGAAATACGAAGTTAACATAACATACAACAGTAATAATAATATCGAGAGCTAAATTAACGACCCATATATGATGTAGGCCACACAGTTGCCTTTTGGTTAGAATAATGTTTATTTCGAAAGGAAACTAATAGTGATAGTGGTCGTATTTAGAGTTACTGTTTCACTCGAGCGCATATCCATTTGACACAGTTCGATCATTCACAATGTCATCGCGAATTACAAGTCCACCTCGTTAACTAAGCGAATTGTTAGAGTTCACACCACACAACGCGAAATTTTCTAAGTTGTTTCACTTCCTAGCTGCCTAAAGACCGACTGTCCGCTTTCGCGTCTCAATCCGAACTGTACTCTTTGGTGTCTAGATCAGAACTGTGCGTTTTCGCGTCTGCTCCAGCACAGGCTTTGCCCGTCCCCGGCCGTGTTTCCGGCGTGCCGAGCATCGCCGCTCAACTGACTAGGGCAGTTCCCTTTCCTGAAGCCGTCCATCTCATTGGCTACAGCTTATTCTACATTATTTTACATTTTAATGTATTTAAATAATCAAAGCTTCACCACTTTCACGTTCTAAATAAAATAACAATAATATCCATTACATAATAAACGTTAAATTCTTTTACATAAAACCAATACAATTTAAAAAAAAAATTTTCTTTTTAAAATTCAGTCTTGATCACACCACGTATGCTACAAGAACATAGGTGACCAGTTTCGGTCATATCACATGACCATCATCAGACTTGTAATTTAATTTAGAAAGTAATATAAACCTTATTAGATAAAATATCACAAAATGCTTATAAGGATGAAATACAATATGACTTGTTATACCTATAGCATACTTCGAAGATGGTAGATGGAGAACTCTTCTCAGCTGCTGTGATGTCAACTGGTGCCAGCAAGTGCCGGCCATATGCTTTAATAGAAGATGCTCCGCCTACCTCTTCTCCCTCTACCTCACATCAACCAGTCTGTGTAAACCGGGTTCACATATTCGTCAAAACGTGAAAAAACAAAGTACAATAAAAACATAAAACTAGTTATGTATAAAATATCTCTTTACAACCATGGAACTACTTAAATATTGTGTAAAATATCAATTAAAAGCTTTAAAATAACATTACAGACACTGTATACTCAGTGTGCCCTCTATGGGCTAAGGTTGTACTACCACAATGGTTTCAAAGTCAACGATGTTGTGAAGGTCTTTGGCATTGCGGCATCATATCGATATGTTAGTTGTGACTCGACTGCAAGTATACACCTATGCTATATTCAGTCTGTCTGTCTTATATTAACTTTATTTGCCACTGGTGATAAATGGAATGATCAGCTGCAGAGTGCTATGATATTACATACACTTTTTAAAATGTCATAAAACTTATTTATTAATAATGGAGTCATATTTCGTAATATTTCTAGTTGGAAGTTTAAGATTGTGATATAAATATTTACGTACTGTTATAAGGTACATTTCTGCCATGGATACAACTGGGTCCTATGATTTTCTGAACAAAAGAGTACATACGTATTTACAGAATTTCGTCAAAGAGGTCATAAAAATGTTTTTCACGAAAATCCAATTGTTCATTGAGAAGCACTGACGGTTCATGTCTATAATGGGCATATATCTCGATCTCCTCCAAAATATTTAATAATAAGCCTTTATTAGTGTAATGAAAGACTTGTAAATTCTGTTGTACCGTCCCTTCGGCATGCTTATTAAAAGTTATGTGATGGCCGAAGAGTGATTTTGCTCGTGTAGTACCTGATGCGTGTTCTTTGTATCGTATAGTAAAGCTCCGGCCTGTTTGGCCAATGTATATTTTTCTACAATCACCTCATTGGATCTTGTAAACCCCTGATCTCAGAAATCTATCGTTATCATTACCTACAGTATGTCTTAATTTATTTTGCAAAGTATTGTTAGTTTCAAATGCTATTGTTATTTCGGAATTCTTGAATAAATTACTGATCCTATCTGATATGTTCCCCAGGTACGTCATTTTTGTGTATTTATGAGCACCTATTAGTGGTGTACTTTGTGATTGTTGCATTTTATTAAAGAAAATGTCAACTTGACGCATATCAGAAGAATTTGTCTTCGCAATCTGTTTTAGAACAGTTGTTTCCTTTTTTATCTCATTTTCTTCAAGAGGTAATTTTAGCATCCGGTGTATCATTGACTTAAAAATGCTTTTTTATATTTGTCAGGATGACATGACCTAGAATTAATAATGACATCAGCAGCTGTAAATCTTCTGTATATGGCGAAGTAATGTTTGCCATTGTTATTGGATATAACGAGATCCAGGTAGTTAATACGTTTTTGATTTTCATGTTCAACTGTAAATTGTAGTTTTGGATGTACCGAGTTCAATTTTGTAGTATACCTATCGATTTCATCTTTTGGACCATTATAAAGTATTAAAGTATCATCTACATACCATTTACAATACAAAATTTTGTTTGCAATATCTGGTTATTTAAAAAAAATTATTTCAATGTGGTTTACAAAAATATCTGCGACTGTGCCAGCTAAAGAATTACCCATCGCTAAGCCATCTTTTGGATAGTAGATTTTAGTATTAAAGTAGAAATAATTGTAATTAAGGGTACATTTAAGTAATTCTATAAATTCCATTATTTCATCGTAAATCATAACCTTATGTTGTAATAAACTGTCTTCAATTATGTTGATCGTCTCATTAATAGGTATATTTGTGTATGGATTTTTAATGTCCAATGAGGCAAAATTAGCATTAGCCAGAATCTCTATATTATGGATTTGCTGAGCTAGTCCATAACTATTTTTTATGCTAAAGTTATCTTCATATACATAAAATGCTTTCAAGATTTCATTAAGTTTCATATTTAATTTATATGATAGGCAACTCGTATAATTAACTATGGGTCGTATCGACTTCACTTCTTTGTTCAACTTGATCTGGGACCTTAATTTTGGTAGTTGGGGATTCATTATTTTTATAGAATTTCTTTCCCCAGGTGTCAATAAATGGTTATTGTTATCTACTAATTTTTTAATCTTCATCTGGAACTTAGGGGTGGGTTCTTGACTTATTTCCGAGATTTCATTTTCGCTAAAGAACGAAAGTGTTTTAGAAATATAGTCTTCTTCTTTAATGATAACAAGTGTAGTCCCTTTATCGGCTTTCACCACAATAGTATTTCCGACTAGTAATTTATTGTTAATTTTTCTAAGTATTTTATTTTCGGTTTTTCCCCGTAATTTAATCTTCTCTTTGATAATCAGATCTTTAGTTTTTTGGGCTATCTTGCATGCGTCAGATTTATTTATCTCTGATATTTTACTCGTAGCTATGACATCAGCAATTATATGCTTAACATTAGTATTATTTAATGGTGGTATTAAATTATATTCCAGGCCTTTGTCTAATAGAGACATTTCGGCTGTCGTAAACTGTATATCTGTAAGATTCATTGTCCTTTGGAAAAACTGATGTACATCGTTAACTTTTTCTGAAGGCTGATTTTATTGTTGGCTCAGGAGCGAGTCAACTTTTCTCTGGTGTCCCTTAATAATTTTTTTACGTTTTCACGATTATGTGAACCCGTTTTACACTGATTGGATGATGTGAGGTAGAGGGAGAAGAGGTAGGCAGAGCATCTTTGTATTTAAGCGTATGCCCGTCACTTGCTGGCGCCACTTGACAACACAGCAGCTGAGAAGAGTGCTCCACCTACCATCTTCGAAGGATGCCATGGGTATAACAAGTCGTATTGTATTTTATCCTTATAAGCATTTTGTCATATTTTATTGTCAATCTAGTAAGGTTTCTATTACTTTCTAAATTAAATTACAGGTCTGATGATGGTCATGTGATATGACCGAAAGCGGTCACCTATGTTCTTGTAGATACGTGGTGCGATCAAGACTGAATTTTGAAAAGAAAAATTTTTTAAAAATTTTTTGATCGTTGTTCCAAAAATGTTTATTAAAAACAATACAATTTCCTTCTTAGCTTTGAATGCCACGTCTAGTAGCCTTGCTCCAATGTGCTTTCTGATAAACAAATAAAGAACAAAAGTAACTATTATGCACTAAACTTTACAACAAATATTCTATTACTTAATGGTTGAATAAGGTGTCATGCTGTCAGCGTTCAATGTGTTTTGTATGGAGGAAATGATGATCTGATGCTTAACTGAAAATACAGATAATTTAAATTTACTATATCTTTTAAACGAATAAAGTTACAAAGTTGATATTTACAATATTTGTCATTTTAATAATACGCTTCTATATGAAATGTCGATCGTTAAGATAGACCAAAGCGTTCAGATTTTAGCATTCAGGTCTTTGTTACAAAACGTGTTAATCCCACTTTGATAGTAAATCCTAAACTATTATAGATATGATCAATATTCAAGTTTTATTGGGATCGCCATGAAAATTTATGGAGGATGGCAGATTAAAATTACTGTGGCTTGGTTCCCTGCATTACTGCAGAATTAAATAGTTTTCATAAATGTTTCCTTCTATGGACGATCTTAGGTCCGCCATGTTTAACACTGCTACGTCTCCTTGGCCACAAAATCCTTCTACTGGGTTTCCCTATGACCTAGGTTCTCGTCTGTATCACTCGCCCACTGCAGCGTTTAAGCCTCAATCGACAACAGACGCCTGTGAGTTTCCCCATCTCGTTGTAGCATGCGGTCTTGGACGACAGGGTTCGTTTCACAATTCCTGAAGGCTGGCTCTTTCGGCCATATATTTAAATGAGAGTGCAATGCTCGTTAACTCGGTCTCACAAAAAACAACAGAAGAGGCTTAACTTTTGAAGCCAGCCTCAAATTAAGTAGGTTGGAGAGCAGACATGTTTCAGACCGTGCACAGGCTTTTGATACGTCAGTCCCAGGCAAAGGGAAATTCAATCTGTTTCCCAACGATGGAGCAGACGGATCGAATGCGTACACAGAACTTACCAGCAGATTCAGCTGAACTCCGCGACTTGCTTCGTCAGGCTTCTAAGCAGAGATCGATTGACCTAGTTATAGAAGAAATTTAAAGAGACATGGTCAAAGACGATAGTAGTGTGTTCTTTGACCCGCAACAAACAGGTACAAAATGCTTTGTCTACACGAAACTAACCCTGAGGCTGTTACTCTTAATAAGGTGAGTACGTACACTCCTGGAAATGGAAAAAAGAACACATTGACACCGGTGTGTCAGACCCACCATACTTGCTCCGGACACTGCGAGAGGGCTGTACAAGCAATGATCACACGCACGGCACAGCGGACACACCAGGAACCGCGGTGTTGGCCGTCGAATGGCGCTAGCTGCGCAGCATTTGTGCACCGCCGCCGTCAGTGTCAGCCAGTTTGCCGTGGCATACGGAGCCCCATCGCAGTCTTTAACACTGGTAGCATGCCGCGACAGCGTGGACGTGAACCGTATGTGCAGTTGTCGGACTTTGAGCGAGGGCGTATAGTGGGCATGCGGGAGGCCGGGTGGACGTACCGCCGAATTGCTCAACACGTGGGGCGTGAGGTCTCCACAGTACATCGATGTTGTCGCCAGTGGTCGGCGGAAGGTGCACGTGCCCGTCGACCTGGGACCGGACCGCAGCGACGCACGGATGCACGCCAAGACCGTAGGATCCTATGCAGTGCCGTAGGGGACCGCACCGCCACTTCCCAGCGAATTAGGGACACTGTTGCTCCTGGGGTATCGGCGAGGACCATTCGCAACCGTCTCCATGAAGCTGGGCTACGGTTCCGCACACCGTTAGGCCGTCTTCCGCTCACGCCCCAACATCGTGCAGCCCGCCTCCAGTGGTGTCGCGACAGGCGTGAATGGAGGGACGAATGGAGACGTGTCGTCTTCAGCGATGAGAGTCGCTTCTGCCTTGGTGCCAATGATGGTCGTATGCGTGTTTGGCGCCGTGCAGGTGAGCGCCACAATCAGGACTGCATACGACCGAGGCACACAGGGCCAACACCCGGCATCATGGTGTGGGGAGCGATCTCCTACACTGGCCGTACACCACTGGTGATCGTCGAGGGGACACTGAATAGTGCACGGTACATCCAAACCGTCATCGAACCCATCGTTCTACCATTCCTAGACCGGCAAGGGAACTTGCTGTTCCAACAGGACAATGCACGTCCGCATGTATCCCGTGCCACCCAACGTGCTCTAGAAGGTGTAAGTCAACTACCCTGGCCAGCAAGATCTCCGGATCTGTCCCCCATTGAGCATGTTTGGGACTGGATGAAGCGTCGTCTCACGCGGTCTGCACGTCCAGCACGAACGCTGGTCCAACTGAGGCGCCAGGTGGAAATGGCATGGCAAGCCGTTCCACAGGACTACATCCAGCATCTCTACGATCGTCTCCATGGGAGAATAGCAGCCTGCATTGCTGCGAAAGGTGGATATACACTGTACTAGTGCCGACATTGTGCATGCTCTGTTGCCTGTGTCTATGTGCCTGTGGTTCTGTCAGTGTGATCATGTGATGTATCTGACCCCAGGAATGTGTCAATAAAGTTTCCCCTTCCTGGGACAATGAATTCACGGTGTTCTTATTTCAATTTCCAGGAGTGTATTTTAGCGGCTGCGAAATTAACCCGACTCGTAGATGAATAAAACCAGACATTTTATATCTACAAGAACTGTAGGTCTGAAATGGGCAATTAACTTGCCTTCCACTACACGCCACGACTATCATTCTAGATCGTAAGGCCACGGCGGCAGTCGTTGGTTCTGAACACAAATTACAGTGTTGCTAAGATAACAGTCATTTAGTAACGATTGAGATAACAGTGACAGATAAACCTGGGTGATAGCATTACTACACGTCCAGCATTCGCACACAACAAATCTCCACATGGATATGTCGGAAATGTAGAACATTTTGCCCGAGGTACAAAGTTATGGATATCCGTAGACATTAATGCAAGGTTAACATTGTGGAATGCAGATAGAACCGATAACAGGCGACAAGCTGTTAATGAAGTAATACAAGAAATAATCCATTTATATTGGACAGGGGAGACCAACCATACTGACACATGGGATACGCAGGTGTGACGACCAGTACAGATATAACTTTAGCCAATGCCAGAAATACAAACATGAACATCATCTTGTCCGTTATACCACACGCCACGACTATTGACCATAACATCATTATTGCAGGCATTCATGAAAATGTTAAATAGCGGGCTACAGACAATCGACTCATTGTCATCGAAGCGGATTTGAATAAATTGAGAATGTAAGTACTACAGGAACTAAACTAACATAACCGGCAGTACTCATTATAAGACACACAAATTAACTGAAATATTACAGAATACACAAACAGAACGAATATCAAATAGACAGAGGACAAAACCACCCTGGACGCTGAACTAACAGGACATAAAACGGAAGAGAGAACTGATTAACGTCTGAAGTAATGGACTCGACTTTTGTCTGAAGTAGTGCTGGAGGCAACTGACACCATGAATACTGCAGCGCTGTCCATAAATCCGTAAGAATAGGAGGGGGTGGAGATCTCTTCTGAACAGCATGTTGCTCAATAATGTTCATTTCTGGAGAGTTTCGTGGCCAGCGAAAGTATTAAAACTCCGAAGAGTGTTCCTGGAGCCACTCGGTAAAATTCTGGACGTGTGGGGTGTCGCATTGTCCTGCTGGAACTTCCCAAGTCCGTCGGAATGCACAATGGTCATGAATGGGTGCAGGTGATGAGACAGGATGCTTCTGCGCGTGTCACCCGTCAGAGTGGTATTTAGACGTATCAGAGGTCCCAATAACTCCAACTGCACACGCCCCACATCATTACAAAGCCTCCACCAGCTTGAACAGTCCCCTGCTGACACGCAGGGTCCATGGATTCATGAGGTTGTCTCCATACCCGTACACGCCCATCCGCTCGACACAATTTGAAACGAGACTCGTCCGACCAGGCAACAATTTTCCAGCCATCAACAGTCCAACGTCGGTATTGACGGGCCCCGGCAAGACGTAAAGCTTTGTGGTGTGGAGTTATCAAGGGTGTACGAGTGTGCCTTCGTCTTCGAAAGCCCATATCTATGATGGTTCGTTGAATGGTTCCCTCGCTGACACTTGTTGATGGCCGAGCACTGAAATTTGCAGCATTTTGCAAAAGGGTTGCACTTCTGTCACGTTGAACGATTCTCTTCAGTCTTCGTTAGTCCCGTTCCTGCAGGACCTTTTACCGGCTGCAGCGATGTCGGAGATTTGGTGTTTTACCGGATTCCTGATATTCAGGGGCCACTCGTGAAATGGACATACGGGAAAATCCCCACTTCATCACTACCTCGGATATGCTGTTCCATCGCTCATGCGCCGACTATTAACACCACGTTCAGACTCACTTCAATCTTGATAACCTGCCGCTGTACTAGCAGTAACTGATCTAACAACGGCGCCAGACACTTGTTGTCTTATATAGGAGTTGCCCACCGCAGCGCCGTATTCTGCCTGTTTACATATCTCTGTATTTGAATACGCACGCCTATATCAATGTCTTTGGCGCTTCAGTGTAACATGTTCTTGTAAACACGAAAGCTTATACTTATGAGTATTATTAAATCAAACAGAAATGGCATACATATCTTGTTTTGCACTTTGTAAATGTAAAAAAATGAAAAGGAATGACAAAAAGGGGTTTTCCTAGGAGCGGTAATTTTGCGCCACATGGTACGTAATGCGCCGCACGTAGTGCGTCGTCCCGTGAACAGTGACAAAATAGTGAAGGTGTTTTCCAACAGCGCGCAATGCAAATTGCGCGAGCGTCTTATGTCAGGCGTGACAGGTAACTTGTTCTGGACGAGTCTAATGCATTGTCTGCTGTGTTCTAGTGAAGCCATGGTTGCAAGTCAGGTAAGATTAGTGTGCAAAATGGCTACAAAGGTAGTTAAAGAATTGCAGATGCGTTGCGGTGCCGAGTAAGACAAACTACACTCCTGGAAATGGAAAAAAGAACACATTGACACCGGTGTGTCAGACCCACCATACTTGCTCCGGACACTGCGAGAGGGATGTACAAGCAATGATCACACGCACGGCACAGCGGACACACCAGGAACCGCGGTGTTGGCCGTCGAATGGCGCTAGCTGCGCAGCATTTGTGCACCGCCGCCGTCAGTGTCAGCCAGTTTGCCGTGGCATACGGAGCTCCATCGCAGTCTTGAACACTGGTAGCATGCCGCGACAGCGTGGACGTGAACCGTATGTGCAGTTGACGTACTTTGAGCGAGGGCGTATAGTAGGCATGCGGGAGGCCGGGTGGACGCACCGCCGAATTGCTCAACACGTGGGGCGTGAGGTCTCCACAGTACATCGATGTTGTCGCCAGTGGTCGGCGGAAGGTGCACGTGCCCGTCGACTTGGGACCGGACAGCAGCGACGCACGGATGCACGCCAAGACCGTAGGATCCTACGCAGTGCCGTAGGGGACCGCACCGCCACTTCCCAGCAAAGTAGGGACACTGTTGCTCCTGGGGTATCGGCGAGGACCATTCGCAACCGTCTCCATGAAGCTGGGCTATGGTCCCGCACACCGTTAGGCCGTCTTCCGCTCACGCCCCAACATCGTGCAGCCCGCCTCCAGTGGTGTCGCGACAGGCGTGAATGGACGGACGAATGGAGACGTGTCGTCTTCAGCGATGAGAGTCGCTTCTGCCTTGGTGCCAATGATGGTCGTATGCGTGTTTGGCGCCGTGCAGGTGAGCGCCACAATCAGGACTGCATACGACCGAGGCACACAGGGCCAACACCCGGCATCATGGTGTGGGGAGCGATCTCCTACACTGGCCGTACACCACTGGTGATCGTCGAGGGGACACTGAATAGTGCACGGTACATCCAAACCGTCATCGAACCCATCGTTGTACCATTCCTAGACCGGCAAGGGAACTTGCTGTTCCCACAGGACAATGCACGTCCGCATGTATCCCGTGCCACCCAACGTGCTCTAGAAGGTGTAAGTCAACTACCCTGGCCAGCAAGATCTCCGGATCTGTCCTCCATTGAGCATGTTTGGGACTGGATGAAGCGTCGTCTCACGCGGTCTGCACGTCCAGCACGAACGCTGGTCCAACTGAGGCGCCAGGTGGAAATGGCATGGCAAGCCGTTCCACAGGACTACATCCAGCATCTCTACGATCGTCTCCATGGGAGAATAGCAGCGTGCATTGCTGCGAAAGGTGGATATACACTGTACTAGTGCCGACATTGTGCATGCTCTGTTGCCTGTGTCTATGTGCCTGTGGTTCTGTCAGTGTGATCATGTGATGTATCTGACCCCAGGAATGTGTCAATAAAGTTTCCCCTTCCTGGGACAATGAATTCACGGTGTTCTTATTTCAATTTCCAGGAGTGTATAAAAGCTATCAGAAACTCAAATAGTTCCGTGTCGTTTCTCCCAACGTGCTCCATCAGTACTGTACGGTATATTTAACACATTGGTTGAAGTAAATACACTTTGATTCGGCTTTTTTCCAGTCAGCAATTTCGCACTTAACAGGTAATGCGCTAGCGGTTTCATTTCCTGGGAAAACACAAATGCGCAGCGTATTTAAATTTTGTGTCCCTGTCAACGCAAAGCGCCCATTCCTCTTCACACGACCGAGCGAGGTGGCGCAGTGGTTAGCACACTGGACTCGCATTCGGGAGGACGACGGTTCAATCCCGCATCCGGCCATCCTGATTTAGGTTTTCCGTGATTTCCCTAAATCGCTCCAGGCAAATGCCGGGATGGTTCCTTTGAAAGGGCACGGTCGACTTCTTCCCCGTCCTTCCCTAATCCGATGAGACCGATGACCTCGCTGTTTGGTCTCTTCCCCCAAACAACCCAACCCCAACCTCTTCACACGGTGCGGAATTCCTGCTCCCATCTGTGCCTTTAAACGGAAAACGAGACTGTCTCATAGATTGAAAACTTGAAAACGAACATTGAGACAGAAGATACCGATTATAGTCAATATAAAGTGGGACCTTCAGTAAACACCGAAAACTGTGTAGTTCTCCTACCGAAGTCCGCACCGGACGACATAAATAACATTCAAAGAAGACGCAGTTTATTTATGTACATTTTCTATATTTTTTCTCTGAGAAACTTGATAATTTAATGCAGGATCAAATATATTACATTATTTATTTTATTTTCTTTTTTAAAGAACACTAACAAAAAAGAGATCCTTTTATGAAGATCCAATTATTTTATGAAGAAAAATTTATTTCATTTAAGGCATTTATTTAACTAAAGAAGCAATTCATTATTTTATCGAGAAGTAATTACGTTTTTATGAAGAAGCAAGTATTTATGTTTATTGCAATTTTTCTGCTTGATAATCGACCAAACACAAATTTATTTTCTTGGAGATGAGAAAATTTAATTTAACGGCGGCTGAAGCCGCATCGAGAAGAGAAAGATTGGTGAGTGCAAGGAAGGGTTGACGAAGAAGAGGGAGGCTTGTAAACAGAAAAAAAGGTCTACTCGTAGGCTCTCTGTATAAAGGGATAGAGTTTCGATTCCGTGTTAAAATAGGTTTTTTTTCTTTTTCTTCTTTATCGCAAGAGGGGTGTACCAAACAGAAAACATCTCTCTATTCCGCTGATGTGTAGTTACTTTACCAGAGTAGGTGTGACAGATTTTATGCTTTAAATCGTGTCGCTTGGAAGTCATCTGTTTAGTCCACCCACGTGGGATGGCTTCGACTTCCGCAAAACATAATAATAATAATAATAATAATAATAATAATAACAACAATAATAATAACAATAATAAATTAATCACAGTCTAGCTGAAGAGCGAAGATCACGGAAAGTCGATTATTCGGTCTACAAAACAACAGCAGTACCAACACTGAGATCATCTTTCAGTTATATTACTGAATTCCGGCAAGAGAAGGCTACATTTAATCAACCATCCCTTTCAGTGCCCTTATCACATTGGTTGAAGCTCAACTCTTGCAAACGGGTTCAAGTCACTAGTTCTTAGATTTCGAATAAGTAGATAACTGTAACGTATATCGTTTCGTATTATTGTTCAGGCGCTCTCTTCCTGAAATTCTCCTTGACAATATCATAAAAGCATTCAAAACGTAATAAATCTTCTGCAGCATGCATTATGAATAAAAGACACTTGGGCGCGTATACATTCCGTTTGCCTGATAGTCGCTGGGAAAGAAACTTGGATTATATTTATGAAAACTCGTCGGTGCGTAGTTAGTTAATCGTAGCAGATTGACTGAATGGTAAAACGAAACGATGCACGTCATGATTGTCTACGACCATACTGCCTACACTACCCTTGTCCGTCGTCTTTTAGAATATTGCTGTGCGGTGTGGGATCCTTACCAGATAGGATTAACGGAGTACATCGAAAAAGTTCAAAGAAGGGCAGCACGTTTTGTATTATCGTGAAATTGGGGAGAGTGTCACTGAAATGATACAGGATTTGGTATGGACATCATTAAAACAAAGGCGTTCTTCGTTGCGGAGGAATCTTCTCACGAAATTCCAATCACCAACTTTCTCCTCCGAATGCGAAAATATTTTGTTGACACCAACCTACATAGGGAGAAACGATCACCACGATTAAATAAGGGAAATCAGGGATCGTACGGAAAGATATAGGTGTTCGTTCTTTCCGCGTGCTATACGAAACTGGCATAATATAGAATTGTGAAGGTGGTTCAATGAACCCTCTGTCAGGCACTTAAATGTGATTTGCAGAGTAACCATGTAGATTTAGATGTAGGTGTACTATTCTTATCTTCATTATTATTATTATTATTATTATTATTTTCTTTCCTTTCTCAGACGTTATGTCTGGTTAAAAATAGAAAGTGACGCGGGCCTTGAGCAAGCGTGACTTCCTTTTAACTGTACGGTATATGTTACATTGCATTTAAGAACTTTCGTGTAATTGAACATGTATCAATAATTACAGATTTCTGTAGTTGTATATATACGTTTGGATGTAGCTGAATTGCGTTTATGTACTGGTGGATATTGTGTGGTATGACTCCTGTAGTTGATAGTATAGTTGGTATAATGTCAACTTTATCCTGATGCCACATGTCCTTGACTTCCTCAGCCAGTTGGATGTATTTTTCAATTTTTTGTCCTGTTTTCTTCTGTATATTTGTTGTATTGGTATGGATATTTCGATTAGTTGTGTTAATTTCTTCTTTTTATTGGTGAGTATGATGTCAGGTTTGTTATGTGGTGTTGTTTTATCTGTTATAATGGTTCTGTTCCAGTATAATTTGTATTCATCATTCTCCAGTACATTTTGTGGTGCATACTTGTATGTGGGAACGTGTTGTTTTATTAGATTATGTTGTGTGACAAGTTGTTGATGTATTATTTTTGCTACATTCTCATGTCTTCTGGGGTATTCTGTATTTGCTAGTATTGTACATCCGCTTGTGATGTGGTCTACTGTTTCTATTTGTTGTTTCCAAACTCTGCATTTATCTGTTGTGGTATTGTGATCTTTAATAATATGCTTGCTGTAATATCTGAGATGTTTATTGTTTGATCCTGTTTTGTAATGATGAATCCTTCCGTCTCACTGTATATATTGGCCCGCATCTCGTGGTCGTGCGGTAGCGTTCTCGCTTCCCATGCCCGGGTTCCCGGGTTCGATTCCCGGCGGGGTCAGGGATTTTCTCTGCCTCGTGATGGCTGGGTGTTGTGTGATGTCCTTAGGTTAGTTAGGTTTAAGTAGTTCTAAGTTCTAGGGGACTGATGACCTAAGATGTTACGTCCCATAGTGCTCAGAGCCACTTTGTATATATTGCCTTGTTTAGCCATGTGTTGGATGCGTCTTGATCGATTTGTGGCTGTGTTAGATGATACGGGTGCTTGCCATGTAGTGTTTTCTTTTTCCAATTTACTTTCTTCGTATCTGTTGATGTTATGTGATCTAAAGGGTTGTAGAAGTGGTTATGAAATTGCAATGGTGTAGCCGATGTTTTTATATAAGCGATTGCTTTGTGTGTTTTGCTAGTTTCTGCTCGTTCTACAAAGAATTTTCTTAAATTGTCTACCTGTCCGTAATGTAGGTTTTTTATGTCGATAAATCCCCTTCCTTCTTCCTTTCTGCTTAATGTGAATTTTTCTGTTGCTGAATGTATGTGATTTATTCTATATTTGTGGCATTGTGATCGTGTAAGTGTATTGAGTGCTTCTAGGTCTGTGTTATTCCATTTCACTACTCCAAATGAGTAGGTCAATATTGGTATAGCATAAGTATTTATAGCTTTTGTCTTGTTTCTTGCTGTCAATTCTGTTTTCAGTATTTTTGTTAGTCTTTGTCTATATTTTTCTTTTAGTTCTTCTTTAATAGTTGTATTATCTATTCCTATTTTTTGTCTGTATCCTAGATATTTACAGGCATCTGTTTTTTCCATCGCTTCTATGCATTCGCTGTGGTTATCCAATATGTAATCTTCTTGTTTAGTGTGTTTTCCCTTGACTATGCTATTTTTCTTACATTTGTCTGTTCCAAAAGCCATATTTATATCATTTATGAATACTTATGTTATCTTTAGTAATTTGTTGAGTTGTTGATTTGTTGCTGCAAGTAGTTTTAGATCATCCATGTATAGCAAATGTGTGATTTTGTGTTGGTATGGTCCAATAATATTGTATCCATAATTTGTATTATTTAGCATGTTGGATAGTGGGTTCAGAGCAACGCAGAACCAGAAAGAACTTAATGAGTCTCCTTGGTATATTCCACGCTTAATCTGAATTGGCTGTGATGTGATATTATTTGAATTTGTTTGGATATTAAGTGTGGTTTTCCAATTTTTCATTACTATGTTTAGGAACTGTATCAATTTAGGATCTACTTTGTATATTTCCATTATTTGTAGTAACCATGAGTGGGGTACACTATCAAAAGCTTTTTGGTAATCAATGTATGCGTAGTGTAGCGACCTTTGTTTAGTTTTAGCTTGATATGTCACCTCTGCATCTATTATCAGTTGTTCTTTACATCCTCGTGCTCCTTTGCAATAGCCTTTTTGTTCTTCATTTATAATGTTGGTCTGTGTTGTATGTATCATTAATTTCTGTGTAATGACTGAAGTTAATATTTTGTATATTGTTGGTAGGCATGTTATGGGGCGATATTTAGCTGGTTTTGCTGTGTCTGCTTGATCATTAGGTTTCAGATAAGTTATTCCATTTGTAAGTGTATCAGGGAATGTGTATGGGTCTGCAATGTAACTGTTAAATAATTTAGTTAGATGTGAATGTGTTGAGGTGAACTTCTTTAGCCAGAAATTTGCTATTTTATCTTTTCCAGGGGCTTTCCAACTGTGCGTAGAATTAATTGCTCGGGTGACTTCATGTTGCAAAATTATTACTTCAGGCAATTGTGGTATCATCTTTTATGTGTCTGTTTCTGCTTGTATCCACCGTGCATGCCTGTTATGTTGTACCGGGTTTGACCATATGTTGCTCCAGAAGTGTTCCATGTCTGTTATGTTTGGTGGATTGTCTATTTTAATGTGTGTGTTATCTATTGTCTGGCAAAATTTCTTTTGGTTTGTGTTGAATGTTTGGTTTTGTTTCCTTCTATTTTCACTTTTTTTGTATCTTCTAAGTCGTTTGGCCAATGCTTGTAATCTCTGCTTCTTTTCATCTGATTGCTCTATCCCTTCTTGTTGTGAGATTTTACCAAACCTTTTTCGTTTTTTGTCTGATATTTCATTTCTTATAAATTGTGTTAGCTGTCCAATGTCTTTTCTAAGATTTTTTCTATTCTGATCTGTAGCCTGTGTTGCCATGCTGGTTTTGTGGGTTTCTTCTGTGTGTTGGTTGGTTCTGATCTCTGCCTAGTGTGTATATTTAGTGTAGTGAGTGCTCCTATATAAACCAGTAGTTGTAACTCTTCCATAGTTGTATTTTCATTTATTTTGTTGTGTATGATTGTGTTGATAGTTGTTATTGTTGTTTTGACTTGTGGGTTATTTGGTGGTCTATGCCAGAATGTTCTAATGTCTGTATTTGTGTCTTTGTATTCTATATATGTCAGCTGAAATTTTTCTTCTATATCTAACATGTGTGTCACTTCGTGTTCTATTTGTGCTTGTTCTGGTGGCTGTCTTAAGATTACGTTTTCCTCTGATTGTTTGATTGATACGCGTTGTTCTTTGTTTGTTTTCTCCGGGATGTTTGAGTCCATTACTGTATTTTCTTCTTCTTCTGATTGCACATTATTTTGTTCCAGTATTTGTTGTACTTGTTGTTTGATGTTTTCTAATTCTGATTGGGGTATACTGTTTCTTATGATTATTACACGGATCTGATCAGCTAGTCGTTGTTCTGTTAAAAATTTTAATTCTGGGTATCTGGTAATAAATGTTGTGTATAATTGTGATCTGTATCCAGTTGTGTTGGTTCCTAAGTTTGTTGCTTGGCAATAACAGAACATGAGATGTCGGTTAACTCATCTGACCATTTCATCCTCTGTCTTTGTTTTCCTTCTAGAGTGGTTGCAGGAAGCATATCCTGAAAAACACCTCTATTTGGATTTAAATCATTTTCCGTGTGGCTAGCAGTGTCGTTACCATTGTGGACGGGCGTAGGGTTCAAGCGTCGTCCCCGACCATGACAGCGCTTGTCTGAGGCTTCATTAGTTCTGTCCTGAACCAACTAATCACACTAAAAGGGGGGTTAGCCCTATTAGTGGTTTGTTCTTTTCGTCGCCTTTTACGACTGGCAGAACATACCGGGGGCTATTATTTTCCCGGGCCTCCACGGGGTTTATTATTATTATTATTATTATTACTATTATTATTATCTCTACTGGGTGCAAATGGATCTTATCGGATCACGCAATGCTGTTATGTTTCAGTCTTCGGAGTTTTTAAACAGCTCTCAGTTTTTCTCCGTGGATTCTTTTTGTTTCCTCAGTCCATTTTGTCACTCATCTGTTGGCGACTTCATTCTCTGGCAGTACTTCCCATTTGCTAATTTAGTGTCTGTATAAGTTTGTGTTGAAAATTTCTGATGGGCTTGTATCAGGCTTTTCTGAATCCTTTTTGACCTGCTGGATCCAGGATATGATTTTGAGTTGTTCTTAGTACGTCGCAATTTTGTGAGCCTCGTTGTTGGGAGTCTATTGATATGCCCATAAAATTTCAGTCTTCTTTTTCTTATGTCTGCCGCTAGATTCGATAGTTTTTTTGGGGACTAGTCCTTTCTTAGGATTTTGTGTTCTTCTTTTAGGATATCTTCCAGACCATGTTTTCTGTGAAGTATAAGCGTTTCGGTGGCTTATAAGACTTCAGTCGTGGTAACTCTGGTACAGTGCATGATTTGTGTGAATGGACATGGGCTTTTACCGCAAGATGTCCTAAGTTTTTGTATTCGAATTTTATGGCCATTTTTTCCTCCACCTGTAGGTTCAAGGATTCCGCCTAAGTACTTGCAGTATCGAATTCTCTCGATACGTCCACATTTTGTGACCAGTTTTTCAGCAAGGATTTGAGAAGATATACTTGGTTTTTCGGTAGGATATGTGGAGGCTAAGTGTTTCAGGGGATTCCTATCTATTGAATTGCTGTCGTCTCCTTGTCTACTAGTACTGCCAGATTGTCTAAGAAATTTGGTTATAATTTTTAGGTCTTCCAAATCGTATAGCTTTCCAATAGTTTTGATTTTTAAGTTCTTTCTCATACACTAGGATAACTTTGTCAAAATCGAAATAAAGAGGATAGGAGACAGACCATCGCCCTACCGAACACCGCTTGTGATCAGCAATGGTTCTGACAGCTCGCCCAAGAACTTTGCTGTGGAGGTTGTGTTGGTGAGTGACTGATGAGATTTAGGATTTTCGGGTGGATTCATTAGTCTTCGACAGTAACAAAAAGGAATGCCGATCATCTGAATCATTCGCCTTCTTGAAGTCCACAAAGAAGCACTTGATCGGACTGTTCCTGTGCAGTTCCTATTTGAATGTTGTTTTTAAACTGAATATCTGCTTTATGTAATTTCGGACAGTGCGGAGGCCAGCTTGATATTCGCCAGTTTTGTGATCGAGTTGCTCCTGAATTCTTTGCAGGAAGCACGTTGAAAGAAGTTTGTATGTATCTTGCAAAAGGGAGGTTCCTCGATATTATTTAAATCCGTATTGTAGATTTATTTTATGCAATGCGTGAATCAGGGTGCATTTCCAGTCTTCGGGAAGTTTTTCTTTCTTTCAAATCTCTGTCATGATTTGCGTCAGTTCTCTGAGGAAATTTGGTTCAAGATTTTTCAGCACTCCTGCGGTTACACCATGTTACTACGAATCTCCGTTATTTTTGAGTCTGAGAATATGTCTGTGAGTCTGTTCTTATCAGGGTGGTAGGGATTCGGTGCAGGTGTAAGTGGAAATTTCCTTAGGGAACTTTGATGGCTTTTCGGGGCAGTATAGGATTTCAGAAAAATGTCATGCTAGTACTCGACAGTTTTCCTGGTTGGTCATGGGTAGCCATCCGAATGATTTTCTGAGACAAATTTTGAGGGTATATACTTGGGTTGTTCTTGAAAAACTGCTATAGAAATCTCATGTGCTGTATTTGCGAAAAATTTTCCGATGGAGTCCAGTTGTTCCTTCCTGTACTTCCTCTTGGTGTGTATAATGGTGTCCGTCACTTGTTCCATGATTTCGTAGAAGCGCTGTATGTTTACTGGTGTTTTCGTGCTGTTATGTTATAGTACTATCACGTAATAATTATTGATCAAAGCAAAGTTAATCTTCATTTTTATTAAATAGTTTTAATTAATCATGTGAAATTTCAAAAGAAAGTAATCCCGTGGATTTTAATCTTTGACGAACGGTGAGAGAGTTGTGCTCTAATGGCTGCGTCAACATTCCAGTTGAAAGTAGTGAATGTGGCGACTGCTGACGCCAATTTTTTTCTAAAACTAAGGTCTAGTGACCTAAGACCACGTATGGAGACATTTAGAGGGACTAAACTGCTTAACTTTCTTGTAGTATTACTTTTCTCGAAGGAGAACATCAGTTTGTCATAATTTTTTACGTTAGAAGTTATTCCCACATATGGTGGCAGTATTCCGCTGCATTGGCTGACAGTCTAACGCTGCAGGTTATGTATGTCGTCGCACCGTTGCTTCTGGAATATCCAATGATGTCAGACGATTGAAGGTCAGATACCTGTACCACCAGGGGAATTTGGAGGTGTTGCAGGATGAAGTACTGGTTGGCGTCGTAGAACGCACTGCGCAACGATGGATAAGACGATATCGAGATACCGGAGATTCCAAAGTGCGGGCACTGAAAGTTGGCATGTAACAAAACCATCCCATCGTAATGAATTTCTAAACACATTGCTGCAGAATACTTTCTTTAGGCGCAGTGCAGTTGAACCATAGTACTGCGTTTCGCAGGTCGGTTGACACGATTCGGGGTCGGCTTCGGGACTCTGGAAAAGAAAGCAGACTTGTGGCCGTCATAGGGAAACTCCGTGATGGAGCTCACTGACGATGCTCCCTGACTCTACCAGTTACCATTACCTGGGGAAAATGTCTGTAGTGACGGGCGAAATGCAATATTTTTCGTCGAATCAGTTTTATGCACAGCGAATGATGGTCCATTATTGGCATATAAGCATCATGGTGTCCGTCTTGACCCTAAATGTATCCCAGTATACTGATATTAAGGGTAATATTATGGTCCCATCAGTACGACAACTGTATCCTGTGGCATTCGTCTGTTTCCAGCATGATCAGCCTCAAATATGCATGTCACCTATGGTGAAGGTGTAGTTTGCAGAACAGAACATTTTTCTTGTCGACTACGCACCCTCTTTCTGCGTTACACCTCAGCCCCAATGAAAACCTGTGGGTGAGAGGAAACGGGCTATTCGGGAAACTGGGCCCGACCCCGCAGCAAGAAAGCGCGATGATCTTTGGAACGTCGCCTAGATGCCTAGGAGTAGCTGGTACAAAGTGAGACGTTTATTACTCACATCGTAGACTCCAAAAAAAAAAAAAAAAAATGGTTCAAATGGCTCTGAGCACTATGGGACTCAACTGCTGTGGTCATAAGTCCCCTAGAACTTAGAACTACTGAAACCTAACTAACCTAAGGACATCACAAACATCCATGCCCGAGGCAGGATTCGAACCTGCGACCGTAGCAGTCGCACGGTTCCGGACTGCGCGCCTAGAACCGCGAGACCACCGCGGCCGGCTCGTAGACTCCCTTACTCGCCAGATGCAGATGGTCATTGAAGTGGAAGGCCTTTGGACGGAATATTAAGAAGTAGAGAAACCACACTATCGGAAAAAATTTCACAACACCAAAGAGGAGTTGCACGACATAAGCGAACGTTCGTAGGCGTGTATCTGAAAGACGATGTCTGTTCAAGGTTCGCGCCAGTCACATAAGACTGGCGCTAGTAGCGTTGCTATGAAGATGCAAATCAGGTTTGTTTTAAACAGACACTGTAACGATAGTGACCGATAGTTAGCTTTGAGATTGGACATGGTGAGTTGATGTTAGTCAAGAATGTCTTTAAGGCTACAAAGACGTCATTATCGACCTCCTACCGACTTTGAACGAGGTCTTGTTGTAGGACTACGAGAAGCTGTGTGTTCCTTCTACGATATTACCGAAAGACTTCGCAGGAAAGTAGCTACTGTACATGATTGCTGCCAGTGGTGGCCACGACAATACGGTTACAACAAGACGGAGCTCCGGACGGTCACGTGGCACTACCGAGAAGGAAGAGCATCGTGTTCGGCGTATGGTTCTGGCGCACCGAACTTCATCTGCAGCAGCAATCTGAGCAGCAGTTGGTACCATAAGGACACAACAAACTGTTATAATTCGGTTACTTCAAGGACAGTTATGTGCCAGATGCTCTATAGCGTGCATTCCATTGACCCACACCATCGCCATATGTGACTTCAGTGGTGTCAAGCGAGAGCTCATTGGAGGGCAAGGTGGAGGTCTTTCGTATTTTCTGATGAAGACTGGTTCTGCCTTGGTGCCAATGATGGCCGTGTGTTGATCAGGAGGCCAGTCGAAGCCCTGCAACCAACCTGTCAGCCTGCTAGAAACAATGGACCTACACCTGAGGGTCTGTGGTGAGATTTCTTATGACAGGAGGAGCACTCTCGTGGCTATCCCACACAACCTGACTGCAAATTTGTACGCAAGTCTGGTGACTGGACCTGTTGTGCTGTCATCCATGAACAGCATTCCAGGGGGTGTTTTCCAACAGGATAGCGCTCGCCCACATACTGCTGTTGTAACACAACGTGCTCTACAGAGTGTCGACATTTTGTCTTGGCCAGCTCGATCACCATTCCAATCGAGCACATATGGGACATCATCGGACTGAAACTGCAGCATTATACAGAAACAGCATTAACCATCCCTGTTTTGACCGACCAATTGCAACAGGCAAGGCCGTGCGGGATTAGCCGAGCGGTCTCGGGCGCTGCAGTCATGGACTGTGCGGCTGGTCCCGGCGGAGGTTCGAGTCCTCCCTCGGGCATGGGTGTGTATGTTTGTCCTTAGGATAATTTAGGTTAAGTAGAGTGTAAGCTTAGGGTCTGAAGACCTTAGCAGTTAAGTCCCATAAGATTTCAAACACATTTGAACATTTTTGCAACAGGCAAGGAACTCCATCCCACAAACTGACATCTGCCACCAGTACGACACAATGCATGCATGTTCGTATGCCTGCGCTTAACATTCTGGTGGTTACACCGGTTATTAATGTACCATTTCGCATTTTCAGTGGCTTATCTCGCACTTATATTAATCTGTTATATTGCAGTGTTAATCACGTAGATGTTTTACCTAGACAAACGTATTCCCGAAATTTCATTGTTCTAGATGAATTATTTTTTGGTGCTGCGATTTTTTTTCCGTCAGTGTAAATGATGTGTTCATTTGAGGGCTAAAAAGTCTTATTATGGACGGTGAACTGTTTTCTTTAATACGTTTATCAAATTAACGCAATAAAACAGAAAATAATTTCCGAACATGGGATTTGATGGTGTGCATTTATTTATCAGTCTGTTAATACCTCACCGAACTATGAAATCGCTGAAGTGTTATGGTATTCAGGTATTACTTTCTTTTGTTCTGCCTTCACCCGACCTTACGATTTAAAGTGCCTTTTCTGCGTTTGAAATCCTAGGAATGGAACTGAGCAGATTTTTTTTGTGTGTTTTTAGGAGGCGGTGAGAGTCAAAAAGGCGCAATGCACTTAATTACACTACAAGTCTCAAGTGTCTTTTACTTCTATGAGCAATGTAATGCCGTAAACTCTGTAATGTGATATACCGAGCGAGGTGGTGCATTCATTACCACACTGGACTCGCATTCGGGTGAACGATGGTTCAAATCCGCGTCCGACCATCATGATTTAGGTTTTCTGTGATTTTCCCTAAATCGCTCCAGGCAAATGGTGGGACATTCTCCTCGAAAGCAACTGCCATTTCCTTCTCCATCCTTGAGTACATCCAAGCTTGTGTGACAGGCTCCTGCGTTATATGGCAGGCAATTTAAATTTCGGCCAACACCACTATTTACGCTATGAAATTTACTTACCTCAGTGTTGATGTGTTATTACAACACACACACACACACACACACACACACAGAGAGAGAGAGAGAAGAGAGAGAGAGAGGGAGAGAGAGAGAGATAGGAGCATGTGGTGTGTGCTACCTCGACGGATATATTGTGATTTGGGAAGCAACTAATTTACTGCCGTATCGAAATCGAGAAGGACTGTAAAAGATATTACTCCTACCAACGCGTTAAGTTTTGTTACAATTATAATATCGTAAGACCAACTTCATGCATTTGGGTAAAAAGTGGAACATTTCTCAGTTTGCTGTACGCGTACTTGAGGCCAGTTTAAAATCTGAACTTTTGAGACAAAGCAAGTTCGGCGAACTCTCATCATGAACTTGGCGAATACTGATCTCTTCCGCGCGGACGATGGAAGCAGACATCACAAATTATATTTCAGTGGAGCTTTCTCGCTCCTATAAAAGAGACCGCCTTGGCTATTTTCCTTTTAAAGATAGGTTAAATTAATTTAAATGCGAGTCAATTTAATTTGTCTTTGGTGACGAGACGTTAAAGGAAAGAAAGTTTGACAAATCAGTTCCGAGAGAAAAACGAATTTCCATTGAGAGGGAAGAAAAGACACTGGGGGAGGGAGTGGGGGAGAGAGAGAGAGAGAGAGAGAGGGGGGGGGGGGAAGTGGAAGAGAAAGAGGAAAGAGACAGAAGGACATTAAGCCAAGTGGTGTGGGAAGCCAGCCAAAACACTACGTAGTGACTGTTGCGTGGTAGCGGCAGAGTCAGCGCTGGAATAAGCTACCTGCTAGACTGAGCAGAGTTTTAATGAAGTGATTTATGAACGAAAATGAAACACCTGACAGGCTTTTCTAGTCTATCTCCACGGTCTGTGTCACGTCGCAAACCGCATGAAGGGTTGAGATTCCGATAATTTGACTATGTTTCCTGTCTCCCTGATTCACTCTCGTGTTTTTTACATAAAGGATGTAACAAAAATAATCGGACAAACTTTCACCATACATTTCTTGCACATGGATGGAGAAAATACACACATAAAAAAAAGTTCCCAGAACTCTTGAAGATAGACGTTGACTGTGGATATGTATCACAGACACAGTCCCTTCGAATGTTCAGATATGTCACTAAACCCGTCCAAAGATGTAAACAATGCATGAGCAGCGCCTATTAGACGGAGCGGGTCCGACAGCCGATCGGTACCAGTCATTCCACCAGGAAGGAGGTACACGGCTCGTTGTTCAGTCATGCCCAGACGGTCAATACCGCGATTCGATCGCGTCCGCATTGTTACTTTGTGCCAGGAAGGGCTCTCAACAAAGGAAGTATCGAGGCGTCTCGGAGTGAACCAAAGCGATGTTGGTCGGACATGGAGAAGATACAGACAGACAGAAACTGTTGATGATGTGCCTCGCTCAGGTCGCCCAAGGGCTACTACTGCAGTGGATGACCGCTACCTACGGATTATGTCTCGGAGGAACACTGACAGCAACGCTACCATGGTGAATAATGCTTTTCGTGCAGCCACAGGACGTCGTGTTACGACCCAAACTGAGCGCAATAGGATGAATGATGCGCAACTACACTCCCGACGTCCATGGCGAGGTCCATCTTTGCAATCACGACACCGTGCAGCGCGGTACAGATGGGCCCAACAACATGCCGAATGGACCGCTCAGGATTGGCATCAGCCGGCCGGAGTGGCCGTGTGGTTCTAGGCGCTACAGTCTGGAACCGAGTGACCGCTACGGTCGCAGGTTCGAATCCTGCCTCGGGCATGGATGTGTGTGATGTCCTTAAGTTAGTTAGGTTTAATTAGTTATAAGTTCTAGGCGACAGATAATCTCAGAAGTTAAGTCGCATAGTGCTCAGAGCCATTTGAACCATTTGATTGGCATCACGTTCTCTTCACCGATGAGTGTCGCATATGCCTTCAACCAGACAATCGTCGGAGATGTTTGGAGGCAACCCGATCAGGCTGAACTCCTTACACACACTGTCCAGCGAGTGGAGGTTCCCTGCTGTTTTGAGGTTGCATTATGTGGGATAGATGTACGCCGCTGGTGGACATGGAAGGCGCCACGGCTGTACGATACGTGAATGCCATCCTCCGACCGACAGTGCAGCCATATCGGCAGCATATTGGCGAGGCATTCGTCTTCATGGACGACAATACGCACCCCCATCATGCACATCTTGTGAATGACTTCCTTCAGGATAACGACATCGGTCGACTAAAGTGGCCAACGTATTCTCCAGACATGAACCCTATCGAACATGCCTGAGATACGAGGTGCATTCAAGTTCTAAGGCCTCCGATTTTTTTTCTCCGGACTGAAAAGAGATAGAAACATGCGCATTGTTTTAAAATGAGGCCGCGCTCATTGTCAATACGTTCCAGAGATGGCAGCACTGTACGGCAGATGGAATTTTACCGCCAGCGGCGAGAATGAGAACTGTTTTAAATACTTAAAATGGCGACGTTTTCCTTACTTGTACAGCGTGCAATCATTCGTTTTCTGAATTTGCGTGGTGTGAAACCAATTGAAATTCATCGACAGTTGAAGGAGACATGTGGTGATGGAGTTATGGATGTGTCGAAAGTGGGTTCATGGGTGCGACAGTTTAATGAAGGCAGAACATCGTGTGACAACAAACCGAAACAACCTCAGACTCGCACAAGCCGGTCTGACGACATGATCGAGAAAGTGAATTATTTTGGGGGATCGCCGAATGACTGTTGAACAGATCGCCTCCAGAGTTGGCATTTCTGTGAGTTCTGTGCACACAATCCTGCATGACGACCTGAAAATGCGAAAAGTGTCATCCAGGTGGGTGCCACGAATGCTGACAGACGACCACATGGCTGTCGGTGTGGCATGTTGCCAAGCAATGTTGACGCGCGACGACAGCCTGAATGGAGCTTTCTTTTCGTCGGTTGTGACAATGGATGAGACGTGGATGCCATTTTTCAATCCAGAAACAAAGCGCCAGTCAGCTCAATGGAAGCACACAGATTCACCGCCACCAAAAAAATTTCGGGTAACCGCCAGTGCTGAAAAAATGATGGTGTCCATGTTCTGGGACAGCGAGGGCGTAACCCTTACCCATTGCGTTCCAAAGGGCACTACGGTAACAGGTGCATCCTACGAAAATGTTTTGAAGAACAAATTCCTTCCTGCACTGCAACAAAAACGTCCGGAAAGGGCTGCGCGTGTGCTGTTTCACCAAGACAACACACCCGCACATCGAGCTAACGTTATGCAACAGTTTCTTCGTGATAACAACTTTGGAGTGATTCCTCATGATCCCTACTCACCTGACCTGGCTCCTAGTGACTTTTGGCTTTTTCCAACAATGAAGGACACTCTCCTTGGCCGCACATTCACCAGCCGTGCTGCTATTGCCTCAGCGATTTTCCAGTGGTCAAAACAGACTCCTAAAGAAGCCTTAGCCGCTGCCATGGAATCATGGCGTCAGCGTTGTGAAAAATGTGTACGTCTGCAGGGCGATTACGTCGAGAAGTAACACCAGTTTCATCGATTTCGGGTGAGTAGTTAATTAGAAAAAAAATCGGAGACCTTAGAACTTGAATGCACCTCGTAGATTGAAAAAGGCTGTTTTGTGGACGACGTGACCCAGCAACCACTCTGAGGGATCTACGCTGAATCGTCGTTCAGGTGTGGGACAATCTGGACCAACAGTGCCTTGATGAACTTGTGGATAGTATGCCACGACGAATACAGGGGTGCATCAACGCAAGAGGATGTGCTACTGGGTATTAGAGGTACCAACCAATGTTTACAGCAATCTGGATCACCACCTCTGAAGACTTCTCTGTATAGTGCTACAACATGCAATGTATGGTTTTCCTGAGCAATAAAAATGGCGGAAATGATGTTTATGTTGATCTCTATTCCAATTTTCTGTACAGGTTCCAGAACTCTCGGAACAGAGGTGATGCAAACTTTTTTTTTTTTATTTGTGTATGTTGTACGAAACTTGGTCTGAAAACGCTTATTGTCCTGTTAGAGTGCATTACCGACGACTCTTCATAGTACATTAACCATGGGGTTCTGACACGGGCAGAAGATACCATATGAAACGCCTTTTTCCAATAAATGTTGAAAATGCTCTGCGTTGTAACTGATATAATCATGAACCTGCCGTCGTAATGAAACCCGGATGCGCTTCGCTGTATCCCTGAACCGTTGGGTACGGTTTCGCTGCCTTACATAATATGAACACGAAGACCCTCGGTGTGTTATACCGTAGCTGTACACAGAAGAATTTTCAGATGCCTCTACGCCGGCCGGTGTGGCGAAGCGGTTCTAGGAGCTTCAGTCTGGAACCGCGCGACCGCTTCGGTCGCAGGTTCGAATCCTGCCTCGGGCATGGATGTGTGTGATGTCCATAGGTTAGTTAGGTTTAAGTAGTTCTAAGTTCCAGGGAACTGATGACCTCAGATGTTGAGTCCCATAGTGCTCAGAGCCATTTTCTACTGTGAGAGGAGACGGTGAATGACTTACTGGAAAAATGTTTGCGGTTACATACGGTACCATTGTCCTCGGGTGTGCACCTGTTCGTCCGAAGCAAATCGACATTTACGAATGTCTTTTGTCAGGGCTCAAACATATGGAAATCACATGGGAAGATATCGGGACTCTAAGGAGGATGTGTAACAGCTTCCCAGCGAAACTTCTGCAGCCTAGTCGAAACAACCTCGGGAAAATGTGAGCGGGCATTTCCTGCAACAGAATGATGCCGTCAGTTACCATTCCTGGGCGTCTGGACTTGATGGAACGCTTCGCTTAATGCACTTACCATTGTGGCGCCATGTTCCAGAAAGTCATTCAGAAGCGGGCCCTTTCACTCAAAGATAAGGCTCATCATGACTTTCCCGGACCTCTCGTGTCTGTTGCTTGGACTAGGCTGCAGAAGTTTCGCTGGGAAGCCCTTACACATCCTTCATACAGTCCTGATCTCTCCACTGGGACTTCCATATTTTTGGAGCTCCAGAGAAATATATTCGTGTCCGTCGATTTGCTTAGGACGAAAAGGTGCGCGCGTGGGTACAATCATGGTTCCGTGGACAGCCGCAAACATTCCGTGTCTCTCGTTTTCGTATGACTGCTCCTTATATTACGAAGAGTAGTGAAAAATGGGTTATAATATGGCCCTGCCCTCCTCATATGTGTGAAGCATGGGCCCTGAAAGTTTTGCCGAACGTTTTTGTGTGTGTTATTATTATACAGTTCTCAAAAATGGTTCAAATGGCTCTGAGCACTATGGGACTTAACATCTATGGTCATCAGTCCCCTAGAACTTAGAACTACTTAAACCTAACTAACCTAAGGACATCACACACATCCATGCCCGAGGCAGGATTCGAACCAGCGACCGTAGCAGTCGCGCGGCTCCGGACTGAGCGCCTAGAACCGCTAGACCACCGCGGCCGGCTATACAGTTCTCCAGCGTAGTTGTAACACATGGAAGTTCTTTGACCACGTATACATATTTCAGTTACGTGAACTTTTCAACGATGTTATTTAAAATGTGTTTGTGGATTTAAATAACTACTGGAATGATTGTTATATAATATACTGTAAATGACTTGGTCCACAGTTAGGGAATGTAGGGTTGAATGTGAAAGATGTGGGGAAGTCCCGCAGTTACGGAAGTAGCCTGGCGGAGTGGAAAAGGTGTGGTCGGCGCGCAAGTGGCAACTCGTCCTTTGTGACGGGTAAGGAGTCTCCGCTGAGCAGTGTTGTGGTTAACATCTCGCTAGCAGTAGCGGATCATTGTGGCTCATATTCTTGGAGTTTTGAGGCCAGAAGGGCTTAGGGGTATTATTTATGGGTCTCGGATGCTGTCATTGGTGATACGATTATCTTGGCGTGTTTTTTGGCCCTATAAAAATATAATTCCGACGTCAAGAAGATTTGTAACAGGGCGAGGCAAACATTACTGGCATGAGTACATCGCCGGCATGTTAACAGCCGCTGCAAATAACGCCACCTGTGCCACCGGCCTTCCACAAAATTTTTTATATTTGGCACTCTGTAAATGGACCAGATATTCGTGAAATTTGGTTGATTTTAATAATAAATAATCGTGGTGTTGCTAAAAACTCTGTCTTACACCCGTGATTATCTCAAATCACAAACCTGGAAAGGAACCCCTATCCTAGTGAATTTAATTCCGAGTGTCCTAATTTATTATGGAAAGACATTTGGCAGTTGTAAAAATAGTTGTGATTGTTTTTAATGTGTGGAGTTCTAGTGTTTAAAGTTAAGTTTTATAGTTTGAGAAATACTCCACTTCCACTGTATTTTTAAATCAAGCTGCAGTCATTATCTTAAATAATTTGCCTTACTTGAAAAGCTGCCCGAAAATAATGAAGTTGATCTGAAGTGAAAATGATTATTAACTGTTGCAGCTATGCATTTTCATCAGAATTACCAAGTTTTATCAGTGTTCATTTCATCAGAAAGTGTTTGAACTTGAATTTAATGACGTGTTGGCATTTGCACAGCCAACTATATTTTGAGTAAGTTAAAAGACTGCTTATCAAACCGCATTTGTTATTTAAAGAGTTATAGTTTGTTGTGCTTTACATAATTAATGAGGAAGCAAAGCAAAGGCTCCTTCAGAGCCACTGTAGTTGGATTTGCACTCTGTGTAATTGCTTCAAACCGAGCTTAAGAAAGAAAAATTGTAATGCGTTAGCTATCCTAATGCAAGTTGGTTAATGCGCAGGAATAGAGACCTTATACTAAGCAACGATGTTCTAAAGTATGATCATTAACAGACCCCCTTAATTAAATCAGAATCATTTAACGCGCTCTCCTGTTTTGTAATGCTACTAGTCTCATGTGTGTTCGTGACTGAGTTTATAAACTGAGCACGAGTGCAAGACCTCTGCCCAAACATACTACTGCATTTTCATTCATTTCCACCGATTAGTTAATATGTTACGTTACTTCATCTATCTCATCCTTTTGCGGAGCAGTGTACGATTATCAATCAGTCACAAGAAATACTAGCAAACTGTTGTCAATCCAAAGATTGGTTTGATCACCACAGTGCTTTACTACGCATGGTCCTATTGGACGTGATATGCTGTTGCCTTCCTCCGACCTTTGAACTGACATAGCCAGACAATTACAGGGGGATCTATAGTTTAACCTGGATTTCGATCCAAGGTGCAACTCGGCATTTTTCGCATTAAAAACATTGGCAGAGGTGAAAGAAGTGATACATGACGGTCTAAAATACTAGGAGTGACTGAGAATCGGACCTGTAATCTTTGGCAATGTACCATTGAGACATACAAAAAAAGCCTGTGAAATACCAAAGAGCACGCCTCCAGGATGACAAAGTGGAATAACTGCATAAACGCAATTGTAGAGATAGCTGTTGTATTTCACTCAATTTTTTTTACTGGGATCCTTTACAGGTAGATCTGATAGAGAAGATCCAAAATAGAGTGATACAGTTAGTTAACGTGTTGTCCTACTAAGAACGAGAGCTTTACCAGGATGATCATGAAACACTCGTGGTAGACGCTGCAAGAGAGGTATATTGCATCTTGGAGATGCGGTACACACCGTCATGTGGCTTGTGGAGTATAGATGTCGATTTAAGTTTCTGAAGCAGTTAGGTGAAAATGTTTGTATAAGGGATGAAATGAAATTGTGTCGCGAAACAGTAACAGTTATTCTTACTTATCGAGATCGACAGCATTTTATAAGTGCTTCAGGTATCCAACATTCTACTGAAAGATCTGTGTGTTGATAGTCGGAAATGCGAAACGCTCAGCGGTGTGGAAGGTGTTTAAACAGCCGTTTACTGGGCCGTTGGAAACTATGCTGTGTACAGAAGCCGGCCAGTCACATGGGCGATAAACGAGCTGGGAGCCTGGGACCTGTTACTCAAATCCGCATCGATACTCGCCTCGCGCGCAGACCGGGAGCTAATCCGCCACACTTCCCATAATTTCCTCTCTCACTGCAGTCGGAACAATATTTCGACAAAAATTGTTGGTGTTGAGCGCAACCAACCACAAACACTTTGGAAAAGCATTATTTTAATACACAAAGATTTCGTGTCACCATGCCGATCTTGAGATGGCTAATTTTTTCAATTACATTCGTGTATTTGTCAGTAGCATGTCGTCCGCTCTCGCACTGAACACGATCATTTTAGTATTTAGCGCCATTTGATAAGTTTTCTGAAAAGCAAAATTATTCTAATTTTCCTGCATTTGTCTAGACACTAAGTGAAACTATTGTACAATCTTACACTAATTTATTTGTTTATTGAACTTTATTCATCCAACGATCATATCACAATGATATAGGAATTGCCAAGGTAGACTGACATCAGAAACAGATTATTTCATAATAAATTTATGCGAGGTACAATTGTAACATGTTATAGGAAAAATTAAAAGTATTTGTTATTAGGCTACTCTCACTGTCTGTCTAATATGTGATACTGGTCTCTCTTAATTTTCTTCTATAGCAGTTGCTAGGATATTAAGTGGAGGTGTTTTTTTATTGCAGTAAAGATATTCTTGTTCGGTGTTCTAATTGTGGGGGCCCATGTTGTGCTTAATTTGTATGAACAGCTGCAGGAAAATTTGTAGAACTTGTTTGTTAGCTAGCTCCAGTTGCCCATTTGCAATCAGCTTTCAGCAACAACAATCCTTACCGACCACGGAGTTCACGAGATGCAGCGTGAACAAAATAAAATTAAACGAAAGTATCAGATTGCTAAATGGACTGCACTCTACGTGATAAACCTCCATTTTGACAGAACGAACACAGTTAAAATTTTCTTCCAAGTTAAAATTTTTGGATAGTATAAAGAGACACTTTTCAGCACAAGTCCTTAATCTGACTGAACATATTGAAGAGGGATATGAAAAAGGATACATTTCCGGGGCTGTCTTCGTGGATCTCACAGCAGCATATGACACCATTCAACATCGACAATTATTGCACAAAGTCTACTACATCACTAGAGACATTAATTTCACCAGAACTGTGCAGACACTTTTGGAAAACCGGCGATTCTATGTGGAGTTCCAAGGAAGAAGGAGTAGATGGAGAAGTCAAAGGAATGGCTTGCCTCAGGGTAGTGTCCTTTCCCCCATATTGTTCAACATATTTACAAATGACCAGCCTCAACCTTCTCTTACAAAGAGTTTCATCTATGCAGATGATCTTGCCTTAGTCACACAAGCCAGAGATTTTGACACAGTAGAAAACCAGCTTACTGTTGCTCTCAAGGACCTATCTGAGTACTACAGAGTCAATAACTTAAGACCGAACCCTACTAAAACTCAAGTTTGTGCTTTCCACCTACGCAATCGAGAGGCCTACAGAAAACTTACAGTGTGTTGGGAAGATCAAGAGCTTGAACATTGTTTCTACCCCAAATATCTGGGTGTCACCTTAGATCGAACGTTGACCTACAGAAAACACTGCACTAACACTAAGCAGAAAGTTGCTGCTCGTAACAACATCCTGCGGAAGCTCACTGGCAGCGTTTGGGGTGCAGATCCCAAACTACTAAGAACATCAGCCTTGGCCTTGTGCTATTCCGCAGCTGAATACGCATGTCCTGTATGGTACAAGTCATCTCATGCAAAGCAGGTTGATGTGGCACTGAACGAAACCTGCAGGACAGTAACGGGATGCCTCAAAGCTACACCTATTGATAAACTCCATAAACTAGCAGGTATTGCTCCTCCGGACATAAGGCGTGAAGTCGCAGCCAAACTTGAGAGACATAAAGCAGATCATAACACCGATCACCTGCTACATGGATACCAGCCACCAATTAGTAGACTCAAATCTAGGAGGAGCTTTATGAGAACTACTACACCCCTCACCGGTCGGACTGGAGCAGCCAGACTATCTCAGTGGACAGCAAAATCTGACAGCAATGATTGGATGACTCCTTCTGAGACCCTTCCTCCTGGTGGAAACCAAGTCTGGACAGTGTGGAAGTCTCTAAATCGGCTCAGGAGTGGCGTCGGACGAACTAAGGACAACCTGTTTAAATGGGGCTTCATGAAGGAATCTTCCACCTTGTGTGACTGCGGAGAAGAACAGACAACCAAACATTTAATTAACTGTCCTAGATGTCCTGTATCATGTTCCACACAAGAGCTTGTTGATGTTTCAGACAATGCTGCTGCCGTTGCACAATTTTGGGCTAATACCGTTTAGTTTGTTCTTTTATGATTTGACCTGATTTGTTATATTGTATATATTGTAAATATTGTTGTAATGTTTTTGACTCGAAATAAATAAATAAAGCGGATAATTAAAATTATTTACTCTTGACAATATTTTTGAGTTCATAAAAGAATCAGCTGATACATCGCAGTGTTATGCTACAAATCCAAAACGAATTTTCAAAATGAATTTTCACTCAGCAATGGAGCGTTTGTTGATTTTAAACATCATTGCACTAGAGAGTGAGCGAGTCCGCAGCTCGTGGTCTAGCGGCGCCGACACTGTAGCTCAGCGTGTTCGATCAGAGTGCTGCTCGCCCTCTGTAATAAAAAAATAAAAAAAAAACTGAGTAAAGGAATCAACGATCAACTTGAACGGATTTCTTGTGACGTCCACCCACACCAAACGCAACGAACAATGACGAACGAAATGAAAAAAAAGAAGGTGGCTAGTGTTTCTGCCTCTGGATCACGGGATCCCGGATTCGATTGCCGGCCGGGTTGGGGATTTTCTCGACTCGGGGATTGGGTGTTTGCGTCGTCCTCATCATTTTATCATAGTTCATAAAAGTGGCGAGATTGGACTGAGTAAAGATTGGGAAATTGTACGGGCGCTGATAATCGCGCAGTTGAGCGCCCCACAAAACAAACATGGGAGAGAGAGAGAGAGAGGGAGAGACAGAGAGAGAGAGAGAGAGCGACTCACGACACTCTTCTCTGCGGCCTTCTCCCACACCCCCATTTCCGCTAGTACTTCTCTCTTAGTATCCAAGCCCTTTTATGTGTTATTAAAATCATCTTCACAGGAGAAAAACTGTGTACATCAACTGATCAAACATACATTTTCATCATATATGAGCCAACTATAGATATGTGTATGTATGTGTGTGTGTGTGTTTGATCCGCCGGCCGGAGTGGCCGTGCGGTTCTAGGCGCTACAGTCTGGAACCGAGCGACCGCTACGGTCGCAGGTTCGAATCCTGCCTCGGGCATGGATGTGTGTGATGTCCTTAGGTTAGTTAGGTTTAATTAGTTCTAAGTTCTAGGCGACTGATGACCTCAGAAGTTAAGTCGCATAGTGCTCAGAGCCAATTTGTGTTTGATCCGTCCGTTGATGTACACAGTTTTTCTCCTGTAAAGATCATTGTAATAACTGAAACCGGTAGAGAATAAACATACAATTGTACAGTTGATGGCACAAATAAGTTTTTTTTTTCAAATTTAACATTAGGCTGTGATGTTTATAAATTTAAGACATTTCGATTTTAGAATATGTAGTACATCAGGAATTATCTTTCGTGATACAAACACACAATGATACACAGATTAAAATCTGTTCAATCCGAACTTAAAAAAAAAAGAGCGCGTTCGCACACATTCATTGAACGAAACACTGAAATAACTATAGCGAGTTGTGCAGTTGAGGATATTGCTATCAGGGTAACATTTTCTAACAGCCTTGTAAATACCTGGATTGGATAAATACGTCGCTGAGGTGGGTGCTGCCCTGTATGTGTATCAGCTCAAATTGGAAGTAATGGAGTACATCAGCGGCTTAAAGCGAGAACAGCCGGACAAATGAATCGAAACCAGTCTTCAGACATGCAAAATCTTGAATCTCTCTGAGAACTCATGATGAAATGTTTCAGTTGTTGAAACGTAGTCAGTCCACTAACGATTGTGTTGAGTGCCGGGAAATGTCCCATGTTACGAACTTGAAACTGATTTGTCCGAAGGATTGATTCTAGCCTGATAGAGTCAATCTTGTCCGCCATATCTGTTACCAAATGGTTCTCATCTTGCATTAAAAAAACTTAATGAAATCAAATGAATGGTGATGTTTACCATGAAAGATTTTGTAACTGCTTTGTTTGCTCTTAAGTGAGTTTTTCTCCAATGGTCGTCTTGAGTGAGTTTTTCTCCAATGGTCGTCTTGAGTTCAGTCAATGTTCACTATCGTTAGGCAGAAGACAATTGCATCATATCTTTGTGGCTGGTAATGTAATGATGTTCCAGTGAGTGTTTTTCCTGCTCATAAGAGTGAGATGGCGTATTAATCATCGGGGTTTATCTTTTTTTGCTCTAAATTGATCTTACTGTCTTTCCTTCGTAGTACGAATCACTGTATTTACAGGTTCGGAACAGTTATCTCTTTTACAGTTTCAAATTATGTTATTTCTACAGTTTCTCCCTTTTTAACAATCGTAACACGTTTCTTTCCTTCCTACTATGTATTTAATTTCATGGTCATTTGGTCCGCTAAATTCCTAAAACTTCCTAAGGTAGGTACCGCTACTGAAAGAAGAAGTAAAATAAAATATGTACAGAAGAGTGGATGAAAATGCCAAAGCAGTATCAGTGTTCGTGTTGAATCCTAATCGTAAGGAATACACCTTAAGACCTCCATCCATTCCAGTAGTTCATCATCAATCATAGGAATTGAAATATGAGACTAACAAATAACTGTGACACGGCTGGCCAAGACAGGAACTTAACAGTGAATTCACATCGACGTTATGTTAACGGCTGCAGCACGGAACGGTGGCGCTGCATCAAAGTAGTCTGGCTCACACTATTTAACACCAGCAGTATGGCACTTCGCGCGATGTTCAACAATATTTCATTACTGAAATTACTTTATTCCTCACACTTAGAGCTTGTAAATCTCTGTTTTTATTCCGAAAAAGGCCTTGGTACTCTGCGACATCGCAACCGGAATCTATCTGTCACCGTCTCAGTACGGACGTGAAAGGCTTTTGTGATGAAAACCAACCGGTAATTGTGCGCTCGAGGAAATTAACACAAAGCTTCCAGTACTGATACAGTGCACTTGTGAGGCTTACGTGACTGCTACTCAGTCTGGTGTCTGGAGAACATTTGTAGGAGGTGCCTACCGAGGAGCAGGCTGAGTCTGCGTCTGCTTTTTTCCTGCATCGATAGGTAGAAACTGACTTCTTTGGCTATTTAAGACTCACTTTTCTCATTCAAGTACACTACCAACAGTATAATAGGTAATTAAATCTTTCATTTGCTGCCTGAAACATTGTTTTGCCACGCTAGCACGAATTCAAAAAAAGGACTTCGACTGTGAAGCAAGAAACCCGTAGACGAGAGAGACTGTCCAGATCTTAAAGTTTCGGCTATTTTTTATCTGATTCATTGTTAAAGCTGGATCATGTGATACGCGGCTACCACACAGCGGAGGGAAAAAGTGTCGTTCCGTTTACCTGGAAAGACTAGAACGGAGAAATGACAGGTTTGATCTGATTAGTATTGTGCCACATATGCATCACAATTGTGGTTTGTAATCCAAGTTAAACTTTAGATACCTCTATAGCTGGCTGCATAAGTCGGGTCAATGGTAGGAGGAAGGTGAGGCATTCCGCTTTCAACCCGACCATTCATCGTAAAATAGTGTGGCGTTCAAGCCAACCTTCTGGTTGTAGAAAGCGTTACATTCTGATACCAAAATATGGGGAGCCGTCCTGAACTTCAGTCACTCAGCGGCCGTCCACTGCTCAGGGAGATTGCTCGGCGCTGGATCGAAGGCGCATACATCTCGATCAATGACGTCTCAGATGTGCTCAGTAGGAATTACGTCCGGTGACCTGATGAACAAAACAAGCATCCAAATGTTTATGCAGTGTTCTTCAAACGATTCTTACACGGAATGAGATTTTCACTCTGCAGCGGAGTGTGCGCTGATATGAAACTTCCTGGCAGATTAAAACTGTGTGCCGGACCGAGACTCGAACACGGGACCTTTGCCTTTCGCGGGCAAGTGCAGGACGGGGCGTGAGTCGTGCTTGGATAGCTCAGATGGTGGAGCACTTGCCCGTGAAAGGCAAAGGTCCCGAGTTCGAGTCTCGGTACGGCACATAGTTTTAATCTGCCAGGAAGTTTCAAATCAATGCACACCCCGCTGGAGAGTGAAAATCTCATTCTGGAAACATATCCCAGGCTGTGGCTAACCCATGCCTCCGCAATATCCTTTCTTCCAGGAGTGCTAGTTCTGCTAGGTTCGAAGGAGAGCTTCTGTGAAGTTTGGAAGGTAGGAGACAAGGTACTGGCAGAATTAAAGCTGTGAGGACGGGGCATGAGTCGTGTTTGGATAGCTCAGATGGAAGAGCATTTGCCCGTGAAAGGCAAGGTCCCGAGTTCGAGTTTCGGTCCGGCACACATTTTTAATCTGTTTTGATTCTTACACAGTTCGGACGATATGGCGTGGTGCATTATCTTGCTGATGGTACCAATAGCCTACGGCTTCAGTATGCAAACTAAGTGGTGCACGTGATGGGACAGAATATTCCTGTTCTGTTAGCTGGTGCGAGGCTATGGCTGCCTCCGTGGTCTACAGATTATGACTTGAGTTCTATTCATAGTGAGTGCCTCTCAGTTTTTTTTCTGTTGTGGAAAGATCTGGAACGGGAGTAATTACGTACTGGGCCTTCTAGCGGAGGTAACGAACTTATATCGAGGTCAGGGATAACAAATTATATACTGAGTGAGCAACATCAATTTTCAGGAATTAAAGTCACTTAAAAACAGAGCACGTTGATGACGACAATTCAGAAACCCGGACGACCGCCAAGAGATGAAGCGCCTTTCCCGAGAGCTGCAATACCGAGTGGTGGAACGTTGTCAAGAAAAGTGGGAGGGGAAAAATGGAGTTGCTTACCCTCTACTCCAAGGATGAGTGGGGTCTGGCGCGGCTCTGCGCCACGCACGCTCTGCCAACATTACACTATAAGGCTCAATGGGACCATTATATCATCCGCTTGGGAAAGCAGAATTGTTCGCCACTACCTACACACCGCAGAACACTTTCCCAAACGAAGATGCAGATGAGGGAGATGAAACATTTCACAGCCAGGCAGAAGCCCTGCCTCGCGTTGGACAGATGATTGATCCCGTGCTAACCACCCCAACGGAAGTTCGCTTTATCATCCACCGCTTGGGTAATCACTCAGTCCCTGGCCCCAGCAGTGTGACGAATGGGCACCTCGAGAAGGTGCCATGCAAACCACTGGTCCTACTTACCTGAATGTTCAACCTTTGCCTCCTATTGGGCCATTTTCCATCAGCTTGGGGGACTGCCCAGATGGTACCATTGGCCAGTCCGGGAAAGGGTCACAGCATACCACAGAACCACAGGCCCATCAGCCTCCTGTCTACACCTTCGAAAACTCTCGAGGGTATCATTATCTACCGACTACATCAAGCCATCACAGAAGGGAACGTCATCCAGTCAGATCAATTCGCTTTCCAGCCTCGCCTATCAGGCGAATTGCAACTCCTTAAAGTCACAGAATACGCAGCGCACAACACGAACAGTGCTAACTATACTGATGCAGCCTCTCTTGACATCGAAAAGGCGTATGACCGGCACGAGCCATGCCAGATTACTGTACCTAGATTGTCGACAGCTTTCTCCAGGACTGGCGATGCTTTGTGAAGATGGAAGGCCACCGCTCCAGTATCCAGCAGCTACCGGAGAGCATGCCCCAAGAATCTGTTCTTTCCTCTGTACTATTCATCCTCTATGTGTATGATATGCCCATCCTTCCACAAGTAGTCCTCGTCCAATTCGCATATGACAACGATTCTCACCAGCAGCCACAGATTCAACGCCGTTACCACGCACTTCAGCGACAACTGGAATTGACTTAACGTTGGACAACGTCCAACCACATAACTCTGAAGGCAACCAAAACAAAAGTTATCACGTTCACCTACCGCCGACCAAACCTCAGGGATCAACTGACGCTGTAGAGTGTAGAGCTTCCCTGGACTACTCAGAACCTACTTGGGAGTCATAGTGGACCAAAAACTCATTTTCAGAGATCATGTGCTGGGAATATGTGTCCCACGCAACGCACTTATTTCATCAACTACAGCCATTATTTTCAAGCCAGCAACTTAAAGTTCGCACGAAGCTCCGACTTTACAGAGCAGCAGTCCTGCCTGGGATGCTCTACAGATGCTCCTCTTGGGGGCCACTTGCGACACCAACTTACGGCAATTACAAACACTTAAAAATCGGTGCTTACATTTGACACTGGGCCCCCCACGGTGGGCGAAGGTGCGGGACCTGCATCACTAGCTGAATGTGGAAATCACCTGGGATGCCGTAGGCTCCTTGACGTACCAACTTCTAACCTCTGTTGAAACACTACGCCCCACGACTCTCCACCTGGATTATGTGGGATCGGTCGCTCCCGCAAGATGGCACTGTGTTCGTGTGCCTAGAGCCGTAATCGATGTTACATTGTAAACTGTTGTGTTGCTTATATCCAACTAAATAAAGTAAAGTAACCAACATAGCAGAAGGATTGAAGGAACAAGTGGCCAGAATCCTTCTCTCACGTACATAAGTAGAATCTTAACCGTTTACCATCAACGCTTAGGAAGTCCAGAAAAAAAGGGCAACATCAATCTAGTTCTGTGCACCTTACAAGATCTGGCTTGTTTGGGGTCAGGGTGTGGGTATCTGTTATACATAATAATAATAATAAATGAATTTTATTGTTATTCCAGATACGCAAGTTTCGTCATTTTAGGCCTGGGCTCCATAGTGAGAGTACCCGGTTGTGGCTATTTGTTATAAATAATAAAATAAATTTATTATTATTCCAATTACCTTAGTTTCGTTGGAAATTGGTGGTAAGATTCTTTGGGACCAAACTGCTGAGGTCATCGGTCCCTAGGATTACACACTAATTAAACTAATTTAAACTAACTTTCACTAAGGGCAATACACACCCATGCCCAAGGGCGGACTCGAACCTCCGACGGGGGGGGGGGGGGAGCTGTTCGAATCGTGGCAAGGCGATTCAGACCACGCGGCTACCCCTCGCGGCCTTTAATTTCGTCCCACTGCTCTCGACGTCACGTCATCATTGCGTTGTGTGACGTCAACGTCACATCACATTAACTACATGATACTTTCACCAAAATTGTGATAAATATTACGAGGGAAGACGCGTTGAAATAATAAATTAATGATGTCATGACGTATTATCGAAAATGGCTGCAAATATTAACGTAATTTATGATGTGAGACTGTGCAGTGTGTGGTTAAATTAATTATGTCACGACATATTCTAAATTTGATTCTTGTAAGTTATCGAATGTTTTCTGCGAAATTGAAGGAAAATTTTAGTCTCTCCACTCCTCTAGGCGAATTGTGTGTGCTCATCAATTCGGTAAGTTTAACCTGGAAGTAATACCGAACAGTTTCATTCAAACGTGGACTTCTGTGACCCAATGCGATTCTAGAAACGAAACTACCATGTTGCCCTACACGCGGGCCATACCTTATCAGCAATAGGTATATCGGAAAAAATTAAAAACAGATACATCCCTGATTGTACCTTCTGCAAGCTCACTGACGAATGATCAAATCCCTTCATTTTTCGGATGGCTGACGAGAAACTGCCATGAAATGAAATACTGTCAGCTCTCTCCCGCCTACAGGAGTCCACTCTCTCCTCTTCCTCTCTAGACCAATGAGAAACAAGCACCCCCTTATCCCCAAACCATCCTGCTTTTAATACTACATGTTATGCGTGAGCAACATCGTTTTTGGTTAGCCATGCACGTGGAAATCCGAATAATTTCATGAAACGTGGCATGCAAGTGGTAAAGAATTTTTTATTAGATCGACACAAATGGATAAACATATGCTTATGGTGGCTTATTGACAATAACGTAGCGCCCTGGAACTAACATACTGTTACGAGAAATGTATTCGCAATTGCGAATATGATCAGACTCGAACTGTACAATGTATTTGTGAAATGAAAATTTGTGCCGCACCAGGACTCGAACCCGTATTTCCCGCTTTACGCGAACGGTAATCTTCCGCCGACCTACAAACACTTGTTCTGTTCTCAGTTCGGTAAAGGACGACCTGGGACTGCGGAGGGCTAGAATCTACAGAATACCTTGACACTATCATAAAGCGTCGTTTGTTCAGAAAACGCGCACAGTGCATGAAAGGTGCGCTCAACATGATCGCCACACTCGCCTTTCGCAGCCTAGTAAGTCGGGTATAGCCGAGCATTGAATCTCCACGGGACATCCCATGGATGTCCGCCTCCGTAGCGTAGCGGTAGCGTTTCCGCTTATCACACAGGGGCCCGGGTTCGATTCCCGGCAGGGGACTGGGTGTTGTGTGTTCTTCATCATCATTTCCAACATCGCCGAAGTGGCGTCAACTAAAAAGGACTTGTAATTCGGCGGCCGAACTCCCCCGCGTGGGGCCTCCCGGCCAACAAAGCCATACGCTGATTTCCATTTTTATCCCATGGATTATTCTGTCACGAAAATCTTGGTCTCGACGAGATACTACTAGGATTCAATTATCAAGGAATCAATGGAAATACGTTTGACGGAATATCTGATTAATCGTGACGGCAGCTTTCAACTGGATGACGCGCGGGACTCGGTGATCTCTTTAATATCTTCAGAAAGAAAACTTTTTATGACAAATGTCACATCTAACTATAGAGCATTTTATTAATTTGATATCTGAATCCTATCTCCGCGGGCCTACGTTTCGACAGAGAGCGGGAATGTAACATCACCATTACGGGTGCTCCTGCGCGTCATAGATGGAGGAATATTCGAAGAGAGATCGAAACTCGACAGAGGTCGCTCATGTAGCGGTTAATTTTGCACATGCATCTCTGTTGCGTTTTTTTGGTATAAATTATGTGAATCTCCAGTGCAAAACAGTCACCTGAAGATGGCTGAATGGTTGTCAGCCGAAATAGCATGACAAGAAGTCGACGTCATCCCGCTGCAATCCCGAAATTTCATAGAATAGTCTTTAAGCCGGGAAAATTTCGAGAATCATTGTTCAAGTGTCTTGATATGTAACCATGTGCGTCTTCTCATTTCACGTGCTTTTCCTCTTATACAATAAAATCGTGTACGAAGACCAGGGACGAGATGATGATACTAGAACAGGCCATAGGCCTAACCGCGGACTGGCAGAAGCGAAAGAAGAAGAAGAAGAAAAAGACCTGCATACCACTTTTCGATGAATGATTGGAATTCTCAAGTGCTTTGGACATCGTGTACAACATATAACCATTGATCAAAAATGTAATTATTTGCAAGAGGGAATGTGGAGCATTTTGTGATTAGCAACGTATAGTGGAAAAATCCAGACAGGGAGCAAAGTTCAAGAAGTTTAAAGATTGGAAAGAGAGTGGGTCGCAAGGTTTCGGACTGATGCCTGCAACTACAACCCTCGCTTTACATACCGCTAGTTAAGTATTACAAATTGATCGTGTGAGTCTGAACTAACATCAGGTTGTGGGTCCTAAAAGATTAGAATACGTATTGATACTATGGATAAAACAAAAAAGTTACTTAGAAATGTTCAGCATATAACCATATTTACAAATTACTTTGCGATGCGAATGTACAATGATTCGTTCTACATCAATACAATTTATAGTGCAAAATGATCCGTGGAATATGAAACTAACTAACTAACCAACCGCTACAACAGACAACATTATATGTGGTTGTTACAGTTTCACCTAGCACCGCTAATGTCTATATGATGTCGTAAAATACCTACGATTATCTCTAATCAGTAAAACTACACCAGTTTACTGGATTTGCTCAGTTTCCTGAGTATCTTACCAGGTTCGATTAGTGGATGCGATTATGTTATCACGCAACTTGTCTTTAACGTATGGTTGAAATGGCTCTGAGCACTATGGGACTTAACTTCTGAGGTCACGGCCGCGGTGGTCTAGCGGTTCTGGCGCTGCAGTCCGGAACCGCGGGACTGCTACGGTCGCAGGTTCGAATCCTGCCTCGGGCATGGGTGTGTGTGATGTCCTTAGGTTAGTTAGGTTTAAGTAGTTCTAAGTTCTAGGGGACTTATGACCTAAGATGTTGAGTCCCATAGTGCTCAGAGCCATTTCTGAGGTCATCAGTCCCCTAGAACTTAGAACTAATTAAACCTAACTAACCTAAGGACATCACACACATACATGCCCGAGGGAGGATTCGAACCTGCGACCGTAGCGGTCGCGCGGTTCCAGACTGTAGCGCCTAGAACCGCTCGGCCACCCCGGCCGGCGTCTTTAACGTATGTTCCCTAAAAATTACTCAGCAGAGTGTGATCTACAAGAGAAAAACATCACATGCAAGGATTACGGCTCATCCCAAATAATGTATTGCATTTACCACCTTACAAGAGACTAAAAAAATAGAAACAAAACTTAAACAGAGATACATAGGTAATATCCTATCTACAGACATCTTCTCTCGACACCATCAGTCACTGAACTTGACTCTGACGTTGGCTAATATGTGGGTCGTCTTTAGTGAAACTATCGTAGGCAGGTCTTTATCAAAGCTCTTTCTGCTCTAATGAGACATGGGAAAGAGCAGAGGGGGATTCGTGGTAAATCTTGCAGGCCATCGACGTATTTGGTTAAAAAGACTGTACGGACAAATCCAGCAGCTCATAGACGGGATTTTGAGAATGTTTTTACGGCTGACTGGTTTCTGTGCCCGCTGGCTGTTAGACGCTTAGGCAGGTATAGTCCTATCACGGACTCCTCCCTCCACTGGCGAGCAGTAATTGCAATTGTGGGCACCGCTGCTGGACGACCATCTTTTAACAGGTTGTGTGAGTATTATCTGGAGGAAACGGGTAGGCGTGTGCGATTTCCGAACCACCGACGGAAGGAATTTTTAACCGTTAACGATAGAGATACCGATCGGTGATTCCCTATGTAACAGTTCTGCGTAGGACTTTTTCCGGCAGTCACTGGCAACCACTGAATACGTTATGAGGCTGTGACGGTTCTTTCCCGGGCTAGACGTTTCACTTACACTCTGACACCGCGCTGTACCCGAGATACCAACGGTGGCACACATCGGCATTGCACATTAGCTCTGCCACGTAGGGAGTTGCATTAGTTTTATTTATTTATTGCAGTGTGTGTTACTCGTTCAGACAAACATTTATGTTCGTCTTCATGATTGAGAGCCGGGACGGTAGCTCAGCGTGTTCGGTCAGAGGGTTAGCTACTCTCTGTAACAAAAAAACTGAGTGAATGTATCAACAATGAACCTAAACGGGTGTCATCGGACAACCGCCCCGAACAAATTCAACGAACAATATGGAACAAAATGAGAAAAAAAAGTGGTCAGCGCGACAGACTGTCAATCGTAAGGGCCCGGGTTCGATTCCCGGCTGGGTCGGAGATTTTCTCCGCTCAGGGACTGGGTGTTGTGTTGTCCTAATCATCATCATTTCATCCCCATCGACGCGCAAGTCGCCGAAGTGGCGTCAGATCGAAAGACTTGCACCCGGCGCAAGGTCTACCCTACGGGAGGCCCTAGTCACAAGACATTTATTATTAGTGGATGATAGTGGCGTTTTAGTATGTTTCGAGCTCCTAATGTTGGCGTTCGTACTCGACTGCTAATTTCTGTGCCCTGTGACGTTCGGTGACCAGAGGAAACGTGTAGGGCGCAGGGTGTTCTTATCTACAGCGCAACTCGTCAGTACAGTTGACGTTTTAGTATGTTTCGAGCTCCTGAGGTTGGTTTTCCTACTTCATTGCTAATTTCCGTGCCCTGTGGCGGTCGGTGACCAGAGGTACACGAGTAGGGCGGTGATTTCTGTACCCCAAAGTGAGGGGGATGACATGGTTGCTCACTGATCGCCCAGCAACGAACTGGCTGCTCTGTGACGATCCGCGATAGCCTGCGTGACCCCCGTCTTCCACACGTTGTTGTCCTTAACAGTTGACAGTGATGGCGCGCCTTCTAGCAGTAGCAGCTGGAAAGCCCAATGCCTAAGCGATCAGGGACGCTGATGAGCTGATATTGCGGATCTGTGACAATGTGGATTTTCTCTTTATTAACGATTGTTTCTTATTGCCACACGGATGTAAAAGATAGAAATGTAAAAAATTCTTATGGCAAATATCGGCAATTTCTGTCGGTTGGTTGGTTGAATACTCGCCTCTTTGTAATTTTTTATTTTCACTACTAACAGTACTTTCCAAGGTACAATGAAGCTCCAGAGAAACTGGTATAGCCATGCGTATTCAAATACAGAAATATGTAAACAGGCACAATACGGCGCTGCTGTTGGCAACGCCTATATAAGACAAAAAGTGGCTGGCGCAGTTGTTAGATCGGTTACCGCTGTTATAATGGCAGGTTATCAAGATTTAAATGAGTTGGAACGTGCTGTTACAGTCGGTGCACGAACGATGGGACACAGCATCTCCGAGGTAGCGAACAAGCGGGAATTTCCCCGTACGACCATTTCACGAATGTACCGTGAATATCAGGAATCGGGTAAAACATCAAATCTCCGACATCGCCGCGGCTGGAAGAAAGATCCTGTAAGATCGAGACCAACGACCACTGAATAGATGGTTCAACTTGACGGAAGTGCAACACTTCCGCAATTTGCTGCAGATTTCAATGCTGAGCCATCGTCAAGTGTTAGCGTGCGAAATATTCAACGAAACATCATCGATATGGGTTCAAATGCTTCAAATGGCTCTGAGCACTATGAGACTTAACTTCTGAGGTCATCAGTCCCCTAGAACTTAGAACTACTTAAACCTAACTAACCTAAGGAAATCACACAGATCCATGCCCGAGGCAGGATTCCAACCTGCGACCGTAGCGGTCGCGCGGTTCCAGACTGTAGCGCCTAGAACCGTCATCGATATGGGCTTTTGGAGCCGAAGGCCCACTCGTGTACCCTTGATGACTGCACGACACAAACCTTTACGCCTTGCCTGGGCCCGTCAACACCGACATTGAACTGTCGATGACTGGAAACATGTTACCTCTCGTTTCAAATTGTATCGAGTGGATGCATGTGTGCCGGCCGAAGTGGCCGTGCGGTTAAAGGCGCTGCAGTCTGGAACCGCGAGACCGCTACGGTCGCAGGTTCGAATCCTGCATCGGGCATGGATGTTTGTGATGTCCTTAGGTTAGTTAGGTTTAACTAGTTCTAAGTTCTAGGGGACTAATGACCTCAGCAGTTGAGTCCCATAGTGCTCAGAACCATTTGAACCATTTTTTTGGATGCATGTGTACTGGTATAGAGAGAACCTCATGAACCCATGGATCCTGCATGTCAGCAGGGGACTACTCAACCTTTTGAAGGCCCTGTAATGGTGTGGGGCGTGTGCATTTGGAGTGATATGGGACCCCCGATATGTCTAGATACGACTGTGACAGCTGACATGTACGTAAGAATCCTGTCTGATCACCTGCAACCGTTCGCGTCCATTGCGCATGCCGACGGACTTGAGCAATTTGAACAGGACAATGTGACACCCCACACGTTCAGAATTGCTACAGAAAGGCTCTAAGAACACCCTTCTGAGTTTAAACACTTCCGCCGGCCACCAAACTCCCCAAACATGAACATTGTTGAATATACCTGGGATGCCTTGCAACGTGCTGTTCGGAAGAGATATCCACACCCTTGTATTTTTACGGATTTATGGACAGCCCTGCAGGATCCTTGGTGTCAGTTCCTTCCAGCACTACTTCAGACATTTGTCGAGTCCATGACACGTCATGTTGTGACATTCTTGTGTGCTCGCGGGGACCTACACGATATTGGTCAACTGTAACAGTTTCTTTGGCTCTTCAGTGTGTGATTGGGCCTTACCGAAAGAAAACGATTTCAGATTCATTATAAAACGTGGAACTAAAATAAACAAATATTACACTCAGAAAATAGCGAAATTACTTCCCAGAACAAAACCGAGTTTCACATTATAACAAGTACAGAGTTTACAAAGCTAACTTATGTATCAGAGTGCTGATTTCAGTAAAATTACTAAAATTTGCGCCTCATTGTTAACAAAAAGAATTACCAAAAATGTTCAAATGTGTGTGAAATTTTATGGGACTTACCTGTTAAGGTCATCAGTCCCTAAGCTTACACACTACTTAACCTAAATTATCCTAAGGACAAACACACACACCCATGCCCGAGGGAGGACTCGAACCTCCGCCGGGACCAGCCGCTCAGTCCATGACTGCAGCGCCCTAGACCGCTCAGCTTATCTCGCGCGGCAGCCTTAGTGTGTTTCAGTTTGTCTCCCCAGTATGTGGTCTGATTACATCCCAGTCAAGAGAACTATTTCATTAGCCATTGCGACAACGTTACTTTCTCTCGAACACGGCAGCAATTTCTTATTCATCTGCATAAGAGTGCAGTTCAGTTCAGTTCCGATCTATAAACAGGAGCGAAAACTTTCAGCTAATTTAACTGGTCAGAGAAAATCTAAGGCATTTCAAGTCAATTAGTACCTTCTTTAGGCAAATAACGTGAGAAAAAAGGTTTGATTGTTATGCTATGGGCACTCCTGTATTGGTCTTTTAATTTTTACACAAAATTACATCTTGGAGCAATGGTGGTATATGAAATATACATAAAATAATTGTTCGCTAATTTTATCAAACTGTTTCTTATCTCCGACGGTCAATACGTTTACGCGAGGCTCTCAAAACCGGATTTCGTAGAAAGATTTCCCAGTACCGTTTCTGATTAGCCATGTAAACAGTCCAATATCGATTCTGGAAATGCGGTTCTGGATGCCGCACTTCCTCTTCCACAGTCTGTTTTGACTCCCGTGTAAACGCACAGCCATTTCTGAGTAAGTGCTTGGGTTGTCAGGTTACGTCTTTTTTTTTTAAGTTTGTTGCTAATCTGGACGGAGTAATCATTTGTGCAGTGAAGAAGCAGGAATATCATACTGAAAATTAAGCTGTCTTCCTCCGATATTTAACTGAAGAGAAACAACCTTTGTGCTGCTAAATAGGAAACTGGAACAGCTTATTTCCAGAGACCAATTGTGAAAACAACTTACGATTGTAAAATCGATATTTGGCCGATCAAGCTAAACCGTTTCAGGCCGTAACATTTAAACGCGACAGCGAAAATCTATTTCCGGAATTCAGTTTTCGTGTTCCGTAAGTTGTGTTTCATGTAAACGAAGCAAAGTGTTCATATTCCCAACCAAACCGCATTATCGATATGGAATCAGAGATACTGCGGATAAATTTACTTCTATGATTTTCCTCAAGTATTTAAATTGAGAATTCCTTTTTATTTTTCTTTATTTCACGTTCAAAAACTTTAGTGCTTGTTTGTTGCATGTCATATATTTCATTTTTTCGAATGATATTTGTAGTTCTACTTTTTCCGCAACTTCTTTAAGAATTTCAATTTGTTTTTGAGCTGTGGTAATATCCGTAGTTAAAATTGCCAGATCATCTGCAATGGCGAGGCAATCTAATATTACTTCTACCTAACTTGATTCATTGATGTATATTTTGACTCGACTTTTGCTCTCGCCATTCTGTAATTATCTTTCCCAAAACACAGCTAAACGGTAATGGGGAGAATCCATCTTACTGCCTAACGCGTCTTTATATCAAATGCTTCAGAAATTTCTCCCGTGAATGTAGCTTTAGAGCTAGTGTCGGTTAACGTTTCCTTAATCAGTGTTAGAGTTTTATTATCTAACCCTAGTTCATCAAACATTTGGAAAAGAGGTTCACTTTCAACTGAGTCGTAGGCTTTTTTAAAATCCACAAATGTACATACAATATTGTTAATGGTAATCTTTTGGTGCCTAAGGATTAGTTTTAAATAAAGAATTTGTTCCGGACAGGATCTGTTTGGTCTAAAACCTGCTTGTCATTCATCAATTTTAGGTTGTAACTGTACTTGGGCTCGATCAAGTAAACATTGCGAGAGAATTTTGTATGCGACAGGGTGAAAAGAGATTCCTTGGTAATTACTAACATCTGTTCTATCCCCTTTTTAATGCAATGGATGAATTATGGCAGTCTTCCAGTCCTCAGTTATTTTATCAGTTTGCCAGATATGTCCTATAAGGTGAGTGATATCTTTTATAGTGTTAAGGCTACCTGATTTGAATAGTTCTGCAATTATACCGCCTTCTCCGGATACTTTATTGTTTTTAAGTCTCTTAATTTGTTTAGTTATTTCGATTTCGTCAAGTTCTGTACAGAGCTAGGGTTGGTGTTATTAGTTTGCTGTGGTTGGAATTTATTCTCTGGTTTTGGACAGTTTAATAATTTTTCAAAATAATTGCAAAAAAATGGGTTCAAATGGCTCTGAGCACTATGGGACTTAACAGCTACGGTCATCAGTCCCCTAGAACTTAGAACTACTTAAACCTAACTAACCTAAGGACATCACACAACACCCGGTCATCACGAGGCAGAGAAAATCCCTGACCCCGCCGGGAATCGAACCCGGGAACCCGGGCGCGGGAAGCGAGAACGCTACCACACGACCACGAACTGCGGACTAAAATAATTGCAAGTACCTTACAATTTTCCTGGTTTTTAAGAGCCAAACTGTCATTTCCGTGTTTGAAGGAAAGGCTATGAGGTTGGTAAACGGTTAGTTTTTTTTTGAATGTTTTATAAACGTTTCTTGTATTCTGCTTTTGGAAGTATTTTTCGATTTCTAAAGTTGGGCATTTTCATAGTTTCTTTTAGTCTGTCGGAATAATTTAGATGTTTGTTTTCTTACAGTTAGAAAGATGTTGTACCTATTTTCGAGTTTGTTACTGTTCCAGTTTCTGGATGCCTCATGCCTAGACTTAACTGTTGTTTAACAGTCCGCGTTCCACCAGGAGTACTTGCTTTGTAAATAAAACCGCCTTCTCCTGCTGTGGCAGCAGAAAAAGGCTGTTTTATTTACAATACAATTATTTCTGTGCTTGCTGCGGAGGATGGCCACGTAAACAAATTTGTTCTACCAAGAGTGATTTTGTTTCTTTCGCTGTTTCGATGAAGCGTGTTATTTATTATAAAATAAAACAAGAAAATGCAGAGTTAAGTTCCGTCGACGACCTGGTTGTTAGAGACGGAATTGGGCAACGATGTGGCAGGAAATTGGCAATTACCTTTTCCCAGGAACCATTTTTTTAAAATGTTTGTCTGAACTCTGGGTTCCTTATTAGTGGATCACACGATCATGGCGCCTAAAAACAATTTAGAACACCACACACACACACACACACACACACACACACACACACACACACATCCCGTATGGTACCATGTGCCACTTGAGAGAGGGGGGGGGGGGAAGCGTCTATATGTGCGAGTCCTAATTTCTCTTATCTTACGTTGGCTGCCAATGTCAGTTATCTAAAGGGTTTTCGAGGGTTTTGATTGAACCTACCGGTAACAATTCCAACATTACGTTATTGGTTTTGAGATATGTCTTTTGCTTACTAAGAGGAGTGTGTTACAGCATATCCGCAAGCAATAATAAGAGATTCATTGTTATGGAGAGCGAAGAGCAACCCTATGAAACTACGTCAGTCTGAGACCCATATCAGGTTAAATTAAGAGATGTGGGAGTCCGGCCCGATAGTTGAGTGGTCAGCGTGACGGATTTCCGTCCAACGGGCCCGGGTTCGAATCCCGGCTGGGTCGGGATTTTCTCTGCTCAGGGACTGGGTATTGTGCTGTCTTCATCATCATTTCATCCCCACCCGGCGCGCAGGTCGCCCAATGCGGCGTCGAATGTAATAAGACCTGCACCAAGGCGGCCGGACCTGCCCCGCAAGGAACCTCCCGGCCAATGACGCCAAACGCTCATTTCCATTTCAATAGATGTGGGACATAATTATTACGTGCCCTATCTTAAACATGTGGTCCCTAATCGAATTCCCTAGCAGAGTGCTATGAGAGGAAAATATCACGTGTAAGGATTATGGATATTTTCCAAATGAATTATCGCATTTACGATATTGCAAAGGAACGAAAAAATTTAGTAATATCCTATCTACAGACTTATCCTGTTGATAAGTCAGAGGCCCGCATCTCGTGGTCGTGCGGTAGCGTTCTCGCTTCCCACGCCCGGGTTCCCGGGTTCGATTCCCGGCGGGGTCAGGGATTTTCTCTGCCTCGTGATGGCTGGGTGTTGTGTGATGTCCTTAGGTTAGTTAGGTTTAAGTAGTTCTAAGTTCTAGGGGACTGATGACCATAGATGTTAAGTCCCATAGTGCTCAGAGCCATTTGAACCATTTTTGATAAGTCAGAGGTCTAACGATATATGAGAAATAGGAAGAGGAATTCGGCCTTATGCAAGACACCTCTTTTTCTGTTTTGTTTCATCCAGACATGTTTAAGCACTTTTTGTGCTACCTTCAGTGGATTATTTTTTTTATTTTCTAACCGTAAAATTATTGTTACATATTAACATTTAGCGAAAATTTTGGTACATAATATTTACAATTGTGAATGAATAATTGTTGTAAAATATTATACATCATTTGTTCATAGTTCACAGTTGAGATATGTGTTAACGACCTGATGCTCTATCTGTTGTTTATAACATTATGTCAAAGTTCTAATTATAGCTTAATTGGCAAAAAGAGTGGATGTATGCATTAGTTTAAATACCTTAGATGATACTATTAGACATTTATTTTGGTAGCTATTCTGCTACACAATCTACAATTTCTCATCTGCAAACACTAAAATATAATTTCTTTAATTTTTCTGTTTATTGTGTATTTACAAACGGGAATGAGTATATATCACGTTTTTCGTGTGTAACTTACGGTTTTGATATTGTGGCGTTTTCTCATATGTTGTTGGCGAAGTGAATAGGCAGATTTCATGGTCTATGGTCGCTTGACACTGCACTTTCTCCGATTTTTCAAAACATAGCCAGAGTTTTCGCCGCCATTACGTGTTGTTGTGGCTGTGCAGTGTTCATTTATTTCGTAGCGCGTTTGACTGGGTGAGGCCCGCGAGTTTGAAGTGTATTTGGGGTCTGTGGTGTTTGGTTTTTTTGAGTGTTCGCGCGCGCGTGTGTGTGTGTGTGTGTGTGTTCAGGACTGGAGCTGAGAGAGAGAGAGAGAGAGAGAGAGAGAGAGAGAGAGAGAGAGTGAGGGGGGGGGGGAGGGAGAGGGAGGGAGAAAGGATTTATTTGTTCCCTCATGAGTGGTTTTGGTGTGGGTGTTATTTGTATAGTTCTTCTATTGTGGCGAAGAGGGTTTATTTGCACAGTGATGTGGTGCTCATTGAGTACTTTCTTTCCTTGGACTATTGATTTTTGGATGTGATAGTTTTCTTATATAGTTACTTTTTGGTATAAGCTGCTACTAGTTTGAAGGATGTGTAGGTCAGTCTCAATGTTTGTTGGGTGGTGATTGTGTGATATGTTTGACCCACATATACAGATTGACAACAGTTGGAAGTACTGGACTGGCTAAATTTGTCAGTGTTGGTGGTATTTCTTCCAAGTCTGCTTTGTATTGTGTTGTTGGCTCTGTATGCTATGTTGAGTCCACCAGGTTGAACAGTCCGCTGCTGATATGCAGGGTTAATGATTTCATGAGGTTGTCTACATATTCGTACACGTCCACCCGCTCGATACAATTTGAAACGAGACTCGTCCGACCAGGCATCATGTTTCCAGTCATCAACAGCCTAATGTCGGTATTGACGGACCCAGGCGATGCGTAAAGCTTTGTATCGTGCAGTCATCAAGGGTACACGAGTGGGCTTTCGGCTCCGAAAGCCCATATCGATAATGATCCGTTGAATGTTTCGCACGCGGACATTTGTTGATGGTCCAGCACTGAAATCCGCAGCAATTTGCGGAAGAGTTGCACTTCTGTCACGCTGAACGATCGATTCTCTTAAGTCGTTGTTAGTCTCGTTCTTGCATGATCTTTTTCCGGCCGCAGCAATGTCAGAGGTTTGACGTTTACAGGATTCCTGATATTCACGGTACACTCGTGAAAAGGTCGTACGCGAAAATCCCCACTTCAGCGCTTCCTCGGAGATGCTGCTTCCCGCCGGCTGAAGTGGCCGAACGGTTCTAGGACCTACAGTCTGGAATCGCGCGACCGCTACGGTGGCAGGTTCGAATCCTGCCCCGGGCATGGATGTGTGTGATGTCCTTAAGATAGTTAGGTTTAAGTAGTTCTAAGTTCTAGGGGACTGATGACCTTAGAAGTTAAGTCCCATAGTGCTCAGAGCCATTTGAACCATTTTGCTGCGTCCCATTGCTCGTTCGCCGACTATAACATAACTCACTTAAATATTGATAACTTGCCATTGTAGCATCGGTAACCGATCTAACAACTGCGCCAGACACTTGTCTTATATAGGCGTTGCTGACCGCAGCGCCGTATTCTGCCTGTTTACATACGAGGTGTGGCTAGAAAAAAAACGGACTAGTACTGGTGAAACAATAAAACGAATGCAATAAGGCTGAAAGTCGCGTGGCCTGTAACGTGACTCTCGCTCCGCCTACTGCTCGAGTTTCATCTGCCTCCTGCACTCAGTCTGCCCGTGGCGTCTGTTTTAAGTAGTTGACGTTTTGTCTGTGCGTCGGAAAATGTTGAGTGTACAGAAAGAACAGCGTGTTAACATCAAATTTTGTTTCAAACTAGGAAAATCTGCAAGTGAAACGTTTGTAATGTTACAACAAGTGTACGGCGATGATTGTTTATCGTGAACACAAGTGTTTGAGTGGTTTAAACGATTTAAAGATGGCCGCGAAGACACCAGTGATGACACTCGCACTGGCAGACAATTGTCAGCAAAAACTGATGCAAACATTGAAAAAATCGGTAAACTTGTTCGACAAGATCGCCGTTTAACAATCAGAGCAGTGTCTGAGTTAACAGGAGTTGACAAGGAAAGTGTTAGGCAGATTCTTCATGAAAGTTTCAACATGAACAAAGTGTGTTCAAAAATGGTTCCAAAGTGTCTCACAATTGAACAGAAGGAACGCCAAAGAATGATTTTTTCTGACATCCTGGAAAACATTGAAAGTGATCCCACCTTCTTACAAAATGTTATAACTTGCGATGAATCGTGGTTTTTTACTTACGATCCCGAAACTAAACGCCAATCGATGCATTGGAAAACTCCTGGTTCTCCACGACAAAAAAAAGCACGAATGTCAAAATCGAAATTCAAGGCAATGATGATTGTTTTTCTTTGACATCAAAGGGATTGTGCACATTGATTGGGTACCAGAGGGACAAACAGTGAATCAGCATTACTACATTAGCGTCCTGGCTACCCTACGTGAGTGAGTACGGAGAAAACGGAACGATTTGTGGAGAAGAAAGTCATGGATCCTTCACCAAGACAATGCCCCAGCTCACAGTGCGTTGTCAGTGAAGACGTTTTTGGCAAAACACAACATTCCCATCTTAGATCATCCACCCTACTCACCTGATTTGGCCCCCTGTGACTTTTTTCTTTTCCCTAAAGTCAAGTCAGCTTTGAAAGGAACTAGATTTGAGACTGTTGAAGCAGTAAAAGAAAAAGCGACGGAAGTAATGTATGGACTTACCGAAAATGATCTGCAGCATTGCTATGAACAGTGGAAAATTCGAATGGAGCGGTGTAGAGACCGAGGAGGAGAGTACATTGAAGGAGATAATATGAAATTGTAAATAATTGTAAATAAATGTTTTTTCCAGCATCAGTCCGGTTTTTTTCTAGCCGCACCTCGTATCTCTGTATTTGAATACGCATGCCTATACCAGTTTCTTTGGCGCTTCAGTGTATATCGAGCTGCGGCATTTCTGCTAGGTGTTCCCACCAAGATAGCCTCACTGATGTGAGGGACACATACAATTCACTTAAATGGGTTCAAATGGCTCTGAGCACTATGGCACTCAACTTCTGAGGTCATCAGTCCCCTAGAACTTAGAACTACTTAAACCTAACTAACCTAAGGACATCACACACATCCATGCCCGAGGCAGGATTCGAACCTGCGACCGTAGCGGTCTCGCGGATCCAGACTGTAGCGCCTAGAACCGAACGGCCACTCCGGCCGGCTTCACTTAAATGCGTGAGCGAATTAACATTCTGCAGAACATATAATAAACCGCTAGAATAAAATTTAGAAATGTTGGTGAGCTGTCTCTAGGTATTTTTGTAGCACTGTGCTACACACACACACACACACACACACACACACACACACACACACACATACACACAGTAGCTTAACCTTCAGAATCTTACTATGACGTCACACGGTCTAGTAATGTGCTAGTGGCTTATAAGGTGATTCATCTACTGTAGTACGGTATTTCTTACAGATTCAGTATCTTTGGATGGAAATTGGTAAAACTTCAGTTCTTATAGAATTTGCTGTGGTGTCATTGGGGTTCTTCTGGTTGACAGAGATCAACTCCCAGTAGTTCACTAGTGGCAGGGAACTGTTGCTGGCCTTGAATATAAGGATCCCAAGTATATACGAATATGCAACCTGATACCGGATGTGTAACGTGACAGTTGATGTGATATGTTCTTTATCTCACTTTGAATTTTCTTTGTTATCCTATTCGTACATACTCAACAAACCACAGCACCGCGCTTGACAGCAGATGTTTCATACTAATATTGGCGACTTTTTCCTATTCCAATCTGGTATGGAGCGAAGGAATAACATTTGTGTTTATGCTTCATCACCTAATGTACCTTATCTTATTCTGACGATACCCACACTGAGATATGTGATGCAGACAGTACAACAGTTGAACAATCTTCTTCTAATACTGGATCTGCAAATGTACCCAGTAGGGTTTGTCGAGGACAACGTTGCATTTCTTATCTGAGCGGGTGTGTACTATTTTGTATGGTCTACATCGATCTGTTGTAGACCTTGCTGCGCCTGTCTGTATTCATTCGATAGGTGCTGTCATGTCTGCTTGGTAAGTACTCCACTGCTTGGTAAGTACTCCATGCCCTAGTGTCTCGTAATCAGTTTCCTTTACATACGCACAGCACGTTCCTAGAAACGTGCTACATTTTCACAGTTCAACCCATTTCATATAACTATTTAGTGTTATTACTAAATATCTCAATAAAGTAACGGTCCACAGAAGTTAGTAATCACATACTATCTGGGTCTTTCTCTTTGTTATGGGTATCATCGATCAGAGCGGAAATTCTGTCGCAGTGGTTCTACGTTCTGCATTTCCTTTTGTGATAATCCACCACCAATTCTGTATACAAGAGTATTGTCAGCGACAATTTTGTTTAGAGTCTTTGCCAATGCTTACATTTTAAGGGTGAAAAACACTTGCACATCTGTAACCAACTAAGTGATAGGATAATAATGCCGAATGTTAATCACTATTGTTTTAGTGGAACAGGAGTGGACCATCAACGGATCACGAGACGTGTGTGTGCAATGTAATATGTAAATTCTGCATGTGTCGTGATCATCAAAGTCTTAGTAAACTGCTGTTGCTGGAGGGTAAATAAAACATTGTTTTAGGATTTAAATGTTTGTTCCTGTAGAACAAAACATTCGACTCCGGAGATGACCTATCCAGTTCTTGATGTGCTCTCTAGCGCCCCTATGAGTTTGTAAGAATAATTTGGAATCGTCTTGTACAACAATGCAGCCATTTCTGCCTGGACGGCAGGCAGTTAAACGCTGATCTCCGTTCATTGCTCATCCACACTTCCCCGTAGCGTAGTCTGAACGGTGTAACTGGCGATCGATGTGGCAATATGACTCAGTCAACAGGGCGAACACTCATCGCAGAGCCATGTCCAATCATCCCAAGAGGAAATGAGGCTCCACTACCAGTAGCTGTTGGGCGTTCCTAATTCTATTTGTGACAACACAGTCATCGCCTCTGGATTCCAAACAGTGCGCCTCTGCACTGCTGTATGGCAAGTTCAGTTGGAAGCCAACCACTCTTTCTAGTTTCTCTGAAATGAGTGTTCTACGTTAACTCGCACATGTGCTCTGTCATCACATTCGTCGTAGTCAACCACACAGATAGTTTACCACATTAATATCTTGTTAAGTAATTTTTATTGTGTGTGTAGCAAATGAATTGATTTAAGGATGTATACAATGTAACTTCTGATCTAGTGCTTGTTTTGCTTTAGTTTAAGTTACCTTCAGTTAGGTAGTAACGAAGTTCTGGGTATCTCATACTGGTGTGTCGAGTAATTCTAAGATTTGTGCTAGATAGTTAAACAAAGCAGATTCCTTCTTTATAACTTTAAGCAGTGATCGATGACTGCTATTCAAGTAAGTATAGTGCATGTGAATTGTACTTTTAGTTTCTTAATGTTGGACAATCAAGAACGTATTGGAAAAGTTCAGCCGAGAGTATCCCAGAGTTGCGGGCGGAAATAGTTTACGGTAAGAGTTTTATTCGCGAAAGACGAGCCCCAAACAGGAAATTCTGTCAATAAATTACAGGTGCAGAAGTTTATTTAATGATTATTATGGCACTGAATTGTTTTTATCATAGTCGAGCTTTCTGATGTGTAAATATCTAATATGGTTGTTTTTTGTTGTTGTTGTTGTTGATGAAGGTGATAAAGATGCTGATGATGACAGTGTTGACACATTCAGAAAGATCGAAGGTCATGTTAAAGTATTAAGTAATAAGTGGGATCAGTAAAGTCTGTCTGTCTGCCTGTCTCTCTCTCTCTCTCTCTCTCTGTCTCTCTCTTCCTGCGTTACGGCCTCTGTAGGACCACGGGTAGCCCCTTCGTGGACTGCATTTTCCTCTTCCTCTCCCAGAACCTCTTCATTCTTTCTCTTCTTCTCCCCCGCTCTTCTTCCAAGATCTTCAGTGTCCTTTTCTCCTGTCGGCTCCACTGGTGTTCTTCTCTGTCGTTGATCTCCGGTATATTGGTCGGTGTATATTTGTTCCTCCAATTTTCCTTTCCTTCGACCTTGATTCCCAATTCCAACCAGTCCTTCCGAAGTTCAACAACCCACTTGGTTCTTGTCTTCCCCTTGTTCTCCCTGTTGTTTCCCACACTCTCTTCGTCATTCTGTCCATGCTCATCCTAATTACATGTCCAGCAAACCTTGCCTTTTGAGTCTGATTTCCCCAGACATTGTTCTCATGTTCCGGTACAGATCTTCCCTAGGTCTTCGCATCCATCTCTCTCCACCTTTTTTTGGTACCTAGTATTTTTCTCAGCATTTTTCTCTCTTCTTTCTCTAGTTGTTCTGCCCCATTTTTTCCTAGTGTCATTGACTTTGCGGCATATAATACTGCATTCCTCACCGTTGCCTTGTATTGGTTTATCTTTGACTCTGTGAATATATTCTTTTTGTTGTATATCTCTCTCATTACAGATGGCTGACCTCATCTTCTTTATCCTCTCTGTTATTCCCTCCTCACTCCTGTTCCTTCCTGTTATAAATTCTCCCAGGTATGTAAATTAGTCCACCATTTGCACAGTGCCTTCCAGTGTTTCCCAGTCTGCAGTGCTATTTAATGTCTTTGTCTTGTTATAGGTGATCCTCAGTCCCACCTTTCTGGCTGCCTTTCTTAAGTTGTCGAGTTGTGTCTTTGCGTCTTCTTCCATCTCACTTACTATTACTATGTCGTCTGCAAAGGCTAGGCAGTCCACTTGAGCCCTGTTGTCCTTGTTGTCCCCCACATGGGTCTTTGGTATTCCCTTTTCCTAGTTTATTGCTCTCCACTGCCTGATCACTTCGTCCAGTGCTATACTGAACAACAATAGTGACAATCCATGTCCCTGTTTAACACTAGTCTTGATCTCAAATTCTTGTGACAGTGCTCCTCTGAATCTCACCCTTGCTTTTGTGTCTCACAGAATTTCTTTTATTAGTTCTTGTGTAGTTGCATCTAGTCATCTGTTCTTAAGAATCCTAACAAGAGTCTGTCTGTCGATGGAGTCGTATACCTTTGTGGAGTCCACGAAGGTTGTTACTGTCTTTTTGTTTTTTAAGGCCCTGTGTTCTATCAGTTGCTTCAGGATAAATATCTGTTCTATACATCCTCTTCCGTTCCTGAATCCCGCTTGGTAGTCACCAACTGTACTTTCTACCTATTCTTCTACACTCTTGAGCAAGAGTTTTGACAGCACCTTGTATCCGACCTCTAGTAGCGATATTCCTCTGTAGTTGTTTGCATCTCTCTTGTCCCCCTTCTTATGTATTGGTACTACAACTGCATTCTTCCCTCCTTCTGGAAACTTCCTTGTTCTCCAAATCTGGTGCATCATGTTGGTCATGTTGTCTATTGCTTGGTTGCCTCCCCACTTTATCATCGCGGCTGCTTTACCACCTTCTCCAGTTGCCTTATTATTCTTTAGATCGCTTATGGCATGTGCGACTTCATCCCTGGTTGGAGGGCGTGACTCTCTCTCTTCAAACAGTTCTCTACCCTTGTATCCAATCAGACTCTTTTTGAATTTCCCGAAAAAGTGTCTGCTGTTGTTTTTCCTCAGGTTGGTCTCAATCTCGTCCAGTTCCTGCTTCATCTTCTGGTCCATCTTATTGTTCGGGTCACTTCCTTTCTTGCTAAGAAAACTTCCCACTTTTTCCGGGTCCTATCATTAAAGTCCTGTATAGTTTTAAGTAACTAAACACTGATTACCAATTGAGTTACGAGAAGTAATCGTCAAAGCTTAAACTCACTTACAGTAACATTAAATGTGTTACCTTTTATGGGAGCATGAAATCCATTAGCAACCTTTTCACAGCCTTCTCAACTCTCTCTAAAAAAATTGTGATAGCGTAGAATAAGGAAGAGTAAGGGAAGAAAGCCATACGGTCTTGCTGAAAAGCAGTCATCTGTCAAGAGGCTGCTTGAAGAAAGGGAGGAAGATTAGGGTTTCACGTCCCCTCAATGACGAGACAAAGCTCGGCTGGGGGAAGGAAATCAGTGATGTCCTTTCAAAGAAGCCATCACGGTATTCGCTTTAACCGATTTAGGAAAAACACACGAAACCAGTGTCAGGACGACTGGACCGTCGTCCTTCAGTGCTCCACCTTCAAGAGTCAATGTGTGATACATCAACTACTTCAAACAAAAATTCCAGACACAGTTCGAGTCACAGACGTGTCTCGAAACGAGCTCATTATGGTATGTAAAACATTCTCGGTTTTCTTGCCGCGTCAATTCGGGATAAAACCTCGAACTGTCGACGATAGCTCCCATCGTCATCGTCAGGAGCAATTGACGATGGCTATCGTCGAAGGTCGAGCTTTTATCCCGAACTAATCCGGCAAGAAAACCGAGAATGTTTCACATATCAGTGCCGTCGCGAAAGACTTCGTTCTCGAGTTCATTATGGGTTTATGTATCAGCGAGGGCACGAGAGATATGGTAAACAGAAAAGCACGCTATATAATGATATTTTACTGCTTTATTGACATTAAAATATCTTACGACAAAACAAAAACTTCTCAGATCGGAGGTTCAAAAATGGTTCAAATGGCTCTGAGCACTATGGGACTTAACAGCTATGGTCATCAGTCCCCTAGAACTTAGAACTACTTAAACCTAACTAACCTAAGGACATCACACAACACCCAGCCATCACGAGACAGAGAAAATCCCTGACCACGCCGGGAATCGAACCCGGGAACCCGGGCATGGGAAGCGAGAACGCTACCGCACGACCACGAGATGCGGGCTCAGATCGGAGGAAATGAGGTCCAACTGAGGGCGCAGTCATGTGGTGAAGATGATTTCCTGAGAGTCACGGTCTTGCCTAAATTTTTCTAACGTCATTCTTAAATGAATGGTGACTGTCAGGAGAGGGTGTATAGTGTGTTGTCATGTTTTTACTACTGCCGCTGCTCCTACTGCTGATGATGATGACGATGGTGATGAGGAAAAGGATAATCATTAGTTAGTGATGTCCTAAATCTAGACTTGTTTGCAAAAAGACTGTAGAACTGGCTTCCAGCTGTTTCTGAAAAACACTAATTCTGCTCTGTGTTTGAAGGTAATGCCTAACGAATTACAAATCTTTAGTAAAACTGAAATTTAAAGAGTTTTCACGGAGTACTGGACTAACTTTGTGACTGCTCTCAGGAATTCATAGTAGACGGAATTCAACCCATACTGAATGGGGCGACATAGTCCAGTATAAAAGTAACTTCAGGCATATACAAAGAGGACGTTGTGCAGGCGTTACCATTTACAATATACGCATAAGCGATCTGGGGATAACGTCGGAAGTTTCACGAGGCTGTATGCGGATAACGCCCTCGCATATAGGAATGTTACTTCGCCAGAGGAATGTAGGGAAATGTATGAGAACGTACAAAGGATAGATACATGGTGCAAGGACTGCTAGATGACCCCAAACATAAATAAAACAGGCGAAAATACACATTATTGTTCCATTACGTTATTGGCGGTAGGTCATGGGAAATAGCAAGACCGGTGAAATATACAAGAGCATCCGTACAAATCAACCTTAAGTGGAAAGACTATATAGAACTACTTGTAGAACAAGCGGATGGTAGATTGACATTCATCGGAAGAATATTAAGAAAGTGTAACTCAATCGCAAATGAGGTGGCTTATAAAACCCTCGTTTGAGCGATTGTTGAGTACTGCTTCTCAGTCCGGGACCTTTGCAACGCAAGGTTAGTAAAGGACACAGAGAAGCTCCAAAGAAGAGTGGACCATTTCTGATAGTGTTTCGCGAAGTACCTTCCATCATACACAGTAAAACGATTTGGTATGGCAGAAGTAAATGAGGAACATGTACACGAAAGTAAGAACTTCGGTAAGAAGCCGTAAGTGTTCACAAAAAGTTTTCGGGCGGCAAATTAAAATGGAAGTTGAAAGATGCCTATTAAGTAGACACTTTAAATATTCCATTATGTTATTACTTTATTTCGTGAACCAGTTACTGCTGAAGTAATGTACCAAGAATAGGCTACAAACAGTTTGGTTAACTCGTGCAGTCTCTGAAGCTTAGGGAAGTCGCATATCAGGTTTACGATTCAGGAGCCAGTCAGTCACTGAATAGTTCATCGTGAGCTGGTCGGTGTGTAGTAATAAGATGTGCTGGGTTGAATGCATGCGATCGCTGTGTTTGCTGCTTGGAGAGGTAGTTGATACTCTTAGGGTTATCCGTAGAAATTGCCTGTCTCTAAAGTTATTTTTTTTAAGCATTGGCGAAGTATTTCCACTTCATGGTTACAGTCTCGCTGATTTACGTAGCGAAGTTGCTATGAACGCCGTGGCTGTAATTCTGTCTTATGAGGTCAGTAGGCTTGTACAGAATCCGAATTTAGACATTTAATCCGAAAAGTAGTATAGTCAGCTGAGTCACTCTTCCATTCACTTTAGCTTTTTAAATGTTTTGTGTTGTGTATAGAACTTGCTTCAAACGATGATCGAATAACTGGCCTACTTACAGCGTGTCTTTGTGTTACTAAGATGTCATGCATTACTCTGTTCACTTGATTTTTGAATCAGTTATATGACGTGTAACTTGAATATTCTTCCCCATTTAGCCGGCCGAAGTGGCCGTGCGGTTAAAGGCGCTGCAGTCTGGAACCGCAAGACCGCTACGGTCGCAGGTTCGAATCCTGCCTCGGGCATGGATGTTTGTGATGTCCTTAGGTTAGTTAGGTTTAACTAGTTCTAAGTTCTAGGGGACTAATGACGTCAGAAGTTGAGTCCCATAGTGCTCAGAGCCATTTTCTTCCCCATTTCAACTCCTTGGTCATTTATTCAGTACCTTCTCTGTAATAACTACCGCATTTGGTAATTATCGTCTAATACGAAGGCTGGAACTTAAATAGTGACAACTATTTATTCACAACCGATACAAAAGAGTTACAGGTTTGCACCTGTTACTGTCCTTCTAACTAGTCACCAGCGTTGTGTAGAACCCGTTGCCAGCGATGTTGAAGGCGTAGTATACTGTTAGCAGAACCTGTTCTGTCAATAGTGACGATGCCATAGATGTGCTGCCAAAAGATAATTTGTATTGTGCAAAAATTAGCGGAAATCCATTCTATAATAAATAAAATACTGCAGAACATTATGAATGGCATGTTTTATTGAAAAGAGCGACCACGTACTTTGCGAAGCAGGGAGGAAAGAAAGCTTTTATTAACGAATCCAAGCTGTTAATAGGAACAGAAATGGATAAAAATTTCAACGAAGTAAGCGAGATTCTTAATTTCTTACCGAACCTAAATACGCATGCAAGAATGCATTTTGAGATAAGATGTTCCAAAGGACTCTGTTGATCCCTGATATTAATTAGCAGTTGCTCTCTCTCTCTCTCTCTCTCTCTCTCTCTCTCTCTCTCTCTCTCCCTCTCTCCCCCTCCGCCCCCCCCCCCCCCCACACACACACAACCACCACTTCGTCAACGAACAGATGCTATTGAAGCGTGGAAATAATTCGCGATGGTACTAATACCAGGAACAATAAAATGGAGTATCGCGCAGGAGCTGAATCCTCTTATAGAGCGTTCATTCACTCTTCAAAATAAATGAAACGATTTCAAACTGCGCCAGACGCGGAAATCGATTCAACTTCATCTTTGGTGATCTTCCATGGGGAACGGGAAGGAACTAGGTAAAGCCGTTATTAAAGAGCGGCGGCGGGCTTAACGCAGTGATTTAGTGGGACAATGCGGCGCAGCGTCTGGACGCTTAAGCCAGCAGTACTTTTTACACGCCGGCCTTGGCCGATGGCTCCGCTCTCGAATGGGTCGGCCACCGCCGTGTTACCCAGCTGATCCGATTTGCATCCCGCGGCCTACAGCCTCACAGTGGGTCCTTTTCTTGGCACGGCAGCCGCCAGCTTGGTTACTGAAATGGACTGAATGCAGATGGACGTCCTACAAAAAAAAAAACATCGCGTCATTAGCGAAACTTTTGAAAGTTGGGAAGACAGCCTATTATACAACCCAGACGAAGACTGAGCGCCAACAGGACGTAATAAAGAGGAGAGATGAAAAACGACTTCATTGGAGACGGAATACTTTTGAAAATATAAATGTGTCAGTCAGTGTACCAGGCAGTGGCTCATTAAGTTTCCCCAGAACTTTTATGAAATACAGAATAGGACCGGGGAAATATGAAAGATCTAGATATTTGCAGAGCCTAACTTAACTTCTTTATGCAGTTACGCGCTTTCAGTGAATCGTACTTAACAAGAACGAAGATTAGGATAAAACATCCCGTCGACGTCGCGGTCATCCGAGACGGGGCTAGTACTGATCACAGAACATGTTTTTCGTATGCGAAAGTTAGGAAGTTTCGCTCTAGGGTGTATTTTAGTCGGAGCCTCCTACTTCCTCAGGTTGGATAGGAAGTGTGGGAAGTTGCCTGTCTTCTATTTTACTGCTATCTTTTGAATACGCGGAAATAATATGTCAAAATTCATAATAGTGAATTTATGTGAAATTGGCTTCGTATTCAGTAGGAGTTTGTTTTCTAAGGAGATTTAACTGTTATTTGCGGATGGAAAGCTTTGAAGATGGCGACTGAATTTGAAGTAACAGGCATATTATTACTTCCGGTGTAGAAAGCAAAATGAAATAAGAATAATAAAATAAATATTCTAATGTATAACAAGAAAAAATCATCCTAAAAGAAAACATTTTACTGACAAGCTCACATTATATATAATCCTCATTTTCGAATAGAAAGGAACTTTTAAGTTCGTTGCTCTTTAAAACAGCTGCTACACGTACGGATCTGAGTTTTGGCATAAAAAGGTGTGATCATCTTCATCCATAAATTATTGCCAGAAGTGAAAGAAGTGATAAATAACAGAAGAAAAATCTATGGAGTGACTACAGGTCAGATACCAGACTTTTGGGTTTGTAGATTCGCACTTAGTAACTTTCTTTACAGGTTTAAATTTCACTAACGTCTTACTGAGTTACACCACAATAAGAGAAAACAAACTAAATTTATAAAGAGTTATATACGTTGTTAGACATACATACTTCAGTCTCCAGTTTGTAAACTATAAGAGTACGACTTCTACTTGTTACGCTTTCTGTCTGTCCTCTTTATAGTCTATAAATAAGGTTCATTTATAGCTTCTGTATGTTTATTTGTATCGTCTCCTTTTGGCTGTGGCTATTATTGCGATATTTCTGTTTGGTTGTATCTGGTTTAAACTTTGAAAACTTAGTACGGTATATACGTTTGACTTAGACTAGTTGTCACTTGACAGGTAGCCGGCTGCGTGGGTCCCGCTACCAATACACCAAATGGCGCCTGGCGATGCTGGCTCCCACTGCGTTGCCACTTCCGTTGCGCCGCCTAAAGCATTGTGCCAGCCAGTCCTCAGCGAGCCGTTGTAGTGAGAGATTTGAGTGACTTTCAGCTTCACTTACTTTACAAAGTGTGATGAAAGTAGTCGAAAGAGGGGCAGACCGTGGCTGCTCACTTCCAGGAAACTTCAAAAAGTGCCACACATTACTTGATTATACGCTGTCAGTCGCGTGAACTCGCGTCTTCCAAGAGGGAGAATTTTGAGAGAGAGAGAGAGAGAGAGAGAGAGAGAGAGGGAGGGACAGAGAGAGAGAGAGAGAGAGAAAGAGAGAGAGAGAGAGGCGGGGGTGTAGGAGCGCCGCGACTTTCTTTGGATAAACTGGTGGAGCAAACTACAGCTGCTCTACAAATTGCTGAACGATCGATGATAAGAATCTGCAAGGAGAAATTCGCGAAAGAACAACCAGGCGAGTCATCTTCACTGAAGCGCCAAAGAAACTGGTATAGGCATGCGCATTCAAATACAGAGATATGTAAACAGGTAGAATACCGCGCTGCGGTCGGCAACGACTATATAACACAAGTGTCTGGCGCAATTGTTAGATCGGTTACTGCTGCTACAATGGCGAATTATCAAGATTTAAGTCAGTTTGAACGTGGTGTTATAGTCGGCGCACGAAAGGTGGGACACAGCATTTATGAGGTAGCAGTGAAGTGGGGATTGTCCCGTAAGACCATTTCACGGGTATACCGTGAATATCAGGAATCAGGTAAAACAAATCTCCGACATCGCTACGGCCGGAAGAAGATCCTGCAAAAACGAGACCAACGACGACTGAAGAGAACCGTTGAGCATGACAGAACTGCAACCCTTCCGCGAAATTGCTACAGATTTCAATGCTGGGCAATCAAAAAGTGTCAGCGTGCGAAACGTTCAACAAAACATCATCGATATGGGCTTTTGAAGCCGAAGGACCTCTCGTGAACCCTTGATGACTGCACGAGACAAAGCTTTACGCCTCGCCTGGGCCCGTCAACAAAGTTGGACTATTGATGAATGGAAACATGTCGCTTGGGTCGGACGAGTTTAGTTTCAAGTTGTAGCTAGCGGGTGGACGTATACGGGTATGTAAACAACCTCATGAATCCATGGACCCTGCATGTCAGCAGGGGACTGTTCAAGCCGATGGAGGATCTAGTTTCAAGTTGTAGCTAGCGGGTGGACGTATACGGGTATGTAAACAACCTCATGAATCCATGGACCCTGCATGTCAGCAGGGGACTGTTCAAGCCGATGGAGGATCTATAACGGTGTGGGGCGTGTGTATTTGGAGTGATATGGGACACCTGATACGTCTAGATACGACTCTGAGAGGTGACATGTACTTAAGCATCCTGTCTGATCACCTGCATCCATTCTACATCTACATGGATGCTCTGCAAATCACATTTAAGTGCTTTACAGAAGAACCACCTTCATAATTTTCTAATATTCCAATGCCGTATAGCGCGCGGAAAGAACTAACACCTATATCTTTCCGTACGAGCTCTGATTTCCCTTATTTTATCGTGGCGATAGTTACTCCACGTGTAGGTCGGTGTCAACAAAATATTTTAGCATTCGGAGGAGAAAGTTGGTGATTGGAATTTCGTGAGAAGATTTCGTCGCAACGAACAACGCGTTTCTTTTAATGAAGTCCAGCCCAAATCCTGTATCATTTCTGTGACACTCTCTCCCATATTTCATGATAATACAAAACGTGCCGCCCTTCTTTGACTTTTTTCGATGTACTACGTCAGTCTATCTGGTAAGGACCTCACACCGCGCAGCAGTATTTTAAAAGAGCACGGACAAGCATTCTGTAGGCAGTCTCCTTAGTAGATCTGTTACATTTTCTAAGTGTCCTGCGAATAAAACGCAGTCTTTGGTTAACCTTCCATACAACATTTTCTATATGTTCAAAAATGGTTCAAATGGCTCTGAGCACTATGGGACTTAACTGCTGTGGTCATCAGTCCCCTAGAACTTAGAACTATTTAAACCTAACTAACCTAAGGACATCACACACATCCATGCCCGAGGCAGGATTGGAACCGGCGACCGTAGCGGTCACGCGGTTCCAGACTGTAGCGCCTAGAACCGCACGGCCACTACGGCCGGCTTCCATATGTTCCTTCAAATTTAAGTTGTTCGTAATTGTAATTCCTAGGTATTTAGTTGAACTTACGGCCTTTATATTTGAATGGTTTATCGTGTAACCGAAGTTTAACGGATTCCTTTTAGCACTCATGTGGATGACCTCACACTTTTCGTTATTTAGGGTCAACTGCCAATTTTTGCACCATTCAGATATCTTTTGTAAATCGTTTTGCAATTTGTTTTTATCTTCTGATGACTTTATTAGCCGATAAACGACAGCATAATCTGCAAACAGCCCACGACGGCTGCTCATATTGTCTCCCAAATCGTTTATATACGAGTAGATAAGGAGCAGCAAAGGGCCTATAAAACTACCTTGGGGAACGCCAGAAATCACTTCTGTTTTACTCGATGACTTTCCGTCAGTTACTACGAACTATGACCTCTCTGACAGGAAGTCACCAATCCAGTCACTCAACTGAGACGATATTCCATAAGCACGCAATTTCACTATAAGCGGCTTGTGTGGTACAGTGTCAAAAGCCTTCTGGAAATCCAGAAATACGGAATCGATCTGAACTCCCTTGTCAATAGCAGTCAACACTTCATGCGAATAAAGAGCTTGTTGTGTTTCACAAGAATGATATTTCCTAAACCCATGTTGACTGTGTGTCAATAGACCGTCCATTGTGCATTCCGACGGACTTGAGCAATTCCAGCAGGACAATGTGACACCCCAAACGTCCAGAATTGCTACAGAGTGGCTCCAGGAACATTCTTTTGAGTTTAAACACTTCCGCTGGCCAACAGACTCCCCAGACATGAAGATTATTGAGCATATGTGGATGCCTTCTAACGTGCTGTTCAGAAGAGATCTCCACCCCCTCGTACTCCTACGATTTTATGGACAGCCCTGCAAGATTGATGGTGTCAGTTCCCTCCAGCACTACTTCAGACATTAGTCGAGTCCATGCCGCGTCGTGTTGCGGCAATTCTGTGTGCTCGCGGGGGCCCTACACGATATTAGGCAGTGTACCAGTTTCTTTAGCTCTTCAGTGTAGGTCGGTGCATGAGAAAAAGCGTGCTGTAATCGAGTTTCGAATTCGAAGAGTTCGTCCACACATGGAGCAGCTTCTCTATCAGCATGACAATTCAAGACCACACACGTGCGCTGCTACGTCTGCAACAATCCGACGTCTTGAGTAGACTGCCATCGATCATCCTCTTTACAGTTCTGACTTTGCCCCATCCGATTTTTATCTGTTTCCAGAATTTAAAGAACACTTCACTATGAAAGTAGTGAAGCGGTGCAACCAGAGGTGAGGTTGTGGCTGTGTCAAAAGAGTCAAACATTCAGCAATGATGGTATCAACAAACTGGTCTCTCGTTGGGAGGACCGTGTTCGTCTCCAGGATGACTATGTTAAGAAATAAATATGTAGACATGAAGAAAAAAGATGCAGAATGTTAATAATGCTTGTTTTATTTTAAAAGCTTTAAGAGGTTTCACATAAGAAATTCGGAGGAATTACTTTTTAGCATGGCCTCGTACCACATTTGTCAACCATGGGCCACGAGTGAAATTTGAGCTCAATTAGACAAGGACTTGTATTGTATTGTATGTTAACCGGGGACCTAGAAACGACGGAAGGCTCCGTCCCCGCTGCAGCTGCAGTGGTCCACAACCCCACGACGACTACCGCAGTCCACTTCACCCCTCCGCCGCCCCACACCGAACCCAGGGTTATTGTGCGGTTCGGCCCCAGTGGACCCCCCCCTCCACCCCCACCCCCAGGGAACGTCCCACAGCAGACGAGAGTAACCCCTATGTTTGCGTGGTAGAGTAATGGTGGTGTACGCGTACGTGGAGAACTTGTTTGCGCAGCAATCGCCAACATGGTGTAACTGAGACGGAATAAGGGGAACCACCCGCATTCGCCGAGGCAGATGGAAAACCGCCTAAAAACCATCCACAGACTGGCCGGTTCACCGGACCTCGACACAAATTCGCCGGGCGGATTCGTGACGGGGACCGGGCGCTCCTTCCCGCTCGGAAAGCCGTGCGTTAGACCGCACGGCCAAGACAAGGACTTCGTAGAACCGTTTCTATTTCAGAAGTATTTGTACTAACTGGAACAATATTTCATACTGATTTGACTTGTAAGCCGGCCGTTTGCGGCCCCACGTTTACTAGAATGTTTTTGCTTCGTTATCGTGTAGTTCCATAGGTTTTCGCTGTTAATTATGATACGCCCTATGTAACTTCCGATTCGAAACGTAATACTATTCTCGGGGAAAATGCTTTTCTGGCACGAAAACTGCATAGTGCGTCAGTCAATTCGCTATTTTTCATCGATTTAGGGCCGCCACTGTTTTCTCGCAGCCTCCTGCGGAAGTATCGGAAACAGCCGTTAGGAGCACACTAGTCGCTGACACCGCATCCGCTCGCCGGTAAGACTTTTCCTGCCACCGGCTGCCACTTGGATTTTCTCGTCACCTCCTGCTGTAGTGTTGGAGACTGGCGAGTAAGCCGGAGTTTCAGACTAGTGCACTTCCTCCGCTTGTTCTCGGTTCGGGGAAGGGTATCGGTCGTGTTCCTTTCAAAAGAACCATCGCGGAAGTTGCCTTAAGCGATATAAGGAAAGCTGAAACTGGATGGCGAACGGGGTTTCGAACACTGGTCATCCCGAATGCAAGTACAGTGGCTATACGTTTACTCCACATCTCTCGGTCCATGATTAAAAGAACGTGGATCTTTCCTGAGGACGATGTCTTCTTTGGCAATGAGTGTGGTATTAGTCATAGCTGGAGCTGCTGCATCGTCCTTATCACAATCATTTATCACCGTGTTAATTGGTCACAGAGTGACAATACGTCTAGAAAAGAGCGCAGTTTTGCACGTCTATTTTTAAATATATCTCAATGTTGGAGTTATTTATATGAGTCTTCGCTGCGTATTAAACCATTCTTGACGGTTATAATTTCAGAATTTTGGGCATTTTGTGGATGTTTAGTCCCGCGCAATTGGAGAAGACGGATTTATAATCTCTTTTCTTGTTTCTCCACAGTTTTTTGCGAGGTACTTGCATCACGGGATGCGATTTGTTTACATATCACGATGCATGTAATCCTTTTCAAATATCTTCACCGGCGGCAAATACTGCAACGAGCTACAAGAGTAGCTGAGAGCTGACGAATAGGCTTATACTGCGCCGTCGTAGGTATAGTTTCTAGTTGATTAGTGCACCTGCTGTTCACCTACACCGAAGAGTGTATACTATATTTATCCGTTAAGCAAGTAGACTGAACCTATCTCAGATGAAATCGCTGCAAGTAATAGTATCACTTCCGATGAAATTACCGCAAGTTATACTATGTCAGAGCAGAAAACACGTGTAAAGCATAAAAATGGTAGGCCTCTCTAGCCATTACGGAAAGCGTATGTGAGGGCTATTCGGAAAGTAAGGTCCGATCGGGTGCGAAATGGAAACAAGAGTGAAAATCCGATGAAGCTTTGTACAGATGTATCGGGCAGTGTGTCTAGCATACCCATCGATCGCGTGACGTCGCTCTTTTCAGTTTCGAGCGCACAGTGAGCACTTAAAGATTCCTGTAAAATAGCGTCTCTCGGCAAGTTTGAGTGCCTGGTAAGAGATGCAGCCCACATAACATAACTGTCATGTGTTTCCTACCTCGTGACAATTCTCGGCCCACTGGGCAGGGGCAATGAAGCTGCTCCTGCGGCGTTTCCCACTATACAGCCCGTAATTGGCTCCCCTTGATTTCATCTCTGCTCACATGAGCCGTTGGCCATGAAGACGACATTTTGGCACGGACTACGAGCTGCAGACTAATGTAGAGAATTGGTGGAAAGGACAGACAGCTACCTTCTGCGACGAGGACATGGGAAAGTTGGTACAACGCTTCCACAAATATCTGAAACGGAGCGGCGACTATGTAGAGAAGTAGCTGGAAGCTGTAGCTGACCATTACAAATGAAACGTTTTTGATTTTCACACTGATAGGACCTTATTTTCCGAACAGCCCTCACATGTAAATTGGTTGTAGAATCAACATACCTGATATCTCTCAAATAAATGCATTATTGTACTTGTCACTGCTTCATATTGCACAGCTCAAGAAACGCTCCCACTGTTGCTTCCCAAAAGAAAATACTCAGTCGTGGTTAAGAAAAACATGTGTGACAGAAGACATGACCAAGCGAGGATTGTTAGAAATTGTTACAGCAAATAAACGTATGCATGTGCACATCTTCTATAGACTTTAGAGTCCGCCCCAATAGCTGAATGGTCAGCGTGACTGACTGCCGTCCTAAGGGGCCCAGGTTCGATTCCGGGGAGGGTCGGAGATTTTCTCCGCTCAGGGGCTCGGTGTTGTGTTGTCTTCATCATCATTTCATTCCATCCGGCATCGCAGATCGCCCACTGTGGCATCGAAGACCTGCACCAAGGCGGCCGGACCTGCCAAGGGGCCTCCCAGCCAATGACGCCAAACGCTCATTTCCATAGACTTCAGAAGCAAAAACAGGTCCCCTCCCCCCCTACCCCGTACCCCCCACTTCCCCCCCTCCCCTACGTCTGCGACCTGGACTTACTTGAAAAGGTCTGGGAGGTAATTGCATAAAATATGTCACAAGAAACATCTGCAGATTTGCCTGACACACAGTTGTGTGAAGGAATGTACACATCTAAAAATATCTAAATAGAGCACTGCCGACGTGATACTGTACTTTAGCAGGAATTGGAAAAGTTTGTAACACCGGTCTGACTTGAAAGCTGTGTCGAAGAAAGTGCTAGGGACGGCGACGTTGTACCATCCAGCTGATCGAAAGGAAACTCAACTGATATGACAACAGAATTTACTCGCACCGCATATGAAATTTCAATTTAGAAACTTAAGTTTATACTACTATTGCAGTTTTGCGATGTGAAATTGTTCAAAAAAGTTCAAACGTGTGTGAATTCCTAAGGGACCAAACTGCTGAGGACATCGGTCCCTAGACTTACACGCTACTTAAACTAACTTATGCCGAGAACAACACACGCCCATGCTCGACGGAAGTGGCCGCGTAATCCGTGACATGGCGCCTCAACCGCACGGCCAATACGCGCGCCTGTGAAATTTTTACTGCAATTCGTATTCGTTAATTGCATCAATTTTGGAAGTTTACTCTGTAGTCGAATTAAATCAGGTGATGTTGAGGGAGTTAGGCCGGCCGAAGTGGCCGCGCGGTTCTAGGCACTACAGCCTGGAACCGGGCGACCGCTAGGGTCGCAGGTTCGAATCCTGCCTCGGGCATGGATGTGTGTGCTGTCCTTAGGTTAGTTAGGTTTAATTAGTTCTAAGTTCTAGGCGACTGATGACCTCAGAAGTTAAGTCGCATAGTGCTCAGAGCCATTTGAACCATTTGACGGAGTTAGATTTGGAAACGAGACACTTAAAGTAGGAGATGAGTTTTACTATTTGTGAAGCAAAATAACTGATGATGGTCGAAGTAGGGAGGATATAAAGTGCAGACTGGCAATAGCAAGAAAAGCGTTTATGAAGAAGAGAAATTTGTTAACATCGAGTATAGATTTAAGTGTCAGGAATTTCTTTATGAAAGTATTTGTATGGTGTATAGCCATGTATGGAAGTGAAACATGGACGATAAACAGTTGGAACATGAAGAGAATAGAAATCTTTGATATGTGGTGCTACAGAAGAATGCTGAAGATTAGATGGGTAGATCACGTAACTAATGAGGAGATACTGAATAGAATCGGGGAGAAGAGAGGTTTGTGGCACAACTTGACTAGAAGAAGGGATTGGTTGTTAGGACACATTCTGAGGCATCAAAGGATCACCAATTTAGTAGCGGAGGGAAACTTGAGTGGTAAAAACCGTAGAGGGACACCAAGAGATGAATATAGTTTACGCATTCAGAGGGATGTAGGTTGCAGTAGTTACTCGGAGATGAATATGCTTGCACAGGGTAGAGTAGCGTAGAGAGCTGCATCAAACCAGTCTTTGGACTGAAGACCACAACAATAACATTTCTGAAATAGAAGAATTGTCTGTTAATGTTAATGCCTTGTAAATATCAACTTTTTCCTCTCTTTTTGCTCAGCGGTTCTTATTTTTAAATGCTCTAATCTAACTGCAAATGGAAATGTTAGTGAGAGAATCTGCGACGTGCAGCATTTATTCTTAAGCACTGAACCCAACAGTCTTTCTGCTAAAAGTGTGTCGTGATCTGACTTCTACTCTTGAAGAGATGACTTCTGGCTTCTGGAACACGCCAATAATGTGCTCTGTTTTACCGCCAACATGATGGTGAAACCTAGTTGAGCATGTCGTTCCTTTCATGGTAACGTTTTGTCGGAAGATTATTAAGTTGAAGAAACACACGATTAGTCGTTCTGAGTTGTAAATTATTATCGTTTACTTTGCTTTTTGCCTCACCAGCTGTTATTAATACGAAGCCTGTACTGATTGCACAAACTTGATTAATCATGTTCAACGTTTTGTCCAACAGTGACATCACTTCTGTTTCGTTATTTCACTTGTAATACTCGCGTCTTTCTTGCACCCTTTACGTTCTAACCCAAATGTTGAAAAGTTAATATTTTGCACGAACTCCGCGTCATCCGTTGTCTCTCCCTTCCCTTTTAACGTCCGACTCGCACTCACGTAACGTCCGTTCCGCTGGCGGGTATTAGCCTTGCACGTTGTGATCACTTGACAGAACTCAGAGGTTGTCAACAAAACATACGGCTTTCACATCATCGCCAGAGAAGCGCAACACTCTTCCAGAAAACTCCTTTTCTTTGCGGCACTTCTGTAATCAAACAGTTACGTCAAAGGATCACTGAATTCCAGAGAGAATTTAGATATTCATTTAAATATAAAGAATTTTAATAATGTGTACATTAATAAAAATTTGAGGTGATATCTGAGGTCTCCGAGGCTATGGTCACCTTACAAGGTCTACTGTGACGTCCCGGTAACTGTCGTCGCGCGGGATTAGCCGAGCGGTCTGAGGCGCTGCAGTCATGAACTGTGCGGCTGGTCCCGGCGGAGGTTCGAGTCCTTCCTCGGGCATAGGTGTGTGTGTTCCTCCTTAGGATAATTTAGGTTAATTAGTGTGTAAGCTTAGGGACTGATGACCTTAGCAGTTAAGTCCCATAAGATTTCACACACATTTTTGGTAACTGTCAGCAAACACAAATTCACTGACAGGCCTATGGTAAAGTTGTGTCAGACAAGGTGTACCTTCAGATTTAATTTGGCCAAAAGAAAACATTAGTCTTTTTCATAGGTCAACGCCGATTTCTGACTTATTGGATACCTGTAGTAAGTTAAAAGTGAAAGGGGGCCAGGCTGTAATGTTGTCGTTGCCGACGACACAACTGGAGGGAAGGAAGTCTTTGCTGCTGGAAGCAATGGACTGTTTACTTTGTACAGAATATGGCTTTAAGAAAAAGAAATCATCATACTCCAAATGATTCACGTAACATTAATATAATTTCCAGTACAAGTCAGCTTGCATAGTCTAGTTGAACAGTCACACTAACTATGAGTTGATGGAAGAACATTGACTGAGAGTATTGCCATTAATCATTTATCTGATAAGAAACCTATAGTACGAATGTATAAAGTCAGCCTCCAAATCTGAGGGTAAATTACGGCTGGCCGTGTGTAACATATTTGTCGACGCCTGTACCTCGCGTAAGAAAGTACCTGTTCACTCTAGTTATCTTTTACGTTACAAAAGACTCAGGCCGGGGGACGATGGGCCAGAAAATTTTCAAAGGAGAAAGGAACCATGACGAAGCCCCCCCCCCCCCCCCCAATTTCCTTTACGTGAGTTAGCAGAGTCTCGGATAACTTAATTCTGGATGGTTCGGCGGGGATTTATATAGCACCAACGTGCTTGGTCAGTGAGACTGGTTTCAAACATACACCAAACGTAATGCGACGCTTACTATAAAACCATTTAAGGCCTTGAATGCACCCTACTACTAATTTATTCGCAATCTCCACTCACTACATGATAGCCTGAGCAAAGCTAGTAACTCTGGATTCTGTCTGCATAATACGTTCACAGTTCCTGATAGCCCTCATTTAGATTACTCTCTCCTCCTTTAACTCAATGAATATACAGGAACCACTGCCCCACCCCAAGATACCAGTTTTTTTTTTATTTGGGGAATATAACAGAGACTAAATTCAAACAATTTACCTACTGGTGCAATAGTATTCCTTAGGATAAAGCCTTCCAAAACCGGGGCAATAATTATAGGATCAAGCACGCACAGATTTCACTACAATACCCTTGTCTAACTGTCGACCATAAACTAAAATGTAAACCCCAAATACTAACCCTCTAACAGAACACCAACGGTAGAATAAGAGTACCAACTTGCCAAACACCATCATTTCCAGGGACAAACCCTTGACCTAACACACTATCTTATGCGAATGTCACCTGGATATCCACGCAATCACAGTCCTGTTACAAATTCACCTGTTTTTCCCTACACCCATTCTGTAAGAGATCATCAGATTTCTTTACTTATTTGCCTAAACTTCGTATATCGTATGTGTCAGGTGAAACCTAAATCCAGGAACCTTATCGTATCCATCAAATTTCCAATCCTAGTAAAGTTCCATGTCAATATCAACACGATTCTTCAGTCCTCTGTTCTACAACCCCCGTATCTTTTACAATGCAACAATTACTCACAAGTAACGAAATCCACTCTGCCCTTTATCTTTTCTGCCAAATTTAACTCATTCTTTTATACCCTTTACACTACCTTCCCATATATTACTTGACGTTTTTCCCGATATCGAAGGTCATAAAAGGAAAGCAGTACTTGAGAAAGGAGTGAGTCTAGTTTGAAGCCTATCCCCGATGTTATTCAGGCTGTGCATTGACCAAGCTGTGAAAGAATTTTGGAAAAGGAACTAAAATTAAGAGAGAAGAAATAGAAACTTTGAGGTTTGCTGAAGGCATTGGAATTTTGTCAGAGACGGTAAAGCACTTGGAAGAGCATTTGAACGTAATGGATAGTATGTTGAAAAGAAATTGTAGGATGAACAATGACAAAACTGAAACTAGGGTAATGAAGTGTAGGCCAATTAAATCAGGCGATTCTGAGGGAATTAGATTATGAAGTGGGACATTAAAAGTAATCGATTAGTTTTGCTATTTGCGCAGCAAAGTAACAGACGATGTTAACTTGTCCATATTAACGATGGAGCAGCTCCGTAGCTGTGGACTGAATTGCTTTTGCTGTATCTTTTCAAGTAATTGACGATGGCCAAATTAGAAGGCAACAGCAAGGAAAGCGTCACTGCGGAGAGAAATTTAACATTGAATATACTCCTGAATTTAATAGTTACGTAGTTTCTTCTGAAGGTTTTAGTCTTGAGAGTAGCCTTTTCCGGAAGCTGAATGTTAACTATAAAAAGTTCAGGCAAGAAGAGAGCAGAAGTTTTTGAAATGAGGCGCTTCGGAAGAATGCTGAACTGAAGAGTAGATGGGTAGGTCGTATAGCAATATGGAGGTACTGAATCAAATTGGGGAGGAGAGAAATTTGTGGTACAGTTTTGAGTAAAAGAAGGGGTCGGTTGATAAGACACATCTTGAGGCATCAGGGATTCGTAAGTTTAATAATGGAAGGAAATGTGAGAAGGGGGGGGGGAGTGTAGACATTGTAGAGTCATCAAGGCGTGACTACAGCAAGCCGGTTCAAATTTCAAATGAATGCAGGTTGCAGTAGTCATGCACGGAGTAGTCACACGGCAGCGTGGAGAGTTGCCTCAAACTAGTCTTCGTAGTCATAATTTTAATAATTTTGAAATAATGTAAGTATTTCAACTAATTTAAGAATTATTCCTGTTTCTGAAGAAAATCAATTGACTGAGGAGTGGAGAATTGTTATTTTGCTCTTCTGCGAGACTTAAGGAAGTGAACGGCAAAAAAAGATTCAAATTATTTGTTCTGATATTATCATATGCAGCAGTCACTTTCTCCATAATTTTCCCGTTAATGATATCCTACAGAAAAGTTATCAGAGCACTTATATTAAAATATCCGTATGATTTCTACATTTTTTCATCTACAAAACGCATCCGTGTAAGATTACAATAGAACTAAATATACGCGCGCGCTCGTGTGTGTGCCTGTGCACGTGTGTGTGTGTGTGTGTGTGTGTGTGTGTGTGTGTGTGTGTCACGTAAACCGTCAGTACGTTGCTATATTTTTCATCGAAAATGGGCATCACATTTATAACCTGACAGATCCCACGACATAGCGAGAAATCGCAATTATGATGTATGGAACACGCAAATAACTAATAATTAACTTCAATGCCTTTGGTACCGGTGGTTTGTGTTACTAATTACACCTCTGGCGTTTTCACCGGTAGTTTTATTTTTTCACGTATTTGGGAAGTTCTATGAAAATCAATGCGTTTAATTAACTGTTATAAAGCTAAATAACGTTATCGGAGACGCTAAATAGAGTACATAAAACCACAGAAACGTTATTACTAGCGTAGTGAAATGTTAGGACAGTAATGATGCTTCTGAGAACAAAAAGCGAGTTTCAACTGCACGGCGGACGGCCGCGTAGTACGAACGAATTTTTAGCTTAATTTTAAAGTAGAAGTCTTATTTAATTGCACGTCATTTTTATTACGTCAGCATATATATTATTTATCGTTTTATAGACCTCCGTCGATACTTAATATTCAGTAATGTTCTCCGCGTCGTAATAACTTACGGGCAAAATCTTTGGGGGCGATAAATATTTGTTAGGACTAAGGTTTGCTGTCGAGGCTCGAGTTAACAAATGGGAGCGCTGAAGGATCCAGAGAGTTTGCGCACCTGATACCGGCGTGCGGCCCTCACTGCAGATATTGGCTCGCAGCTTTCAAATCCGCTTTAGCGCTGAGTGACTCATTTTTTACTTTAACAGGAATGCGAGCGAAGCAGTCTGCAGGCGAGACTGGTACGCCACTTTTCCCTCCCGCATTATTGGCTGCTCACACGGTTTAGTTCCTAAGAAATGTTAGTTCAAAATAGGTCAAAAATTCACTTCGTTCGTATTAGCTTAGAGTCATTCGCTGCAAGGTGTAACCTGCTTAAAGACGGGCGGTGTTGAGGTTCTGAGCTTAAATCCTATTGTGGCAAAACCGAATTTCAAATAAAACACTGCTAAAGTATATGTAACATCGTAACTGGCACCGAAATTTGCTTTGACAGTTAGACGAGTTAAGTGGCGCAGTTGTAAGATATTGGACCGAAATTCGCAATGAGTGAGGTTTACTCACCCATCCAGCCGCCGAGATTTACGTTTTCTGTAGTTTCCCTAGGTTTCTTCAAAATGGTTCAAATGGCTCTGAGCACTATGGGACTCAACTGCTGAGGTCATAAGTCCCCTAGAACTTAGAACTACTTAAACCTAACTAACCTAAGGACAACACACACATCCATGCCCGAGGCAGGATTCGAACCTGCGACCGTAGCGGTCGCGAGGTTCCAGACTGTAGCGCCAGAACCGCTCGGCCACCAGCGGCCGGCCTAGGTCTCTTAAGTCGATTGCTAAGATGGTTCCTTTGAAAAGGATACGGCCTATCTCCTTCCTTATTTATGTCCAAGCCCAGCTTGTATTCCGTCTCCAGTGACCTTGTCGCGGACAGGAAGTTATACCCTATTCTTCCTCACCTTTCCTCTTTCCTATACTCCTTCGTCTTTCCCTTCACTCTTCGTCTATCCCTTCCCCCTTCGTCCGTAGCCGGCCGTTGTGGCCGAGCGGTTCTAGGCGCTTCAGTCCCGAACCGCGCTGCTGCTACGGTCGCAGGTTCGAATCCTGCCTCGGGCATGGATGTGTGTGCTGTCTTTAGGTTAGTTAGGTTTAAGTAGTTCTAAGTCTAGGGGACTGATGACCTCAGATGTTAAGTCTCATAGTGCTCAGAGCCATTTGAACCATTTTGAACCTTCACCTATCCTTTCCCTCTCCGCCTTTCCTTTCCCTCTCCGCCTTTCCTTTCCCTCTTTGCCTTTCCTTTCCCTCTTTGCCTTTCCTTTTCCTCTTTGCCTTTCCTTTCCCTCTTTGCCTTTCCTTTCCCTCTTTGCCTATCATTTCCCTCTTCACCTCTCCCTTCCCTCTTCACCTCTCCTTTCCTTTCGGTAGTTTAATCACTCAAGAGATCACAGTACTGGTGGTAGATGCAGATGCCTCTCGGACATAAATTCCATAAATGTTGAATGTGGTTCTTGAAAATGTTACCAAATCGGAAGACTAGTTCACCAGGAGGCAAAGCATGTCCAAAATTATTCATATAATCGTTGTAACAGAGATTATTGTTATTTCTACAGTCGCAGATTGGAAATCTTGTACTCGATGGATGTAACATATCAGCTGCACCAATTTGCAAATATATTGTCAAACAAAAAAAGTGAAGCACTCAGAAGACATAACTTCGTTCACAGCGTAGCCAGTATGTAAATGACGCAATGCTCTGTGGCAGCAGAATGGCCACCAGAGTGCCTTGGCGTCGTTCGTGTTAAGTGTTACTGGTGATCATCGTGAAGGACACGGAGATGCCGCCTAGTCGTACCAGACAGCGTTATCAGCACCTGACAATGTTTGAAAGGGGGCTCATTCTGGGTTTCTATTTGGCCAGCTGGTGTAATCGTGCAATACGCAGATTTTTGGGACACTAGAATGTGACAATCGCCTGGCATGGGACCAGGCGTACTCGTCGTCAAGGTTCCCATAGACCACGTCTGACCACCACAGAGGAGGATCGCCTTATTGTGCACCAAGCACATCATAAATTCTTCATATCGATGCCTGCCATTTAAGAACAAGAATGGACTCCCTGCAACATTGGTAGGAGGCTAACAGAAGCCAGGCTAGAGAATGACTGTCCCACGCGCAGGCTGCCGTTAACACCACAACACAAACGGCTGCATCTGGAATGGTGCCGTGATCAGGAAGCATGGACTGCTGACGAATGTGTCGCATTGGGCTCTGAGATGAATCGCTGTTGTGTATGAGCCGGGAGACCATCGTCGGAGCATAACACGGCGACCTGGGAAGAGATCCAAGTCTTCCCATGTTTTGGAGATGCAAAACGTTGTTCCTCCTGGCGTCGGGGTGTGGGGAGGGGGAGCCTCCTGATACAGCTTTAGGTCACGGCTGGTAGTGATTGAAGGAACTCTTGAAGGCACAACGGGACCTCACGGACATCCTGCATCCTCTTGCGTTACCACTTTGCGACAGTATCGGATTGCCATTTTCAACAGGCAAATGCTGATCCACACATGTTTCTGGTCGCTACGAAGTGCCTGCGTCATGCTGAGGTACTCCCATGGCCAGCAAGAGACCCAGATCAGTCCCCGGTAGAATATGTTTGGGACCAGCTCGGACCTTAGTTTTGTCTCAGTGAGATATCAACGGCCAATTAGAACAGTGTAATAAATGGAACACCTACAGCTGTCCTTATGATGTTATTTATATTATGGCTACCAGTTTCGGTGCTTCGGGCCTTAACTGACGCTGAGGGGGTTAACTGCAATCGTATATACGATTCATCAGTGGCCAACATCTGTGAACTGGTGTTTGGAGACTACCTGTAACAACGATGTTGTGTCTCCAACCATCAATTACTAGTTAACCCCCTCAGTGTCAGTTAAGGCCTGAAGATGGTGCACTGAAGCACCGAAACCGGTAGCCATATCCTTACATACATAACTCTTGTGTCACAGTGTTAGTTGCCATACTCCTCCGAAACGGCTCGATCGTTTCTGATGAAATTTTACATGTATATTCGGTACGTCTGAGAATCGGTCGCAATCTATTTTTCATACCCCTAAGTGATAAGGATGGTCCACCCCAAAAATTTTTTTCTTGTTTTTTGGACATAACTTCTTATTTTTATTTTTTATGATGTGGCATTACAAAATATACGCAACCCTAAATTTTCACCCTTCTACCACCAACTACTATTTTTAATAGCAATTATAGTAATTTAATAATTTTCTGCCCCGGTCGATAACTGATCAATTGTCACTTGATCAGTTATCCACGCCAGGTGTCTACCGGTGATAGTCTTCCACTATTCGATAGATAGGTAACTGAAGAAAACGTACCAAAAGCAACGACTCGAATATCCCTCTTTGAATCGGCATAACTAGACCGAGAAGTTTGACTAGGTTGCACGCGTCATTCGCCAAACCGACATTTAGGCCTAGCGCACACGCATCGATTTTTGTCGTATGGAAATATATCGTATGATCAAATGTTTTTAGTGGAACATAGAAGTTCCTATTCTCTCCTTTGTTCCTCTAAAAGAATTTAATCGTACAATAAGTTTACGTACGATAAAAATCGGTGCGTGTGCGCTTGGCCTTATTCATAATGCTGGTGAACATGTTTCGACACGAAATTGCCGCTATGTTTGTATGCTCATGGACGAGTCGTGTATCAGCTGCAATTGTTAAATCCGCGCGATGTACTGTAGAAAAACTAGAACTAATAGTGGCCGATACTGCCGGACTTCCCCCTAAGCCTTTTCTCACTCCCTACACAGTTATCGGCCATTATTATTGTTTGTGTCACGAGTTCCCGCCAACAACGGTTATTGTGTTACACGTATACATTATTCTTATTGTCTAGAGATAATTTATATGGTAAAACAACGTTTGCCGGGTCAGCTATAACATTTAAAGATTTTCAGAGGCGGAACGAAGTTCGCCGGGTATAGCTAGTAACAAATAGGTGTTCCATTTTACTATATAAGTCAACGGCCGAAGTCCCTCAAACGTCCAATCAAAATGATGGACATACATTTACAACAGTTCTGAGTCAGCTTTCCACAGTAGAGAATACAACGGCTTTACGATCCTTTTCAACCGAATTAGTGCATCCGAGCCAGAGGAGATGCACCTTGATACTGATAAGTGAGTTCATACTGCCAAGTTCTCTGTAAATTTGATTCGATTTTGTAATTATACCCTCTCAGTGGTTAGCACACTGGACTCACATTCCGAAGGCCGACGGTTCAACTCGCGTCCGGCCACCTGATTTAGATTTTTCGTGGTTTAAGTAAATCGCTCCAGGCAAATGTCGGGATGGTTCCTTTGAAATGGCACAGTCGACTTCCCTCCCCAACCTTCCCTAATCCGATGGGACCGATGACCTCACTGTTTGGTTCCCTCCCCAAATAACCAACCAATCATACGCTCTCATCCCGTGAAGTTTTCATCTCCCCTTCTGACTGGTTCAATTTTTTATCATGCAGCATATAGGCTTCCCGAGCAGGGGAGTGCAAAGAAACGGAGCAAGTTGCCAGCATTGGAAAACAAGCCATTTTGGTCCAAAAACGAGGTATCCGCTATTGTAGTCCTGTCCAAAGCCACTACATCAGGTAAAGCTAGAATTTAAAAAAACGAATACTACTTAGCGCAGTTGAATTATAGGCAAATTATTAACATGCATTCGATGTTGGAAGCAACGGATTCGGATGAGGTCTAGAAAAACTGTACTAAGTTAGCTGGCTATTTTAAATACTGAGGAGAATGAATAACGTGCAATACAAAAAAATTATTAGCAGTATAGAATAGAGTACATAAAATGGAAAGGGTGTTCCATATGACAAAAACATATATAGCAAAAAATTTTTGTCATGGATCACAAAACTAAGACGGCATCAGGCAGTGGTAAGACTTGAAACACTATGCAGCAGAAACTTTTAAACTAATATTTGGTGATTTTGAAAAACTGGAAAAGTTTGAAAGAAAAATTCTAAGAAAATAATGGGAGCGTAAAGTAACAGTAATGCTTAATGCAGATTAAGATAAAAAAACAGAGAGCTCTTTTGAAAATGGAAATGATAACTGGTGTAATGAGAGAAAGATGCGTACAGTTCTATGGACACACACATACAGAATGGTTGGTAATAGACTAACCAAGCAGATCCTCATCTTACTAAACAGTTATAAATCCAAACCCTCGTGGTTCACTGAAACTGATAAATGAGAAACGCTGGAATTAGAATAGATGTAATACATAACAGAATACCTTTTAGAGTAGGAACACGAAAGTCAGGACTGCAGGAAAGAAAGAGGTCTGAAAAAGGAAGGAAGTGGACCCTCGAAGAAAAGGAGCGACACTCTCTAAGCATGAAATAAGTCTGGAAGCAACTAAAGTGGGCCGGCCGGTGTGACCGAGCGGTTCTAGGCGCTACAGTCTGGAACCGCGCGACCGCTACGGTCGCAGGTTCGAATCCTACCTCGGGCATGTATGTGTGTGATGTCCTTGGGTTAGTTAGGTTTATTAAGTAGCTCTAAGTTCTAGGGGGCTGACGACCTCAGCTGTTAAGTCCCATAGTGCTCAGAGCCAATTTTTTTGCTCAGAGCCATTTGAACCATCTGAACTAAAGTGTAACGTACTATTTTGCCCACTCTACACACCCGCCATGTTTCATCAAGATCATTTATTGACATTTGGGAATGCTACCTTGTCAGTGGATGTCCAGTTGCGGTATTGTCGTGCAAATTCCAGCCTTCGTCTACGATGGACAGCAGTCTGTATGGATGCACGAACCAGGTGCCTACAGCGGAGGCCCACACGTGACAACGTTCGCCGGACGCTCGTCGAGGAGACACTGTCGGTAGCGCCATGGTTCATCTGGCCGGTCGCTCGCTCAACAGTGGAACTTCTATTCGTCCGTACACATCTACGCAGCCGTCGTTCACCCCGGTCATCTATGGCCCGTGGTACACCACAGCTACCTCAGCACCGGTTTTGGAGAGTGCCATTTTGCCATGCACGGTATATACGAAATGCATTCGCAGTTGCGAATAAGAACAACCGTAAGCTGTATAACGGAATGAGGACAGTGAAAATTTGTGCCAGACCGGTAATCGAACCGAGCGAAGTGGCGCAGTGGTTAGCACACTGGACTCACATTCGAGAGGATGACGGTTCAAACCCGCGTCCGGCCATCCTGATTTACGTATTCCGTGATTTCCCTAAATCGCTTCAGATGCCGGCCGTTGTGGTCGAGCGGTTGTAGGAGCTTCAGTCTGGAACCGCGCGACCGCTACGGTCGCTGGTTCCAATCCTTCCTCGGGCATGGATGTGTGTGATGTACTTAGGTTAGTTAGGTTTAAGTAGTTCTAAGTTCTAGGGGACTGATAACCTCAGAAGTTAAGTCCCATAGTGCTCAGAGCCATTTGAACCATTTTTTTAAACCCGATTTTCCTGCTTTCAGCGATCGATCGCCTTAACCGCTTTGACTATCCATGAACGAAGCCCACGAGAAAGACAGGCCGTTGCGCGTACGTCACTAAGGTAGGCCTAAGCTCGCTCGCTCGCTGAGCTCAGTAGACAAAATGCGTTTCTAAACCTATTAACTCGCAGCTGGGGGTGTATGTACTAACGACAATTGCATCTTCTACAAGACTCTGCTATTGTGAAGTCCTACTGATAACTATTCGTACAACAAAATTTAAGAACAATTCTCGACATAAATAGTATAACGGCTTGTTTGTCGCATTTAGTCTGTTCTGTGTAACTATCCTCATTTAATACAAGATGTGGTGTGCAGCTGATAATCATTTTTGACATGATTTTAATTTTATTGTACCCCAGTACAGCCGTAACAAATAATTAGTAGGCCTATGCACTTTCTATCGTTGTAGGACTAATAACAACGAGATTCCATAATAATCAATTCCAGAAGAAGACGCAATTCTCGTTTGTACATACGCACCGAATTACGAGTTAACAGGTGTAGAATCGCAGTATTTCTGCTGCGTTGAGCGAGCAAACTCGACCTACCTTATTGACGGACGCGCAGCGGCCTGTCTTTCTCGTAGGCTTCGATCCATGCACGACCTACGTCCAGACCCAAACCTCCGTATGCCGTCGCCCATGTGTCACTACTTGCACTCGTTTACAGTACGTAATTCCAGTGCAGGGTGGGGGGACACTTAAATTAAAAGTCGGAATATTGCATCGTACTTGTAAAAAATACAGACACTGCAATATCCTGTACACGGTATACCTTAACCACGGGGCCATGCAAACAGTTTGGAAACTTTGCCGTTTAGGAAACGGTTCCACCCTTGGGCCAAAAGCCAATGATCATGGCCTTTGGATGTCAGATAAGTCGCTCCGTTTCTGCAGTACGACAACGACTGCACTGTTTCCACGTCCCCCCCCCCCCCCCCCCCGCAAATCCCCACCGCCATATACTATATACTATACAGGGTGTTACAAAAAGGTACGGCCAAACTTTCAGGAAACATTCCTCACTACAAATAAAGAAAATATGTTATGTGGACATGTGTCCGCAAACGCTTAATTTCCATGTTAGAGCTCATTTTAGTTTCGTCAGTATGTACTGTACTTCATCGATTCACCGCCAGTTGGCCCAATTGAAGGAAGGTCATTTTGACCTCGGTGCTTGTGTTGACATGCGACTTATTGCTCTACAGTACTAGCATCAAGCACATCAGTACGTAGCATCAACAGGTTAGTGTTCATCACGAACGTGGTTTTGCAGTCAGTGCAATGTTTACAAATGCGGAGTTGGCAGATGCCCATTTGATGTATGGATTAGCGCGTGGCAATAGCCGTGGCGCGGTACGTTTGTATCGAGACAGATTTCCAGAACGAAGGTGTCACAACAGGAAGACGTTCGAAGCAATTGATCGGCGTCTTAGGGAGCACGGAACATTCCAGCCTATGACTCGCGACTGGGGAAGACCCAGAACGACGAGGACACCTGCAATGGACGAGGCAATTCTTCGTGCAGTTGACGATAACCCTAATGTCAACGTCAGAGAACTTGCTGCTGTACAAGGTAACGTTGACCACGTCACTGTATGGAGACTGCTACGGGAGAACCAGTTGTTTCCGTACCATGTACAGCGTGTGCAGGCACTATCAGCAGCTGATTGGCCTCCACGGGTACACTTCTGCGAATGGTTCATCCAACAATGTGTCAATCCTCATTTCAGTGCAAATGTTCTGTTGCTGTGTGTTTCCATTCCATGATTAATGTGATTTGAAGAGAAGTAATAAAATGAGCTCTAACATGGAAAGTAAGCGTTTCCGGACACATGTCCACATAAAATATTTTCTTTCTTTGTTTGTGAGGAATGTTTCCTGAAAGTTTGGCCGTACCTTTTTGTAACATCCTGTATATACCCTCCACCACTCGTGGTGCCACCTGCCTTCTGTCAGTAGTTACTCCACGCTGATGTCGAGTGTAAACAGGGGTCACATTGACGTGACTGGACCGTATATTTGAGTAGTAAACGTCAACCGTTCCTCTTAACGAGGATGAAGATTATCCGTGTATGAAATTGAAGAGTGTTGCGCAATACCCGTAAGAGCTGTACTTTCTGAGGAATTTATTTTGTAATTTGCCACGAGGGCGCCACTAAAAAAAATGGCTCTAAGCACTATTGGACTTAACATCTGAGGTCATCAGTCCCCTAGACTTAGAACGACGTAAACCTAACTAACCCAAGGACATCACATACATCCATGCCGGAGACAGGATTCGAACCTGCGACCGTAGCACTGGCGTGGTTCCGGACTGAAGTGCCTAGAACCGTTAGACCACAGCGGCCGGCTAGATGGCACTACTCTTGTACTCATAAGACGTACAGAACTTATCTATAAATTCACTAAGTTATCATACTGGACCGAAATTCAGGATGACGTAGAGAATGTGATTTAATCTGCTAATAGCCTCATTAAGACTTAATTGTAACAATTCCATCAAGCATTCTGAACATGATGAACTCTTACAAAATATGTCAATGAATACGTCATCTCGTCATATATTAAACTGACGAATTAATTAAACTGACGAATTAATCACAACTGGAGCTGCCACTCAATTGCTGAAACCCGTAATGCGACCATTGTAATTTCTAAGCTATTCTTGACATAATAAATTATGATATAAATATTTGAAAGGTTATATACTTCCATCTTGGCGATATGTCAAATTTTAAGAAAGAAGCAGAGAAGGCCCTAATGTTTACTTTGGTTTTCCATGATTTTTTCACTACGGAAGGTCTTAATATCACAGGAACACCGAAATAACAGTTGCTGAGATGAGTGATTGCAAAATAGAAATTTAAAAAAAATGGAATTGTTTAACACAGGAGAGTCAACCGGACCTGATGAAATACTTGTACGATTCTGTATAGATAAGGCGAAAGAATTTGGCCCCCTTTCTAGGTCATTCGGGAAATGAACCTCTCCAAGCGATGGGAAAAATCTGCAGATCACTTCCTTTTTAAAGAAGCTGAAATGACCCCTGTGAAAAGAACACCGCGTATTTCCTTCCGTATCCTTTGTTACCGAGGGCGGTGGCGCAATGGTTAGCACACTGGACTCGCATTCGGGAGGACGACGGTTCACAAGCCGGCAGGAGTAGCCGAGCGGTTCTAGGAACCGCGCGACCACTACGTCGCAGGTTCGGATCCTGCCTCGGGCATGGATGTGTGTGATGTCCTTAGGTTAGTTAGGTTTAAGTAGTTCTAAGTTCTAGGGGACTGATGACCTCAGAAGTTAAGTCCCATACTGCTCAGACCCATTTGAACCATTTGTTCAAATGGCTATGAGCACTATGGGACTTAACATCTATGGTCATCAGTCCCCTAGAACTTAGAAGTATTTAAACCTAACTAACCTAAGGACATCACACAACACCCAGTCATCACGAGGCAGAGAAAATCCGTGACCCCGCCGGGAATCGAACCCGGGAACCCGAGCGCGGGAAGCGAGAACGCTACCGCACGACCACGAGCTGCGGACATTTGAACCATTTGACGTTTCACACCCATGTCCGGCCATCCTGATTTAAGTTTGCCGTGATTTCCCTAAATCGCTTCAGGCAAATGCTGGGATGGTTCCTTTGAAAGGGCAAGGCCGACTTTGTTCCCTAATCCGATGGGATCGATGAGCTCGCTGTTTGGTCCCCTCCCCGAAATCCATCAATCAACCAAGCTTATCCTTGTTCTCTCCGAGTTTATACTCCATCTCTAATGACCTAGTTTAATACTAATTTTCCTCCGTAGCTTTAAATTTAAATCGAGATATTAACCGTGTAAATCTGAATGCAGTGAGTCCCATATTGGAAGATCGTTGGAATCAGAACTGAAAAAGAAACTTCATGACAGAAAAAAACTGTGAGCTTGACCAGGATTCGAAACCATGCCCTAGTGTCCCGAGGTCAGTGCTTCTACTGACTTTTTTATTTAAATTTTTCTGTCTAACAATTAAATAATGTTTCGGAGGAGGACCAGATTCAGTGTTTAACGCCCCGTCGACAACGAGGTCAATAGAGACGGAGCACAAGCTCGGATTAGGGAAGGATGGCGAAGGAAACGGACTGTGCCCTTTCGAAGGAACCGTCCCGGATGGCCAGACGCGGGTTTGAACCGTCGCCTCCTGAATGTGAGTCCAGTGTGCTAACCACTCATTGCGCTACCCTGCTCGGTAAAAAATCATATTCTCATAATTACATCACAACAACGGTAAACAAACTCACTTTATAAACAGTTATGTACATTATAACAAATGGTTCAAATGGCTCTAAGCACTATGGGACTTAACATCTGAGTTCATCAGTCCGCTAGACATAGAACTACTTAAACCTAACTAACCTAAGGACATTACACACATCCATGCCCGAGGCTGGATTCGAACCTGCGACCGTAGCAGTAGCGCGGTTCCGGACTGAAGCGCTTAGAACCGTTCGGTCACAGCGGCCGGCCATTATAACAAATTCACACGTAAGCCTTCAATGTGGAAATTATGCAAGAACGCCTTGTACTTGTTTATGTTTTACAAATACAGCTGGTTTCCAATATCTGTAGCTTTTTTATTGTTACATCGGCATCTTGTCAGCTGTGGTCGAGGTTTTTTGTGTTGCATTTGTTTACAATTTGGCAACTTAGTACAGTATAATTATAATCAAGTATCTTGACATGTGTTCGTTACATTTCTGATTTCTCTATACTTTATGTTCATAGTAAAGTAGAACCGGTGATCTATTAGGCTTGTCTCGTTTTTCTTCGATATCACGTAATATTGGACTTAACCAAGAATAATCATTCACTTTTATTTCCGGATACGCTATCCCGTCCAGAAGCAAGTTTCTTTTGTAGTTAATGCGTTAGGCGATGTCCTCATTATGCTACCAAATTCTTCTCCCCTCATATTCATACAGATGGTGTTTCGCAGCTTATCAGTCTGTGTTCTCTTCTGACTTGCAGGTTGCATGTCGTACGACGGGTCAAGGGATATACTCCTTTCATATACGAATAAGCCTCATGTAAACATTACACTATGTATTCTTCCGTGTTTCCTGGAACCTCATTGGATTTCGTTTCACGTGGAGCAGAAGCGAAGCTATCTCGAGTACAGTCAAGTAAGACACTCATTGCGTTTCATGCACTGCGTTACGCGTACATCGACTCAGCGATAATCCGGAACAATAGCTTTACCGGCGCATTTAACTTGGGCCGCACTGGCCAGCCACCTGGTCCAGTTAACCTACAGTGTTGTGAACAGTTGTAGTAACGACGTAAAAGTGACAAGCAGAGAAAAATATAGACTTCAATGTCATTTAATTTTTGAACAGAAGGAAATAAAGGTAAAAACTCAGGCGATACGCTTCTTAGGTAATCTGATGGAAAACATAACATGCTCTCTATCTTAGCTAACGTAGTACTGTAATTAAAAACGAGAGATGAAAATTCCTGACTTTAACAAAGGTAATTTTTCTGCATGAGGTAAGCGCAGAGCAAAAGCGCACTGCTGGGATTTCACCATGTAGTCAAATACTGAACCCACGGAAGGTATTACAGTCAGTCGTCTGGTAATCTCCGAACTTCTTCCGTTTCGGACTGAGAGGAATACAGTACATTTCATTACTGGTACGTTGATAACGAGGCCATCAGTAACAGAATCCGAAGCCACCAAAAAGTCCGCATTTCCTCCTCCAAGTTTATGACGTCCTGTTCTGCATTTCGCCAGCGTTCGGCAGTTACGTGTCACAAAGTTTTGTGCATTAGTTCCAGTAAGTTTGGCAGCTTAAATGTCTTGTTATTTCTCGCTACAGGTACCTTAAATTCGCAGACAACTATAAAAATGCATCATTTGTATAGTTTGCTCAACGCCGTTAAAATTATTGTTCTCCATTTTTCTATGACGCTTATAACTCAGGTTCGTGTGAGATCACATCTGTCCTATAAAATAATGGGCATATCCAGACAAAGAGTATTTGATTTTTCATTTTTCTCCAAAAAATTTAATTGTGTAATATTTTATTAAATTTGAAATCTTTAACAATCTTTTATAAAATATCGATAATTGAAACTGTGTATTTGCAATGAATACCAGAATTTTTGGTGCGGTATGTAATTAGAAACTAGAAGACGTGCATTATTCTTGAAAAAATGATGGTAACGTATGAGTTAACTACGATACGTCTGATCAATTTCATATTTAAATCATTTAAGTATTCAAACCGAAAAAAGTAGAATATTTCGGGATACGAAATGTCGCCCACGAGCACTGTCGGTTATTGATCTGAGACGCTGCCGATTACACCAGAAATACAATCGGCAGGCTCGCCTATATATTTGATAGATATTGTTTTCCGAAAAACGTGAAAACTGATTTTTATCTGTAATGTTGTGAAAAACATTAAGAACAGTTTCTTACTAGCCATTAATGGTGTTCCGCGCGAATGTTTCTTTTGTGTTAGCAGAAGAGCCAACACCGTGTTACGAGTGGAGGCCGAAATGCACGCGTTTTAGCTCACGCAGGCTGGCGTGAGGAGGGAAGAACTATACTGACGTGAGGTCTGGAACATGACTAGGAATGAGAATTCAGAAAGCGGACGTAATTAGTTTGATACTTAACTTTAATCCATTAATGATGAACGTCGCTCTTGACGGTACATAATTCACAATATTATCTGTTCAGAATACATTCTTGAAGATAATAATTATAGTAACCGAATATGGCGCCTTGCTAGGTCGTAGCAAATGACGTAGCTGAAGGCTATGCGAAACTGTCGTCTCTGCAAATGAGAGCGTATGTAGACAGTGAACCATCGCTAGCCAAGTCGACTGTACAACTGGGGCGAGTGCTAGGGAGTCTCTCTAGACTAGACCTGCCGTGTGGCGGCGCTCGGTCTGCAATCACTGATAGTGGCGACACGCGGGTCCGACGTATACTAATGGACCGCGGCCGATTTAAAGGCTACCAGGCTACCACCTAGCAAGTGTGGTGTCTGGCGGTGACACCACAGTTTCAGTACGAAGCAAGCAGCAGAGTCACCCATTTCGGCGGTACATATGAACAGCGAGACAATTAGAGTACAAATAGCGTTTACGGAGACTGTGAGTGTATACGATTTTTGAAATGAAAATTACGCAGCGAAAGTATGGTTAAGGAAAACATTGATTGCTGTTAAGGCATCAGAATGTCTTAAAGTTTCATTTACAGTGGTATAGTAATAAGATATTGAATACATAAGTTGGACCTACTTCCAAGAGCGGAACAACACCAGTGTACGAGAGCTACGGCTACTGACCAATCAATCATCGCGTTTGTGTTTGTCTACATCAGGTATATTCTTATGATGAACGGAGTATAAGTCATATTTCAAAGAGTTTATTATTTATTGCGATATTTCTATTCGCCACTCTGTACCATACTGACAGAGCATCCCAACTGATCGGTGGGTTGTACATATTGCTTCAGATTTCTTTACAGTTTCTGCTTTTGTGTATGTGTTGCATTTTATGCTATCTGTCGTTTTCCATTGTACAATGATTTACTTCTGACGTTTCGGGTTATGGCTTCACGCATAAAGCTATATTTTATAAAGAACTTTCGGCTAATCTTCTCTGCACCGTTTCAGTTTTAGTATACGTACCGCCGGAGCAACTGCTACAGATCATTGGTAGATGTGAAAAAGGGTTAAGTAACTAGAAAATACCGACTGAACTATCCAGGCATAGTCTTAGATGCACTAGAAGATGGGACCTGTGAGACTGGTCGCGAAACGTGATCGAAAATCACATCTACAGGGTGTTTCGCAATTCGTATTACACGCTCTTAGAGGTTGTGGAGGGGACTCACAAGGGAACCTCCCCATCGCACCCCCCCCCCCTCCCCCTCAGATTTAGTTATAAGTTGACACAGTGAATAGGCCTTGAAAAACTGAACACAGATCAGTCGAGAAAACGGGAAGAAGTTGTGTGGAACTATGAAAAAAATAAGCAAAATATACAAACTGAGTAGTCCATGCGCAAGATAGGCAACATCAAGGAGAGTGTGTGCTCAGGAGCGCCGTGGTCCCGTCGTTAGCGTGAGTAGCTGTGGAACGAGAGGTCCTTGGTTCAAGTCTTCCGTGGAGTGAAAAGTTTACTTTCTTTATTTTCGCAAATTTATTATCTGTCCGTTCGTTCATTGACGTCTCTCTTCACTGTAGTAAGTTTAGTGTCTGTGTTTTGCGACCGCACCGCAAAACCGTGCGATTAGTAGACGAAAGGACGTGCCTCTCCAATGGGAACCGAAAACATTTGATCGCAAGGTCATAGGTCAAACGATTCCTGCATAGGAAAACACGTCTGATATATTCTATACGACACTGGTGACGGCATGTCCATCACACGACAGGAATATGTTGTCGACCCACCTAACTTGTACACTTGGCGAATGGGTAAAAAGATTCTTCTACCTTGCCCGATTTAGGTTTTCGTGTGGATGTGATAATCACTCCCAACCTCGCATCGGACGGACGGACGGACAGATAATAATTGTCTGAACATAAAAAATTAAACTTTTTCACTCGAGGGAATACTTGAACCAAGGACCTTTCGTTCCGCAGCTGCTCACGCTAACCACGGGACCACGGCGCTCCTTAGCACACACTCTCCTTGATGTTGCCTATCTTGCGCATGGAGCATGGACTACTCAGTTTTTATATTTTGCTTATTTTTTTCATAGTCTCACACAACTTCTTCCTGTTTCTCGATTGATCTGTGTTCAGTTTTTCAAGGCCTATCCACTGTGCTAACTTATAACTAAATCTCAGGGGGGTGCGATGGGGAGGTTCCCTTTTCAGTAGATCAAGTTTTATATAGGAACCCTTGTCTGGAACCGTCATCCAACACGTCAGTGCTATAGGCGCCGGCGTATGTAAATGTATGTGTATACTGGATGATTCCGTGACTATGTTACAGACTTTCAAGGATGATGCAGAAGGCTAAATGTATCAATTTAAGGTGAGGGTCCGTGTACCGGAAACGGAGCGAGACGAAAGTTACAAGCGAAAACCGTTCTGATTTCTTTGACAGTAGAATACATGTAACAGGACTGTTGTTGCTAACACTGTAGGGTAGGCAACTTTCAGAGGTGGTAGTATGGACCAAAACAAGAAAGAATGCCCAGTAAACATGGGATCTAAAATACATATCCTAAGAGCTACGAGCACTTGTTCAATAGAGGAGATGTGTTTCACACTAGCGAAGATGAACAAGAGTTCATAGCTCCTCGGTTACGCACTCTAGATCCCATGTTTACTGGACATTTTTTTTCTTTTCTTGGTCCATAGTACAACCTCTGAAAGTAGCATAGCCTAAATTCTTAGCAACAACAGTATCGGTACGTTACCCTTTTTTTTTTTTTTTCTTTATTGTATTTCAATTCCCCATCGGGCCGGGCTGGCAGCAGCATATGCGCTGCTCTTCAGCCAAAAGACATAGAACACACAATAGAAGACATTTAAAAATAACAAAGGAGAGAATATGGTGAACATAGATATAAAAAAAGGGGGAACATCATGGAAGGCAATAGATAAAAAACGGGGTGACTGTAAAATGGAGATAAAAAACTGTTTAAAAGTAGCACACACAAAAAGCCACACACTGCGACAATTAAAAGAACACAAGGCACAGTATGACTGGAGCATAAAAGGTATCGACGGATGGCGTAGCACAGAACAAACACTGACGGCGAACCTCAAGGCAGTACACAATTAAAATCACACCTCTTGACGCACAGGAGAAACAGCACTAAACAGAACACTGATGTGGCACACTGACGATGATCAAAGCGGAGGATCTGCCAGGCGCAAGGAGATGAGGGAGGCCGTAAGAAGGGTGGAAGGGAGGGGCAGAGAGGGGGGTGATGGGCGGGGGGCGCGCTGAAGAGGGCCAGGTAGGGAGGGATGTGGGAAGGAAAGAGGCAAGTATGGGGTGCATGGTCTCAGGAGGGGGTGGGGGGGGAAGGAGGAAAATCCGCTCTGTGAAAAGGTGGGGAGAGGAAAAAGGGGGCCCTGGGGAGGGGGGAACAAGGCCGTTACTTCACTGTCAAAGATGTAGAATGATTTTCGCTTATAACTTTCGACTCGTTCGTTTCCGGTACAGGGATCCTTACGTCAAACTGATACATTTATCCATGTGCATCATTCTTGAAAGTTTGTAAGATCATCACGAAATCACGCTGCATACACAAGGTGACAATTATTGAACTGTATGAAATAAAATCGTCATAACTTTTGAACGGTTTGCGTTAGGACGTTGAAACTGCACGATTGGCCGCGGGGTATGATGGGAATTGAATTGCGCATGCGCACGCGCCTTGATGTTGTCGGCCATTTGCACGTGAATATGTCACAGTACAGCTTGCATGAGCGTATAGCGCTTGTAAATGTCTACTATGCACGCAACAGTAGCCCAACTGCGACTCAAAGGAAGCTTTCGACCGAGTTTAAACTGAAGACAACCGGTCCAAGTGTGCTAACAATCAAGAATTTGATTCGAAAGTTTGAGAGAACGTGTATTGTTTGTGATGACAGTGTTAGCAACGTCGGTCCTCCAAAAATGGTGAAAACGTCTGAAAACACCGAGAACAGACACGCTGTCTTTCAAACCTCCACCTTAAATCGATTGCATGAGCTGCACAACAGGTGGCAATTAACTGGCAGACACTGTGACAAATTGTTGTTGAAGACCTGCTTCTTTTCCCATGCAAAATTGAAACCTATCAGCCGCGCGGGATTAGCCGAGCGGTCAGGAACGCTGCAGTCATGGACTGGGCGGCTGGTCCCGGCGGAGTTTCGAATCCTCCTTCGGGCATGGATGTGTGTGTTTATCCTTAGGATAATTTAGGTTAAGTAGTGTGTAAGTTTAGGGACTGATGACCTTAGCAGTTAAGTCCCATAAGATTTCACACACATTTGAACATTTATTTGAAACCCATCAGCCATTAAGCCCCAGGGCCATGGAACAGCAGTTGTGTTTCGCCAATTTTTTTGTATTGTTCACAGAATTGACGAACAATAGTTTTATGTGAATATGGTTTGGTCTAGCTACGATGCCCACTTTCATTTGCATGGGTTCATCAATAAGCTAAATTGGCGCATTTGGTGGACTGAGAATCCACATTTCGCGATCGAGGAGTCTCTTCACCCTGAACGGGTGACTGTGTGGTGTGCAATGTCCAGTCATGGATAAATCGGTGTTATATTTCTCGATGGCACGGTGACTACCGAACGGTATGTGAAGGTTTCGGAAGATGATTTCAACCCCATTATCGAAAGTGACCCTGATTTCGAAAAGACGGAGCTCGACCTTATCGAAGCACGAGAGTGTTTGATGTCCTGGAGGAGCACTTTGGGGACCGCATTCTGGCTTTGGGGTACCCAGAGCCCACTGGCATGGGCCTCGATTGGCCGCCATATTCTCCGGATTTAAACACCTGCGACTCCTTATTGTGGAGCTATATTAAAGACTAGGTATACGGTAGTAATCCCAAAACCACAGCTGAGCTGTAAGCCGCCATTCATGAGGTCATCGACAGCATCAGTGTTCCGACACTTGAGCGGATCATGCAGAATTTCGCTATTTATCTGCGCCACATCATCGCCTCTGATGGGAGGCATATCGAACATGTTATAACCTAAATCCGAATATCTGTTGTGAAATTTACGTGTTGAATAAAGAGTGTACACGCCTTAGTTTGTAACTAATTTACGATCTTTTTCATGTAGTTCAATGACTGTCACCATGTATATACTGGGTGATCAAGAAGTCAGTATAAATTTGAAAACTGAATAAATCACGGAATAATGTAGATAGAGAGGTATAAATTGACACACATGCTTGGAATGACATCGGGTTTTATTATAACCAAAAAAATACAAACGTTGAAAAAATGTCCGACGGATGGCGCTTCATCTGATCAGAATAGGGATAATTAGCATAACAAAGTAAGACAAAGCAAAGATGATGTTCATTACAGTAAATGCTCAATATGTCCACCATCATTCCTCAACAATAGCTGTAGTCGACGAATAATGTTGTGAACAGCACTGTAAAGCTTGTCCGGAGTTATGGCGAGGCATTGCCGTCAGATGTTGTCTTTCAGCATCCTTAGGGATGTCGGTCGATCACGACACACTTGCGACTTCAGGTAACCCCAAAGCGAATAATCGCACGGACTCAGGTCTGGGGACCTGCGAGGCCAAGCATGACGAATGTGGCGGCTGAGCACACGATCATCACCAAACGACGCGCGCAAGAGATCTTTCACGCGTCTAGCAATATGTGGCTTTTTTTTTGGTTCTAATAAAACCCCATGTCATTCCAAGCATGTGTGTCAATTTTTACCTCTCTATCTACATTATTCCGCGGTTTATTAAGTTTTCAAATTTATACTGACTTTTTGATCACCCGGTACATTTACAGGCACCGGCGCCTGTAACTTCGATGCTCTGTAGCATCACTGAATGATGTTTCCGGACATGGGATTCTATGTAAAATTTGATCTATTAATTCCCTTTTCAACATCTAGAAGTGTGTAACATGAAGATCGTCCGCTGCGGCTGAGCGGTTCTAGGCGCTTCAGTCTGGAACCGCGCTGCTGTTATGGTCGCAGGTTCGAATCCTGCCTCGGGCATGGATATGTGTGATGTCCTTAGGTTAGTTAGGTTTAAGTAGTCCTAAGTCTAGGGGACTGATGACCTCAGATGTTGAGTCCCATAGTGCTTAGAGCCATTTGAACCATTTGTAACATGAATTTTTAAACACCCTGTACCTACAGGCACAGTCCGCAAACCATTGTAAAGTGGGTCGGTGAGAATATTTGCCCTACAAGGCAAGGGTGCGCGTTCGAATCCCTATCCAGAACATAAGCTGTCTGGAAGCTTTTTACCAACAGGCACACATTCCAAAATCTCAAATTCATTCTGGAATACTGAACATTCCTTTGCTTCGCGTTTGGCACTAATCTGAAAATTATTCTATTTGTTCGCCCTGGGGAAGCGTACGCGTGTTAGTCACTGATCTGGGGGCGAGGGATCTGTTGAAGCATGTGGGTAAAGGCGGAAGGCCGCAGCCGTTCAGCTGGTGCGTGAGAATGACAGGTCGGGAGCTGGCCGGGTGCTGGCGTAACACGGTGCAGCTGACAGGGGACGTGTTTTTGTAACCGGTCCACAGTGGGACACAGGTCTCTGACAGCGGGCTGCTCCGCTTTGCCAATAAATCCAGGGAACCTGTCACTGCAGCTCTTATCGTAACACAAGAAGAATATATACTGCCGGCCGTATCTCTTCTTAAATTCGCGCTCGGCGAGGAACTTTAATTTTCGTGGCCATCCTGACGAATCATCAGCGTAAGTTTCAACGACGATGATGTTCGACATAACGTATAACGTCCACATCGAGGTCAATATCTACATCTACATCCATACTCCGCAAACCACTTGACGGTGTGTGGCGGAGGGTGCCTTGAGTACCTCTATCGGTTCTCCCTTCTATTCCAGTCTCGTATTGTTCGTGGAAAGAAAGATTGTCGGTATGCCTCTGTGTGGGCTCTAACCTCTCTGATTTTATCCTCATGGTCTCTTCGCCAGATAGACGTACGAGGGAGCAATATACTGCTTGACTCCTCGGTCAAGGGTTGTTCTCGAAACTTCAGCAAAAGCCTGTACCGAGCTGGTGAGGTCTCTCTTGCAGAGTCTTCCACTGGAGTTTATCTAACATCTCCGTGACGCTTTCGCGATTACTAAATGATCATGTAACGAAGCGCGCTGCTCTCCGTTGGATCTTCTCTATCTCTTCTATCAACCCTATCTGGCACGGATCCCACATTGGTGAGCAGTATTCAAGCAATGGGCGAACAAGTGTACTGTAACCTACTTCCTTTGTTTTGGGTCTGCATTTCCTTAGGATTCTTCCACTGAATCTCAGTCTGTCATCTGCTTTACCGACGATTAATTTTATATGGTCATTCCATTTTAAATCACTCCTAATGCCTACTCCCAGATAATTTAAGGAATTAACTGCTCCCAGTTCCTGGCCTGCTGTATTGTAGCTAAATGATAAAGGATCTTTCTTTCTCTGTATTCGCAGCACATGACACTTTTCTACATTGAGATTCAATTGCCATTCCCCTGCACCATGCGTCAATTCGTTGCAGATCTTCCTGCATTTCAGTACAATTTTCCGTTGTTACAACCTCTCATCCGCAAAAAGCCTCAGTGAACTTCCGATGTTATCCACAAGGTCATTTATATATATTGTGAATAGCAACGGTCCTACGACACTCCCCTGCGGCACACCTGAAATCAGCCGGCCGGAGTGACCGAGTGGTTCTAGGCGCTACAGTCTGGAACCACGCGACCGCTGCGGTGGCAGGTTCGAATCCTGCCTCGGGCATGGATATGTGTGATGTCCTTAGGTTAGTTAGGTTTAAGTAGTTCTAAGGTCTAGGGGACTGATGAGCTCAGAAGTTAAATCTCATAGTGCTCAGAGCCATTTCAACCATTTGATCACCTGAAATCACTCTTACTTCGGAAGACTTCTTTCCACTGAGAATGACATGCTGCGTTCTGTTATCTAGGAACTCTTCAATCCAATCACACAGTTGATCTGATAGTCCACATGCTCTTACTTATTTCATTAAACGACTGTGGGGAACTGTATCAAACGCCTTGCGGAAGTCAAGAAACACGGCATCTACCTAGGAACCCGTGTCTATGGCCATCTGAGTCTCGTGGACGAATTGTGAGAGCTGGGTTTCACACGATCGTCTTTTTCGAAACTCATGCTGATTCCTATAGAATCGGAATGCTAGCACAAACGAAAAAGGTAGGGATGTAATCAACGGAAAAAAGGAGGATTTGGATTTAACGTCGTGTCGACGACGAGATCATTGGAGACAGAGCACAAAATCGGATTGGGGAAGGGATGGGCTGTGTCACTTCAAAGGAACCATCCCGGCATTATCCTGAAGCCATTTAGGAATATAATGGAAGACCTAAATCTTCATGGCTCGACGCGGATTTGAAGCGTTGTCTACCAGAATACGAGGGTTGCCCAGAAAGTAATGCACCGCATTTTTTTTCAGCAGTTCTTTATCGAACATAATGAGAATTACACACACGAAAGAATGGTGTTTTATCCACACATCCTATTTTTCCACGCAATCCCCATCCTGTTCTATGCCCTTCCTCCGGCGCGAAACGAGGGCGTGTATGCCCCGTCGGTACCAATCCTTGTCCTGGTGGCGGAACCAGTGCTTCACTGTGTGAATCACCACCTCATCGTCCTCAAAATGTCTTCCACGAATGGCATCCTTTAATGGCCAAAGAAGTGGAAGTCCGAGGGGGTTAGGCGAGGGCTGTAGGGTGGATGGGGTAACACTGTCCAACCCTGTTTTGCGATTTGTTCAGCAGTCTTCAGACTTGTGTGGGGCCGAGCGTTATCGTGCTACAGCAAAACTTCTCCTGGGTTGCTGTGGCGTCGAAGTCGCCAGAAATGCGTCTTGAGTTTTGTTACTGTGTTGACATATGCTTCTGAATTAATGGTACCGCCTCTTGACATCACATCAATGAGAATCACACCTCCACAGTCCCAGAACACGGTGATCATGACCTTACCGGCCGAAGTAGTTGCTTTGAATTTTTTTTTTTTCTGTGGGGAGTGGGAACGGCGCCATTCCATCGACTGTTGTTTTGCTTCGGGCTCAAAATGGTGAACCCAGGTTTCATCACCTGTCGCAATCTGGGACAAGGTCTCCCCCTCAGATTCAAAAAATTGCAAAAAATCGAGACAACTGTTGTTTTCTGTGCGATTTGTGATCCACTGTTAGTCACCGCGGGACCCATCTTGCACACACTTTTGAATATCCAAGAGTGCGGATAATTGCATCCACACTTCCCTTGCTGATTGACAGGTGCAGTGCCAAATACCGAGTCGTAATGCGTCTTTCCTCGCAAATGGCAACATCAGCTCGCTGCAACATGTTATGTGTGACAACTGTGGATGGTCTCCCCGACCGCTGCAAATCGTGGAGCTCCACCGAACCGCCTTCTGGTGACCGTGCCCAGCGACTAACAGCAGATGCTCTATAGACTTTGCACAAACGTTTGTGAATATTTCCCCCAGTTTCTTTCTCTGCAGTGAGAAATTCAATGACAGCACGTACATCACCCACAGACGCCATTTTGAAACTGTCTTGCAGCTACGCTACCAGTTGGAAGTGACGGAAATTTGGCGCGCTAACTCAGGAGACTTCAAATAATACATATGTAACGTTTCGTATTCGTACCATTGTTTTCGGCTGAGAAAAAGAATGCGGTGCATTACTTTCTGGGCAACCCTCGTACAAATCAGTGTCTTACCGCTGCGCGACCTCTCGGCGATAGCATTGTCGAAGGAGTGTTGAAATCATTGTGGGAAACTGCGTAAAACCATTCCAAGTGGGTCGGGCGGGAATGAGAGGCTTCCTCGTCAGTACACTGTCCCGTCATCTTGTACGGTGACAGGGCGTCCATAAGTCCGTTAGCTCAGAATGAAATTATATAAGAAGATAACAAGTGACAGTTTCCTTCAGTTTTTGAAATTTCTTGAAGTGATAGTATGACAATGCATGTAAATGTATGGAACGGCCTCGACTTTTAGCTAAGGAAGATTTTTTTATGTATCCAAGGTTCTCGGGTGTCCAGCCGGATCCGATCGTCGAAGTTCCACGATATTTCGGCGAATAACTGTTCCGCCATCATCAGGTGGTGTGATGGAATGATCTGTCTGCGCTGTGTCCGTGGTGCTTATGTCCTCGGGGTCACGAGTCGTGGCCCGGCGCGGACGGCCGGCGGAGCGCCGCGTGGTGGGAGGGGGGGGGGGGGTTACGATTCGGGACCCCGCGGACATAAACACCACGGACACAGAGCAGACAGCCGGCCGTGGTGGCCGTGCGGTTCGAGGCGCTCCAGTCCGGAGCCGCGCTGCTGCTGCGGTCGCAGGTTCGAATCCTGCCTCGGGCATGGGTGTGTGTGATGTCCTTAGGTTAGTTAGGTTTAAGTAGTTCTAAGTTCTAGGGGACTGATGACCACAGCAGTTGAGTCCCATAGTGCTCAGAGCCATTTGAACCATTTGAACCACAGAGCAGACAGATCATTCCATCAGCACCACCTGATGATGGCGGAACAGTTATTCACCGAAATATCGTGGAACTTCGACGGCCGGCCGCGGTGGTCGTGCGGTTCTAGGCACTTCAGTCCCGAACCGCGTGACTTCTACGGTCGCAGATTCGAATCCTGCCTCGGGCATGGATGTGTGTGATGTCCTTAGGTTAGTTAGGTTTAAGTAGTTCTAAGTTCTAGGGGACTGATGACCTTAGATGTTGAGTCCCATAGTGCTCAGAGCCATTTGAACCATTTGAACTTCGACGATCGGATCCCGCTGGACACCCGAGAACCTTGGATACAGCACATTCGCCGGGAAAGTCTCAGATCACAAGATTTTTTATATTTACTAGACTTGTCATTCGCGCAGAGGGTGTAATGACGGTGCCTTGTTAGAAAACATCCCACCAAAGAAACATATAATCGCTCCCTGTAGATAGTTTCGTAAACTAAGCCGCTAAACAAGTTAAAGTACATTTAATTAAAAGTTTCTTACACAAAAGAATCCTTTGAAAGCACTGCTATTACATGCAGTTTTTTCTGCCCAAGTTACTTTCTTTACTTCTTCCTCGGAACTCATTACTATCTACTACTCCGGTTACCGTTTCTGCTCAAGTTATCTTTTGCGAAAGAGAAGCTTCTTCTATCTTTTCATTTTATATACCATAGAAAATCAAAGCTATTTTTAGTTATCATCCTGTGAATATTACAGCTCTTCTGCGCTTCAGTGCTACCAACGAAGTACTGTTTTACTACCATGAAATTTCCAGCTTACTCCGTGCATATTACTTTTCCAGTTCTCCGAAATATATTTGAGTTACTCCTTCATGCAGAAGTTTGCAGCATGTTTTGTAATGGAAAATGGCTGTTTCATCTAATAATGTGAAAATTTCAGAAACAGACGATCCGTTGGAATTATTCAGGCAGTCAATAATTACAGGCTGATGAATGGAACAGAATGTACTGAAACATGTGTGGGTGAAATAAGAAGAAATAATTGTGTCTCGCGAAGTGGAGATGTACCTGCGTGATATTTACGGTGTATGAATAGTTGATGATTGCTTTTTCATTGTAAGTTCAGAAACAATAGCGCAGGAAGTGAACAGCTCAGAAGAGGGGAAACTTAGTCCTTCAGTCATATTAAAGCCTTTCTTTGTCTGACGTAATAACGACAAGAAAATAACAGCTACCTCTGCTTCTACACACGGGACAAAAGATTCAGTACGCTCACTTCCGTTTTAAGCAGCGCGTGAGAAGGAAGACAGCGGCTCAAATCCCGTGCATTCACTAAAATGGTCGGAGCAAATGGCTGGATGGTTTCTTTGTGGAGACCAAAGCCATTTCCTTCCGTAGCTTTGTTGAATCCGAGTTCGCGATCCTTCTCTAATGAATTCGGCGTTGATGGGACGCTATGTTCTAATATTCATTTCTCTTTCTGTTGTAAGAAGTAAAGCAGACTCTGTGCCGGCCGAAGTGGCCGTGCGGTTAAAGGCGCTGCAGTCTGGAACCGCAAGACCGCTACGGTCGCAGGTTCGAATCCTGCCTCGGGCATGGATGTTTGTGATGTCCTTAGGTTAGTTAGGTTTAACTAGTTCTAAGTTCTAGGGGACTAATGGCCTCAGAAGTTGAGTCCCATAGTGCTCAGAGCCAAAGCAGACTCTGTGTACCTTTCATATCGCATCACGTGACATACTCGTGCGTCTTCCCACGGTAACTGTTTGATCACAAGTGCTAACTAATCAGGATATGTGCGTCATGCAGTAGTTAAATCCTCCGTACTTATTTTGAGCTTGAACTGACCACAAGTTACTCTTTCTGATGCGACAAATTTGTCACGTACGCTATAATGAACCACACTAATTATCTGTGTCCATGTAATACCTTACATGCTACCGACGTCTATTTTTTCAAATCACAAGTACATCTGCACGACTTCAGTAACACAGGCATACTATTTATTATTTTACGGGCAGTCTAGGTGGTGGAATAGGCAGAACCCCTTATGGCCGCCCCAGCATACCCCTCATCGAGTGTCAAATTAGACTGCGCGTTTGGTAGTTGCGGGTCGTTTACGACATTTCGCAGTCCACAAAATCACACAATGATTTCCTTCATAGGATACGGAAGCAAGCAGACATGGAGTAGGGCACACAGCGATTAACAACGAGGCTGCTGGAATCGCGGCACACAATTCCGCCGACTCCAATAATTCTTGATGCATATACTAAGAGTGCAAATCCAACGGTCCAGCATTCGATCCCAGATCGGTCCTATGACTTTTTATCACTTAATTTTTCTTTCCTCTGCCAATGATTCGTGTAGGCGAAAAACTTCAGGTGCACAGTGGCTCGTAATCCACGTTAAACAGTAGGTCCCTCTACTATTGGATGGGTATGTCAGTTTAGACATCGGGAAAACAGAGGGCATACAACATCCAACACGACGACGCCTAATAAAGCCCTCAAGTGTTCGAACCAACCTCTGGGTGGAGGACAGCTTTAATTTTAACCACAGTTCGAGAAACGAGTACTTCACCAGCCACTTGCAAGTGAAGTTTTGTGTAACATTCCGTACTAAATCTCTAATAAGGGAATAGATGAATACCGGCAAGGCAGAGATAATGTTCATAAAAATTACTTCTGAATACTGAACCGCTACAGAAAATACCATATTTTGGCTATGTGGAAATTTCTTTCTTTAAAATACAGGGTGTCCAGAAAAGGACTCCCTGATTTCAAAATTAAATATCTCGAAAACAAAGATCGATAGAGGAATGCAGTAAACGGTATGTTTATTGTGAAAGCTATAAGAAGTTTATACAGCAGTTTGCAATAATAGTAACAAAAGCTGCTAACAGATGTCGCTGTAATCGCCATACGTAATGCCTAGTATAAATAGTGATTCGAAGCCCAGAGCGATCAGTTCCACTATTGAAACGTGAAAGGAGGTTAGCGTACCGAAGGAAGAGATTAAAACCATGTACTCCATTGAACAACGCGTCTTTCTGGTGCTAGAGTACCACAGGTTAGAAGAGAGTCCTACGGCAACAAGGCGAAGTTTTCAAGCACGATTTAATGTTCCAAAAGGACCCGATGCGAAAACCATTCGTACGCTCCTCGCAAAATTTCAACGAACAGGGAGTGTAACTGATGATCCAGTGGGGCATATTGGCCCCAAGCAAACCGCAGTTACGCCTGAAAATATCGCCACAGTTTCTGGAATTATTCAGCGAAATCCAACGTCATCCGTCCGTAGAATTGCATCTGAGACTGGTTTGAAGCGTTCCAGCACTCAGAAAATACTGAGAAAGAGCCTACACATGTTTCCATTCAAAATTCAAACGCACCAGGCCATACCAAAATGGCTCTGAGCACTATGGGACTTAACATCTATGGTCATCAGTCCCCTAGAACTTAGAACTACTTAAACCTAACTAACCTAAGGACATCACACAACACCAGGCCATACCCGTACGAGCTGTGCAACAAAGGTTTGCCTTTGCTAATCAGATGCTCACAATGATTGATAGTAAGGGATTTGATGTTGGCTGCATCTGGTTTACAGATGAAGCACACTTACACCTGAATGGATACGTGAATAAGCAGAACTGGCTGTTTTGGGGTTCCGAAAAGCCATATTGGTGTGAAGCGAAACCCCTGTATTCTCCTAAAGTTACTGTGTGGGCTGCAGTATGCAGCAGAGGCATTATTGGCCCTTTTTTCATTCGAGAAACGGTCACTGGTGCACGTTACGTTGCAATTTTGGAACAATTTGTCGCCACACAGCAAGCGTTAGAGGATCGACCAGGTACTGAATGGTTTATGCAAGATGGAGCCCGACCACATCGGACCGAACAAGTGTTTCACTTTCTTGAGGAATACTTCGGGAATCGGGTCATTGCTTTGGAATATCCCAAATTTACTGGTGCAGGCATGGATTGGCCGCCATATTTGCCAGATTTGACTCCCTATGACTTTTTTTTGTGGAGCACAGTGAAAGACATGGTCTACCCGAAGCATCCCGCCATGCTGGACGAGCTTGAATCGGCGATCTCTGTGGCATGTGAATCTATTTCGGTTGAGACACTACGAAATGTGATGGCGAATTTCATTCTTCGTTTGCGCCACCTCTGTAGTGCCAATGGTGAACATTTTGAAAACATTGTGATGTCATTGTTTGCAAAGATTGTTTTCATACGATTATTTCACTTATGTATGCTCACTTATGTGTGCTCCCTGCCGCCGTTGGATAAGCAGCTGCAGCAGCAAGTCGTATACTCCTAGCTCAGTCATTTGTTACATAGTTTAATTCTTAATTTCTTTACATGTTTTTGGTACTTGCATTGTTTAATTCATAAATTTCTGGCGTATTATAGTATTTGAGAGTTGTAGCATCGCGTTTTAGTACCTGAATAGTGTAAAATCGCGTAGTCTCCTTCCGCCGCCGAGCAGTGTGTCAGCAGTGCGCAAGTAGCAGCATTACTGCATTTACTAGGCAATCTTGTATTTTAATAACCGTTTAAATTTTGTCGATTTGTTTGCGCTCTCTGTAGATTAGTTCAGACGTTCTTCGCACAACAGTTTTTATCATGGATAGGGACTGCAACTGCTTGTTCGGATGCAGGCTGAGTTGGCATCCCTTCGCTCCCAGCTTCAGGCAGTGTTGGCTTCGGTCACACAACTTGAGGCTGTTGCCAATGGGCATCACTGTGGGGGTCCGGATGGGGGTTTGTCGGGGACGGCCAGCTCGTCCCATGCATCCCCCGATCGGACTACGACTGTGGTTGCCCGGGATACTGCTCGCATTGAGGCTGATCCCTAACCTGTGGTAGAGTGGGAGGTCGTCTCAAGGTGTGGCAGGGGGCGAAAGACATTCCGGAGGGCTGAACGGATGGCCTCTCCAGTTTGTCTGACGAACCGGTTTCAGGCTCTGTCTCAGGCTGATACTGATCTTCGGCCTGACATGGCTGCTTGTCCTGTTCCAGAGGTTGCCCCTCAGTCTGCAAGATCCGGGCGGTCGCAGAGGGTGGGCTTACTGGTAGTTGGGAGCTCCAACGTCAGGCGCGTAATGGGGCCCCTTAGGGAAATGGCAGCAAGAGAGGGGAAGAAAACCAGTGTGCACTCCGTGTGCATACCGGGGGGAGTCATTCCAGATGTGGAAAGGGTCCTTCTGGATGCCATGAAGGGTACAGGGTGCACCCATCTGCAGGTGGTCGCTCATGTCGGCGCCAATGATGTGTGTCGCTATGGATCGGAGGAAATCCTCTCTGGCTTCCGGCGGCTATCTGATTTGGTGAAGACTGCCAGTCTCGCTAGTGGGATGAAAGCAGAGCTCACCATCTGCAGCATCGTCGACAGGACTGACTGCGGACCTTTGGTACAGAGCCGAGTGGAGGGTCTGAATCAGAGGCTGAGACGGTTCTTCGACCATGTGGGCTGCAGATTCCTCGACTTGCGCCATAGGGTGGTGGGGTTTTGGGTTCCGCTGGATAGGTCGGGAGTCCACTACACGCAACAAGCGGCTACACGGATAGCAGAGGTTGTGTGGCGTGGTCTGGGCGGTTTTTTAGGTTAGATGGCCTTGGGCAAGTACAGAAAGGGCAACAGCCTCAACGGGTGCGGGGCAAAGTCAGGACATGCGGGGATCAAGCAGCAATCGGTATTGTAATTGTCAACTGTCGAAGCTGCGTTGGTAAAGTACCGGAACTTCAAGCGCTGATAGAAAGCATCGAAGCTGAAATCGTTATAGGTACAGAAAGCTGGCTGAAGCCAGAGATAAATTCTGCCGAAATATTTACAAAGGTACAGACGGTGTTTAGAAAGGATAGATTGCATGCAACCGGTGGTGGAGTGTTCGTCGCTGTTAGTAGTAGTTTATCCTGTAGTGAAGTAGAAGTGGATAGTTCCTGTGAATTATTATGGGTGGAGGTTACACTCAACAACCGAGCTAGGTTAATAATTGGCTCCTTTTACCGACCTTCCGACTCAGCAGCATTAGTGGCAGAACAACTGAGAAAAAAATTTGGAATACATTTCACATAAATTTTCTCAGCATGTTATAGTCTTAGGTGGAGATTTCAATTTACCAGATATAGACTGGGACACTCAGATGTTTAGGACGGGTGGTAGGGACAGAGCATCGAGTGACATTATACTGAGTGCACTATCCGAAAATTACCTCGAGCAATTAAACAGAGAATCGACTCGTCGAGATAACATCTTGGACCTACTGATAACAAACAGACCCGAACTTTTCGACTCTGTATGTGCAGAACAGGGAATCAGTGATCATAAGGCCGTTGCAGCATCCCTGAATATGGAAGTTAATAGGAATATAAAAAAAGGGAGGAAGGTTTATCTGTTTAGCAAGAGTAATAGAAGGCAGATTTCAGACTACCTAACAGATCAAAACGAAAATTTCTGTTCCGACACTGACAATGTTGAGTGTTTATGGAAAAAGTTCAAGGCAATCGTAAAATGCGTTTTAGACAGGTACGTGCCGAGTAAAACTGTGAGGGACGGGAAAAACCCACCGTGGTACAAGAACAAAGTTAGGAAACTACTGCGAAAGCAAAGAGAGCTTCACTCCAAGTGTAAACGCAGCCAAAACCTCTCAAACAGAAGCTAAACGATGTCAAAGTTAGCGTAAGGAGGGCTATGCGTGAAGCGTTCAGTGAATTCGAAAGTAAAATTCTATGTACCGACTTGACAGAAAATCCTAGGAAGTTCTGGTCTTACGTTAAATCAGTAAGTGGCTCGAAACAGCATATCCAGACACTCCGGGATGATGATGGCATTGAAACAGAGGATGACACGCGTAAAGCTGAAATACTAAACACCTTTTTCCAAAGCTGTTTCACAGAGGAAGACCGCACTGCAGTTCCGTCTCTAAATCCTCGCACAAACGAAAAAATGGCTGACATCGAAATAAGTGTCCAAGGAATAGAAAAGCAACTGGAATCACTCAACAGAGGAAAGTCCACTGGACCTGACGGGATACCAATTCGATTCTACACAGAGTACGCGAAAGAACTTGCCCCCCTTCTAACAGCCGTGTACCGCAAGTCTCTAGAGGAACGGAGGGTTCCAAATGATTGGAAAAGAGCACAGGTAGTCCCAGTCTTCAAGAAGGGTCGTCGAGCAGATGCGCAAAACTATAGACCTATATCTCTCACGTCGATCTGTTGTAGAATTTTATAAAATGTTTTTTGCTCGAGTATCATGTCGTTTTTGGAAACCCAGAATCTACTCTGTAGGAATCGGATTCCGGAAACAGCGATCGTGTGAGACCCAACTCGCTTTATTTGTTCATGAGACCCAGAAAATATTAGATACAGGCTCCCAGGTAGATGCTATTTTTCTTGACTTCCGGAAGGCGTTCGATACAGTTCCGCACTGTCGCCTGATAAACAAAGTAAGGGCCTACGGAATATCAGACCAGCTGTGTGGCTGGATTGAAGAGTTTTTAGCAAACAGAACACAGCATGTTGTTATTAATGGAGAGACGTCTACAGACGTTAAAGTAACCTCTGGCTTGCCACAGGGGAGTGTTATGGGACCATTGCTTTTCACAATATATATAAATGACCTCGTAGATAGTGTCGGAAGTTCCATGCGGCTTTTCGCGGATGATGCTGTAGTATACAGAGAAGTTGCAGCATTAGAAAATTGTAGCGAAATGCAGGAAGATCTGCAGCGGATAGGCACTTGGTGCAGGGAGTGGCAACTGTCCCTTAACATAGACAAATGTAATGTATTGCGAATACATAGAAAGAAGGATCCTTTATTGTATGATTATATGATAGCGGAACAAACACTGGTAGCAGTTACTTCTGTAAAATATCTGGGAGTATGCGTGCGGAACGATTTGAAGTGGAATGATCATATAAAATTAATTGTTGGTAAGGCGGGTACCAGGTTGAGATTCATTGGGAAAGTGCTTAGAAAATGTAGTCCATCAACAAAGGAGGTGGCTTACAAAACACTCGTTCGACCTATACTTGAGTATTGCTCATCAGTGTGGGATCCGTACCAGATCGGGTTGACGGAAGAGATAGAGAAGATCCAAAGAAGAGCGGCGCGTTTCGTGACAGGGTTATTTGGTAACCGTGATAGCGTTACGGAGATGTTTAATGAACTCAAGTGGCAGACTCTGCAAGAGAGGCGCTCTGCATCGCGGTGTAGCTTGCTCGCCAGGTTTCGAGAGGGTGCGTTTCTGGATGAGGTATCGAATATGTTGCTTCCCCCTACTTATACCTCCCGAGGAGATCACGAATGTAAAATTAGAGAGATTCGAGCGCGCACGGAGGCTTTCAGACAGTCGTTCTTCCCGCGAACCATACGCGACTGGAACAGGAAAGGGAGGTAATGACAGTGGCACGTAAAGTGCCCTCCGCCACACACCGTTGGGTAGCTTGCGGAGTATAAATGTAGATGTAGATGTATGCCGATGTGAGCTGTACAGCGTACAGCGCCATCTGTTAGCAGCTTTTGTAACTATTATTTCAAACTGATGTATAAACTTCTTACAGCTTTCACAATAAACATACTGTTTACTGCATTCCTCTATCGATCTTTGTTTTCGAGATCCCTTTTCTGGACACCCTGTAGCTACTTTATTTACTCTTTTCTTAGAAAACTGCCGGTTCCGAAGTGTAAAATGATTGGTTGGGTTGCTTGGGGAAGGAGACCAGACAAAAAAAAAATGGCTCTGAGCACTATGGGACTTAACATCTGAGGTCATCAGTCCCCTAGAACTTAGAACTACTTAAACCTAACTAACCTAAGGACATCACACACATCCATGCCCGAGGCAGGATTCGAACCTGCGACCGTAGCGGTCGCGCGGTTCCAGACTGAAGCGCCTAGAACCGCTCGGCCACAAAGGCCGGCGAGACCAGACAGCGAGGTCATCGGTCTCATCGGATTAGGAAAGGACGGGGAAGGAAGTCGGCCGTGCCCTTTCAAAGGAACCATCGCGGCAATTGCCTGGAGTGATTTAGGGAATTCACGGAAAACCTAAATTAGGATGGCCGGACACGGGATTGAACCGTCGTCCTCCCGAATACGAGTCCAGTGTCTAACCACTACGCCACCTCGCTCGGTGAAGTGTAAAATGACTCCTATAAAAGTGAGACCCGTATTTTATAGATATTAAATAATAAGTCTGTATTTGCAGCAAGGAAAGGTGGCCTGAGTTATGGAAGGGAATATGTCTTATTTCAAAATCGGGCAGTTAAGTTTCAAGCGATCGCCAGCTCCATAAAAAACGGCTGGGAACAATTGCGATCTGAGATAGGAAGGATGTCTCCTAGGTGCACCAGGGGACTGACCGCGTGTAAGTTCCATGGAAGGGCGGTAGCATACATGTATGTTTCTCTAGAAGTAACTACGCATACAAGTTACTATTTTTGTGTTTGTGTGTCGAATTTGCTAAGAAATGTGTTCCGTGTCAATTGGTGGTAATAAATGAATTTAAATTATACATCGATGAATGTTTACTCTGTCTCATGAAACGCTTGTCTTCATAAATTGTAACTTCCGACAGTTAATAATACACTGATCAGCCAGAATATTATGACCACCTACTTAACAGCCGATATGTCCACTTTTGGCACATATAACAGCGGCTGGAGGGAGTTGGCACCACATCTAAACACACAAGTCACCTGATTCCCGTAAATTTCTGGGAGGGGAGCGATCAGTTCTGAAGCCACGTTCAATCGCATCCCAGATCGGTTCGATCGGGTTCAGACCATCAATTAGAACTCGCTACTATGTTCCTCGAACCACTGTATCACACTCCTGGCCTTGTGACATGACGCATTATGTTGTAGAAGATGCCACTACCGTGGGGAAACATCATCGTCATAAAGGGATGAAGGGGTGTACGTGGTGTGCAACCAGTGTACGATACTCCTTGGCCGTCATGGTGCCGCTTACGAGCTCCACTGGACCTGTGGATGCCCATGTGAATGTTCGCCAGAGCATACTGGAGGGGCCGCCAGCTCGTCTCTGTCCCGGAGTACAGGTGTCAAGGAGCTGTTCCGCTAGAAGACGACGAATGCGAGCCCTTCCATTGGCAAAATGAAGAAGGTATCGGTGTTCATCAGACCGTGCAACTCTCAGACACTGCACCAACGTCCAGTGCCGACGTCGCGGGCCCATTTTAGTCGTGATGTTAAAATTGGCACATGCATTGGTCGTCGGCTGCGGAGTTCGGTGCACTGTGTGTTCAGACACACTTCTACTCTGCCCAGCATTAAAGTCTGATGTTAGTTCCACTGCAGTTTGTTGCCTGTCCTGTTTTACCAGTCTGTCTCCGGTTCAGATGCGGTCCAACTGTCTCGGTGGACAAGTAAGAGGAGACTCAAAGCAACGGCTGAATAACAGCCGATCATAGCACTTTGAAGGTGTGGCGGTGGAACTTTAAGTTCTGTGCCACCCTCCGACGGTGGAATGACAGAGGAGGGGTGCAGTAATGCGCCAACTCTATGGTCAAGGAGAAAAGTGGGTGGACGTGAACAGGCCACTGCTAGTGACTGTACGAAACGGGCAGGAAAACGTCGTCGTTTTGGGCCTATCGTCAGTCCTAGCCCGAATCCGAGTCCTCGAGGATGGTGAGCGGAACGGGTTGTGGAACTGTAGTGCCGGTCATTTGGAGTCCAGCGATTGTCTCACGGAGGACGTCCACTTTTCGGTACAGTTGGCGAGCCTTACGGAGAATGGTCGTGTTGAGAAGGGCCATATTTGTCTCCTCATGCAGAGTGACAATCCTAGTAAGCGGAGGGGCGTGAAGACTCCACCTGAGAACTTTATTCTGTAGGCGCTGGAGCGTAAGCATCCGGGACTTACTAATCGTGGCCCACGCAAAGGAACCATACGTTAGTGAGGGTAGGACAACGGAGTGATACAGCCGGAGCTTGGTATCTAAATTCAGCTCTCGGCTGGAGAAGAGCGGTTACGACGCCTTTGTCAACTTTAACCGTTTAGTGGTGACGTATTTTTGCGTGGCGGTGGAAGAAAAGTTTATTATCCAACCAGACCCCGAGATACTTGGTAGCTTGGGCCCACTAGCCTAGGATCTCATTACATCCGTAATGAGGGGAGGCCGCCCAACCCTACGACGCCTGGACGTGGTTTGGCTCTGAGCACTATGGGACTTAACTTCTGAGGTCATCAGTCCCGTAGAACTAAGAACTACTTAAACCTAACTAACCTAAGGACATCACACACATCCATGCCCGAGGCAGGATTCGAAACTGCGAGCGTAGCGCTCGCGCGGTTCCAGACTGTAGAACCGCTCGGCCACTCCGGCCGGCTGGACGTGGTTTCACCTTGGTTTTGCCACGTGTTGAAGACACTCACTACAGCACTCTTCGAACACCCGACAAGTCGTGCAGTTTCCGTAATGCTTGTTCCGAGCCTCCGGGTCATCAAAATCTGCCTTTGGTCAAACTCAGATAGATCGCACGCCTTCCCTATTCTACACGCGGACAGCAATCTCAGTGATACAACACGCACGCTGCGTGTGCCTGACTTGCAGTCATTCCTCGCCAGATGGCGCTGCTATCGCCTGGACAGGTTTATATCGATAGTTGGTCGGGGGTCATACTTTTCTGGCTCATCAGTGTATATGATCTGGAAAATTGATTCGCTGCTCTCACATGGACATGAAGAGCAGCAGAACTTACTTCTTTCTTGTTATTTAAACCTAGTGGCAGCTGTGTTATTCAATACATGATGATGAAGTCCCATACTCCTCGACAGAGCGTAGGGGACGATGCGAGAGACCCACACCGCTGTACTAGGCAAGGTCCTAGTGGAGGTGGTTTGCCATTGCCTTCCTCCGACCGTAATGGGGATGAATGATGATGATGAAGACGACAAAACAATACCCCGTTATCTCGAGTCATGTGAAAAAATCCCTGACCCCGCCGGGAATCGAACCCCGGATCCCGTGCTCTGGAAGCGAGAATGCTACCACGAGACCACGAGCTGGTAGCGATCAATACATAATTAACTTAAAATACTACAAAGTTGACAGTTGCCTTGCAAAAGGGCCCTGGTTAAATATTCATATGCACAAGCTGTGTGTTAACGTGGAGAGGAAATAAAGATGCTAAGATAAAAATGGAGCTCCCACTTGGAGGAGAATTCCTGTCATAAGCACCAAGCAAATCCGCGCACCTTAAAAGACACTTCTATAGTCATACAAACGAATCACGGTGCCAACATTGCTTTATGAAAGTCCCTGTTCGACGCTAACGAATCAACAGACCAGAAGAGTATGGAGTACACAAAAGAGCTTTCTTAGAAGCGTGGTTAGCAGTCCTTTACTGGATAGTAATACAAGAGAATACATAACTGTGGGACTAAAGACAGGCCGGCCGCGGTGGTCTAGCGGTTCTAGGCGCTCAGTCTGGAACCGCGCGACTGCTACGGTCGCAGGTTCGAATCCTGCCTCGGGCATGGATGTGTGTGATGTCCTTAGGTAAGTTAGGTTTAAGTAGTTTTAAGTTCTAGGGGACTGATGACCTTAGAAGTTAAGTCCCATAGTGCTCAGAGCCATTTGAACCATTTGACTAAAGACAGTTGATTTTAATGCAGTAATAACAAAATACAGAGAAAATGGTAAGAACATGTGACAAGAATGAATGGTTTCAGAATTCCATAGGTATTGTTAAAACACAAGCCGGAACACGGAAAAAGGGACATTGGATGACCGAGCGCGGAAGGGATGTTTGAGCTAAGAATTTTAAAAGCAGAACTGATTAAGAATGGTATAATCCTTGTTTGTTATGATGACAACACAGTCGAAACTCCAGCTGATATAGGCGGAGCTCATTTAAGGTTTTACATTTTTTCCTCGGTATAGCTACAGTACACAATTTCTTCTTTTACTACTGCAACCACATACGGTAGTCATAATTCATACCGCCGGGCAATTCCTTTGCACAATGGCTCAGTGGAGCTGCTGCCTCGGTGACGAGTAATGCCCGTGTTAGACGAGGAATGAATGAATGAACGATCGATCAGGTCGCACCCGGGCAGCGTGTCGCGTAATGCAGCGGTCTGGGCAGCTTCTGTCCTGCAACAGCGCTGTGGTTGGAAAAGCCCACGTTGGATTCCAGTCCACGTTCCGGCCCCAAATTTGCCGAATATCAACCCTACGGGATATCATTAAGCGCTGGCTCATGCCTCACAAACCACATTCTCGTTTGGTTCATAATTGCATATGGCTGCGACCTCTCGCTTTTAACGTAACAGCTTAAATGTAACTAACATATATTAAAATTTTTCGATTAAACTGTAACCATAAAATTCGTTGCATGAGATATCGACTTTACGAACTATGTTAAATGTCTTTGCTCTTTATGTATAAACTAAAGTCGCGTTCTAGCGTCTGTCTGTATGTGCAGTCTAATCTCAGGAAATGCCATAGGCATTTAAATCCGATTTTCAGTAATAGAGAGCCGGCCGCGGTGGTCTCGCGGTTCTAGGCGCGCAGTCCGGAAACGTGCGACTGATACGGTCGCAGGTTCGAATCCTGCCTCGGGCATGGCTGTGTGTGATGTTCTTAGGTTAGTTAGGTTTAAGTAGTTCTAAGTTCTAGGGGACTGATGACCACAGCAGTTGAGTCCCATAGTGCTCAGAGCCATTTGAACCATTTTTCAGTAATAGATACAATTATCAAAGAGGAAGATTTCCGTATATAATTTACATACGTTTCGTACAAGTTGTCTGAACTACAATGAATTAAAGTTGAGTTGTGAAAATGATACCACTGCTTCCTACCGAACACCACCATAACTCGAGAGTCAAGCAGTGCCTTGAGTCAGCAGAAAACGTCTCTAGATTCGTATCTGCTTTGAACGTCTAATGGCGCCATGCAGATTTATGTTTTCCGTGATTTCCCTAAATCACTCAAGTCAAATGCCGGGATGGTTCCTTTCAAAGGGCACAACCGAATTTCTTCCCCATCCTTTCCTTCTTAGAGCTTGTGCTCCGTCTCTAACGACCTCGCTATCGACGGGACGTTAAATTCTAATCTTCCTTTTTATGAAACCTGCACTCTAGCTCAGCGTGTTCGGTCACAGGACTGGCTGCCCTCTTTTGTAATAAAAAAACTTCGTGGCGTATTCAGAGATGAACTTGAAGGGGTGTCACGTGACGTCCACCCAGACCAAATGATAAGAACAATGACGAGCAAAGTGAAGAAAAAAATCGTAGAATGCTTGGCAACGAACAGAAAGTTTGCAGGATCTAATGCCTGCCACTGCAATTTTTTTCATTCTGCCTTTTAACATAGCATTCAGCTCTCAATGATGTGAAAAGTAGCCAGAAACGAAACGTGGCTCGTATTCCACGATACACTGCAGACCCCCTTTTCCCTGTTTTAGGGACACGCAAGTTGCCAAAGTGACATCCATTTGTTTGCTATCGTTTCGGAACAACTACCTAGCAAAAAAACATGCAAGTCCGCAACATGCGCTTTTTAATTATTTATGCACAGAGTAAAACGCAGCATGGGGTACAACTTTCAACTTTACTTCGTTATATACAGTGTGTCCCAAAAAACACCGACAAGCTTTAGGGACATGTTCCTTACACGAAAAAGAGCTATGAAAACTTGCTCATCTTCTATACCATGAAACAAGTCTCTTCTACTGTAAGGAATTTGCTTCCCATATTTTGGTAAAAGGCTGTGTGGACCAAACCAAGGAAAAAAGTCTAGGAAATATAGGGTCTAAACTACATATTTTAAGAGCTATGAGCGCTTATCATCTTCGGTAGTGTGAAAGATCTCTTCTACTGTAGAAATGATCATAACTCTTAAGGTATGCATTTTAGAGCCCATGTTTACTAGATAGACATTTCTTTCTTGTTCTGGAGGAAGGAACCTGTCCCTAAAGTTTGTCGGTGTTCTTTGGGACACCCTGCATAGAACGTTTTGCAGCGGCGCAGTAAATGACTCAACTTTAGTCTCCCTGCTTCCCTTGAGTAAATCACACATGCGAACACTATTCCCTGCGTGGTGGAGCGAAATATATTACTAGTTTGGACACTTTCAAACTATCTCGCCAGGCGATAAAGAGATTTACGCCTTTTGAAGATCGCAAAGACATGGGCACGATATTCTTTACTGCAATTCAGAAATTCCATGCGGATGAATACACAAGATTTCGAGATATTCATACAGATGGTTGAGGAATGCATTTTGAAAAATGACCATAATTTCAGGTTGCCAGTTTCTGCTTCCCTAAGATTACCAGTCGCAATTCACACTCTTAATTCGCTGCAAATTCTTCGAACAACGGGTAGTGAGTTACTAAACTTTGACGTATAGTAATAAATATGACCAATAACGAACAGATAACCACCTCATCATGAGGCTACGATGTGAGACTTACAATATGAAATAATCAGATATTTTTAGCCCAATTAGAAGAACTGCATGGCAAAAATCATACGAATGCAGAATATGTGTTTTTTTTAATCTTTCAAGAAAAACCGTTTTCCGAAAACCACTTCAGCAATTTTGTTTCCTTTATATACAGTATGTTCTTTCAGTAGCATAGCACACGAGTAAAATTTCAGCTTTCTGCTTTCCTTGAATCAAACCTAGATGTGGAAACTATTCTTTTCGTGGCACAGCGAAGAGTCCACGACAAAGAAACACGCGAAAGAGTCTCAACAATGCATCACAGTGCGCACTGAGCTTCACAAGAGGAGTGCTTAACATGAGCTCATAATGTGGGTCATGCGTGTTTTTTTAAATTTTTTTTTTCTATTTGTACCACCTCATCCAGCCTCCATACATACTGAATCACACAAACACACACACACACACACACACACACACACACACACACACAACACACAAACAAACACACACACACACACACACACACACACACACACACACACGCATGTACACCCATGATTCTCATACAATATTTACATTGGTTGTAAGCATGTTAGTTACACCACGATGTTTTCCCATCATTGTCATGAGATATCACTCCAAACGATAGTTCAGTAAGGAACATACAACATCCATGCCTCCAGAAAAGTGTTCTGACGTGCGCTGCTTACATCGCATCAGTTACACAGTCTATTCACATTAATGTAATCACCGCATATGAACGACATCAACCTGCAATAACCACTCACAGACGTTAGGTGGCAGGACTAGCATCGGAGGGTATACAAGGTGAACGTTAATAAAACCGACAAACTACAGGGACGGATTCCTAGCTGGAAATGAAGGAAAAGCTCCTACGAAGACGTGTCTGGAAATGCATCATTGCCACGGTAGATGGTGCTGACGAATGACAGCTCTGTCCACGTGCTGTGTGTTCCTTGTACGGTTGTGTGGCTGACTCAGCAGAATGGTCCGATATTGATGTTGGGAACAAGCTGAGATGCTCTACGTGTCCGGCCAAGAAGATGGAAACAGTCGTGAGGCAACATGGTCCTCCAAATCTGGTGTACGCACAGTCCGCCACCTCCCTGCACGTTTGTCTGTCTAAATAGACCCATGATCACACAAACGCCTAAAAAAGGTTTGAAATGTTATGTGATGTGGTCGGTGTCTACGTTTTGGTGTAGCCGCGCTAACTCTTGACCGTTTCCATCTGCCTGGCCGTACACAAGCACCATCTCGGCTTTTCCCCTACTGGAGTACAGAACCATTCTGATGCTTGCAGTACGGTGCGTCAATCACACAATCTTCAACAGACAAGGAACACACGGCACCTGTTCAAAGAGACTTTAATTCGTCAGAGCCATCTACCGTGGCAACGATGCATTTCTGGACGCATGTTCATAGGCCATTTTTCCTCCTTTTCGAGTTAGGAAGACGGCCGCTGTGGCCGAGCGGCTCTAGGCGCTTCAGTCTGGAACCGCGCTGCTGCTACGGTCGTAGGTTCGAATCCTGCCTCTGGTATGGATGTATGTGATGTCCTCAGATGTTAGGTCATATAGTGCATAGAGCCATCTGAACCATTTGAACCAGTTAGGAATCCGTCGTGTGTGTGAAATCTTATGTGCGAGAAATCTTATGGGACTTAACTGCTAAGATCATCAGTCCCTATGCTTACACACTACTTAACCTAAATTATCCTAAGTGCAAACACACACACCCATGCCCGATTGAGGACTCGAACCTTCGCCGGGACCAGTCCATGACTGCAGCGCCCCAGAGCGCTCGGCTAATCCCGCGCGGCAGGAATCCGTCCCTGCAGTTTGTCAGTTTTATTAATATATCACCCTGTATAAAGTGTGTTGGGAGGACGCGGTAAACAGTGCAGCCGTCGTCGTAATGCGGAAACGGAGCGATTTATCTGACGCCCAAAAGGGCATCATCATTGGCTTTCGGGCCAAAGGTGGAAGCGTCTCTGAAACGCGTGCCGCTGTGATTAAAGAATACTGTGCATGGCAAAATGCTGCTATCCAAAATCGGTACCGAAGCGACTGTAGTACACCACAGGCCATAACAGGTGTGAACGACAGCTGCGGAGATGAGTACAAGAGAACAGATGTACAACTGTTGAACAACTGTCTGCCCAGAAGAACCGAGGGGCTACCAATACTGTTTCCTCAACGATCGTTCAGCGAACGTTGCTGCGTATGAGCCATACTGTTCGCTGTTCATCGGCGACGAAGGCTGGAATTTACGTGATAGCACCTCAACTGGACGTCCACCGACTGGCGGCAGGTGGCCTTTTCAGACGAATCAAGCTTTGAGCTCCATCGGAAAAATAGCCTTTGGCGTGTGAGGCCTTGCAACAACCCCTGATCTGTGGAATGTTTTCGTGGCATTGCTTGGATGATCTTGTCATTCTGGAAGGCACAATGGATAATCACAAGTGCGCATCTATCAAATGGCTCTGAGCACTATGGGACTTAACTTCTGAGGTCATCAGTTCCCGAGAACTTAGAACTACTTAAACCTAACTAACCAAGGACATCACACACATCCATGCCCGAGGCAGGATTCGAACCCGCGACCGTAGCGGTCGCGCGGTTCCAGACTGTAACGCCTAGAACCGCTCGGTCACCCCGGCCGGCGCACATCTGTTCTTGGCGACCATGTCCACCCCTTAATGGAATTTGTTTTCCCTCGGATCGATGGCATCTACCAGTAGGACAATGCAACGTGTCACACAGTTCGTAGTGTACGTTTGTGGTTCGAAGATCTTCAGGATGAGTTTACCGTAATCCACTGGCCACCAAAGCCCACGGACTTTAACCCAAATGGCTCTGAGCACTATGGGACTCAACTGCTGAGGTCATTAGTCCCCTAGAACTTAGAACTAGTTAAACCTAACTAACCTAAGGACATCACACACATCCATGCCCGAGGCAGGATTCGAACCTGCGACCGTAGCGGTCTCGCGGTTCCAGACTGCAGCGCCAGAACCGCGCGGCCACTTCGGCCGGCGGACTTTAACCCAATCGACAAACCACGACACGTCTGTCCCCGGTAGCTGAGTGGTCTGCGCGACAGAATGTCAATCTTATGGGCCCCGGTTCGATTCCCGGCTGGATCTGAGATGTTCTCCGCTCAAGGACTGGGTGTTGTGTTGTCCTGATCATCATCATTTCATCCCCATGGACGCGCAAGTCGCCGAAGTGGCGTCAAGTCGAAAGACTTGCACCCGGCGAACGGTCTACCCGACGGGAGGCCCTAGTCACACGACATTTATTATTATTTACTACGAGACCACTTTTATCGAGCAGTTCGCGCCATGCATCCTCAGCCGGGAAACCTAGTGCAGATTTCTATGGCTCTGCAGTCGGCATGACTTCACATCTCTGTCGGTACCTTCCAGAACCTCATTGACTCTATCTGTACGTCTCGCAGCGGTCCGCACTGCAAAAGATGGTTACTCGTGCTTTCGGCAAGTGGTGACATTAATGTGACTGGACCGTATATATGAAAGCGATGACACTCATTTACTCAGTGTTGTTCTCTGTATACAGGGTGTTACAAAAAGGTACCGCCAAACTTTCAGGAAACATTCCTTACACACAAATAAAGAAAAGATGTTATGTGGACATGTGTCCGGAAACGCTTACTTTCCATGTTAGAGCTCATTTTATTACTTCTCTTCAAATCACATTAATCATGGAATGGAAACACATAGCAACAGAACGTACCAGCGTGACTTCAAACACTTTGTCACAGGAAATGTTCAAAATGTCCTCCGTTAGCGAGGATACATGCATCTACCCTCCGTCGCATGGAATCCCTGAAGCGATGATGCAGCCCTAGAGAATGGCGCATTGTATCACAGCCGTCCACAATACGAGCACGAAGAGTCTCTACATTTGTTACCGGGGTTGCGTAGACAAGAGCTTTCAAATGCCCCCATAAATGAAAGTCAAGAGGGTTGAGGTCAGGAGAGCGTGGAGGCCATGGAATTGGTCCGCCACTACCAATCCATCGGTCACCGAATCTGTTGTTGAGAAGCGTACGAACACTTCGACGGAAACGTGCAGGAGCTCCATCGTGCATGAACCACATGTTGAGTCGTGCTTGTAAAGGCACATGTTCTAGCAGCACAGGTAGAGTATCCCGTACTAAATCATGATAACGTGCTCCATTGAGCGTAGGTGGAAGTACGTGGGGCCCAATCGAGACATCACCTACAATGCCTGCCCAAACGTTCACAGAAAATCTGTGTTGATGACGTGATTGCACAATTGCGTGCGGATTCTCGTCAGCCCACACATGTCGATTGTGAAAATTTACAATTTGATCACGTTGGAATGAAGCCTCATCCGTAAAGTGAACATTTGCACTGAAATGAGGATTGACACATTGTTGGATGAACCATTCGCAGAAGTGTACCCGTGGAGGCCAATCAGCTGCTGATAGTGCCTGCACACGCTGTACATGGTACGGAAACAACTGGTTCTCCCGTAGCACTCTCCATACAGTGACGTGGTCAACGTTACCTTGTACAGCAGCAACTTCTCTGACGCTGACATTAGGGTTATCGTCAACTGCACGAAGAATTGCCTCGTCCATTGCAGGTGTCCTCGTCTTCCCCAGTCGCGAGTCATAGGCTGGAATGTTCCGTGCTCCTTAAGACGCCGATCAATTGCTTCGAACGTCTTCCTGTCGGGACACCTTCGTTCTGGAAATCTGTCTCGATACAAACGTACCGCGCCACGGCTATTGCCCCGTGCTAATCCATACATCAAATCTGCCAACTCCGCATTTGTAAACATTGCACTGACTGCAAAACCACGTTCGTGATGAACACTAACCTGTTGATGCCACGTACTGATGTGCTTGATGCTAGTACTGTAGAGCAATGAGTCGCATGTCAACACAAGCACCGAAATCAACATTACCTTCCTTCAATTGGGCCAACTGGCGGTGAATCGAGGAAGTACAGTACATACTGACGAAACTAAAATGAGCTCTAACATGGAAATTTAGCGTTTCCGGACACATGTCCACATAACATCTTTTCTTTATTTGTGTGTGAGGAATGTTTCCTGAAAGTTTGGCCGTACCTTTTTGTAACACCCTGTATATAAAAGAAAAAAAAAAAAAAACACGCTAGACCACTTACGTCATCTGGCAGTAGATACATACTGCTACCAAACGAAGCCGAGCTGGGTCGCTAGTGAAGTAAGAAGTATTTGTTAAAGAAGGTAAGAGCATTATAATGAATGTTTATAACATTTATAACAACCGTAAGATTCGCAGGATATTTGCAAATGTATTAAACTTTTGAGAAAGCTAATAAGAAAGGCGGAGATCCACTCGTGTGGATGACCTTGGCGCTTAGTTGCATGGAAAGAAGGAAAAGATGACAGTCACAGAGGCGGTAGCCTGCTGTGCGAACGTAGCTGTCATATCTGGTGATGTTAAAATTTAGTGAGCGCTGAAACTGTGCTAGTTCGAATGAAAATTGGTGTGGCAGTGGCATCCATATTACGAAGTCGTGGCTCGAAATTGCAGGTTTTGGAAAGCAAGATTGTTCAATACTGATCTGTGATGGAATTTGGAGGCTACGCTACATCAAGAAAAATGGCTACGGCAAGCAACGTGGTAGTAATAAACAAATGTCATCTCAAAGGAGGCGTGAAGAGCCTAGCCAATTATCATTATGCTGTCTTCAACTACAGAACCACAACAGCTACGAAAATAGGCAAAAACTTTTATTAGATCTAAGTGAGTAAAAATGTATTGAGTATTACAGTCCAAACTTCAGACGCCATTATGGGATAAAGTACGTTATTTAAAGTTCTTTCTTAAATTCATTATCCTAAAATCATAAACAGTATCCCATTTCCCTGTCACTCTTTTTACACATAATTATTTAAAAACAAACGGTCGGAAGGTCGTATTAATTTCCCAGAATCACGACAATGGAACATTACTGTAATCTGAACTAATATTTTGCTGTAAAAAACAGCAAAAATTCTATTTGTATTTATCTAAAGTTTACTGGACGCACTGCTAACTTACTTGCTGACATTTATCTCAGCATTAATTTAATTAGTCTTCCAGTTACTTCATTTTCGTTAGTTCACTATTGCGTATGTTTTAGAATATAGATGGTAACCTGACACGCCTAGATACGACTCCGGCAGATGGCACATACGTAACCATCCTGCCCGATAGCCTGCATCCATTCATGTGCATTGTGCATTCTGACGGACTTGGACAATTACAGCAGGACAGTAGCTCACCACTTAGGTTGAAAATATTGACTGCATAAAAGCAAGCACTGAAAATAACTTTTAATGTTCACCCAGTCACCTTATAGGCATCTCTTAAAGAAGCTAGACAATGTAACTGTACTTTCACATTATGTATACTCGCTAACGAAATTCTTGATAAATAATCCCTCGCAGTTTGAGAGGAATAGCAATATTTTAGAAGAAAAATGTCCGTATTTACTTATCATTAAAGTTTTCAGTGGCTCAGAAAGGAATTCAATGTGCAGTCATCAAATTATTTGCGCTATAACACAAAATGTCTGACATTTAGAAAATCAAATTTTAAATCCAGGCTGAAATAATTTATTCTGCACGACTCGTTCTCTTCTATGGAACAATATTTGATTATAGATTTTTGTTAAATTTGTGTTTCACTTCGCTTCTACGCGCTTCAGTTCGGAACCGCGCGACTGCTACGGTCGCAGGTTCGAATCCTGCCTCGGGCATGGATGTGTGTGATGTCCTTGGGTTAGTTAGGTTTAAGTAGTTCTAAGTTCTAGGGGACTGATGACCTCAGAAGTTAAGTCCCATACTGCTCAGAGCCATTTGAACCATTTTGTGTTTCACTTATAACATGAACAGTGACAAATAGTAATATGATCAATTAGATTAAATTTAGTGTTTTACGATAGATAAGCATTTATCTGTAAATGGTCAGCATACAAAATACACACAGGAAAATCCTTTATGCGTAGCCTGTTAACCTTCTATGGGAATTGTATAAATGATGTATTGTTGATTTCGGGGGAAGAGACCAAACTGCGAGGTCATCGGTCTCATCGGATTAGGCAAGGATGGGGAAGGAAGTCGGCGGTGCCCTTTCAAAGGAACCATCCCGGCATTTGCCTGAAACGATTTAGGGAAACCATGGAACACCTAAATCAGGATGGCCGGACGCGGGATTGAACCGTCGTCCTCCCGAATGCGAGTCCAGTGTGCTAACCACTGCGCCACCTCGCTCGGTCATAAATGATGTATGGAGCATGTAACTAACTAACTGATTTGTACGTGTAGAATCCCAGTCATTGCCAACTTTACTATCTTTTTCTGTCATTTAAATGTGTTAGGCGAGAGAGTTTTCTGTCTAATAGCGTAAGATTCAAAAGTGGTAAAGTTCAAGAAACAACTCCCGAGAGGCAACAGAGCCTAACCTATCAATATTCTAATATGCTCCAAGACCGTTTCGCTACTTGGAGTAAAGTATTGTTTTTCCTGTTGTGTGGGTGTTGGGCTGCAAAAGTGTGCTCGTAACTATAGCAATTGGTAAGAACTAAATCCATTTAGGAATTGATGTTACTGAATGGTTTAAGTCAAAGAAACCAAACAGTTTCAGCACTCTGACAGTGAGTACGAAACATTACGTGGGTAAACAGATGAAAAATCAAGCTTACGGAAAGATGTGTTGCTATTGATGTTAACCTGGAGAATCAATACAGAAGATTTTCAGTATAATGTACAGCTTATAGGGATACCGAAGCTATTTGAGGCCCATACTAACTACGTCCATGCAGTTAATCCACATAAAGCCTCCACCAGGGAGCCACAAATCTACGCCAAAGTCAGCTATTCAGGCCGTTCACCACACCAATTAATTTTGTAATAGCTTTCGGGTGCGCTGGAGCCAACTATTGTTACCCACGTAGTCCATCAGCTGCCAGGAGCTATTGCTCAGCTTCTATAACCTGAGCGATGCCAAACAGTCATTACTCTCATACGAAATGACCCACTGACGTAGGTGACTTTGTGAATGCAAAGAGCTGCGTTAGTTCTGCCGTTAATGTCAACCTCATGGCATCTAACAATTCTGATACGCTGTCCTCTGCCTTCTAGAAAAGGGTCATCGTAGCAACTTCCCCAATAGACTGTGATGGTGACTTAAAGAAACATTATGTTAATTTGTAATCTACAATTCTGCGAAGTCGATACACGTCGAAATTTGTTCCTTACATGACACGTCTAAAAGGCGGGTACTGTGGACGCAAAAGACACCTATTATTATCTTTTTTTATTACTGTGAATGATAACGTTGGAGAAATGAAATAAGATGAGGCAATTCATAGGTTTAATGAACATTTGCGGTGGACAGGGATTCGAACACATATCTCCCAATTATCTCGCGATCAACGGTAAGGTGGGTATAATTTCGCACCTTACAAGCACTCATTTACATACTTTGCCGTAATTTACAACCGCAATTAGTTATCATTTGATAGGTTGCAAGTCATATACACTCCTGGAAATGGAAAAAAGAACACATTGACACCGGTGTGTCAGACCCACCATACTTGCTCCGGACACTGCGAGAGGGCTGTACAAGCAATGATCACACGCACGGCACAGCGGACACACCAGGAACCGCGGTGTTGGCCGTCGAATGGCGCTAGCTGCGCAGCATTTGTGCACCGCCGCCGTCAGTGTCAGCCAGTTTGCCGTGGCATACGGAGCTCCATCGCAGTCTTTAACACTGGTAGCATGCCGCGACAGCGTGGACGTGAACCGTATGTGCAGTTGACGGACTTTGAGCGAGGGCGTATAGTGGGCATGCGGGAGGCCGGGTGGACATACCGCCGAATTGCTCAACACGTGGGGCGTGAGGTCTCCACAGTACATCGATGTTGTCGCCAGTGGTCGGCGGAAGGTGCACGTGCCCGTCGACCTGGGACCGGACCGCAGCGACGCACGGATGCACGCCAAGACCGTAGGATCCTACGCAGTGCCGTAGGGGACCGCACCGCCACTTCCCAGCAAATTAGGCACACTGTTGCTCCTGGGGTATCGGCGAGGACCATTCGCAACCGTCTCCATGAAGCTGGGCTACGGTCACGCACACCGTTAGGCCGTCTTCCGCTCACGCCCCAACATCGTGCAGCCCGCCTCCAGTGGTGTCGCGACAGGCGTGAATGGAGGGACGAATGGAGACGTGTCGTCTTCAGCGATGAGAGTCGCTTCTGCCTTGGTGCCAATGATGGTCGTATGCGTGTTTGGCGCCGTGCAGGTGAGCGCCACAATCAGGACTGCATACGACCGAAGCACACAGGGCCAACACCCAGCATCATGGTGTGGGGAGCGATCTCCTACACTGGCCGTACACCACTGGTGATCGTCGAGGGGACACTGAATAGTGCACGGTACATCCAAACCGTCATCGAACCCATCGTTCTACCATTCCTAGACCGGCAAGGGAACTTGCTGTTCCAACAGGACAATGCACGTCCGCATGTATCCCGTGCCACCCAACGTGCTCTAGAAGGTGTAAGTCAACTACCCTGGCCAGCAAGATCTCCGGATCTGTCCCCCATTGAGCATGTTTGGGACTGGATGAAGCGTCGTCTCACGCGGTCTGCACGTCCAGCACGAACGCTGGTCCAACTGAGGCGCCAGGTGGAAATGGCATGGCAAGCCGTTCCACAGGACTACATCCAGCATCTCTACGATCGTCTCGATGGGAGAATAGCAGCCTGCATTGCTGCGAAAGGTGGATATACACTGTACTAGTGCCGACATTGTGCATGCTCTGTTGCCTGTGTCTATGTGCCTGTGGTTCTGTCAGTGTGATCATGTGATGTATCTGACCCCAGGAATGTGTCAATAAAGTTTCCCCTTCCTGGGACAATGAATTCACGGTGTTCTTATTTCAATTTCCAGGAGTGTATATGAATATTTAAAGAAGATTGACATTGTCACGTACACCTTGTAAATAGTCGTTAACGCTTATTGCATGAATGGTAACGGAGTGTCTTTATTATTAAAACGGCGTAATGAATGATTGCCTAGTAGAGGTTGGAACGCCAGTGGAAATGAAATGGCAGGTGTAACTCAATCCCTGGGTGGAAAAACCCGCACAGGTGTGTTGGTCCTGCTTCACACAGGAAGTGCCAAGACGGACGGTCTGGGCACCTGAGCACAGAAGCACAATACAGCGGCGGCCAGCCGGTTTTGTAGTACGGTCGGAAGGATAACTAGATATACTTTAGAAACTATGAAAATCTTGGACGCAGCAGAGAGGAACGAGGAAGCGTTACCTCGGAAATCGCCGGCTGGGTTATTTCCAAGGATTTTTACTCAGAGTAGTGTACCGTTGTATGAGTATAGGTATTTCCTCGCAAACTTTCCGCGCTGGACGACAAAAGTCTGAAATATGGTTGGTCAGCGTTCGGAAGAATCTGTGGAGAGGGAGAATATTCCGTGGTTTCGAGAATATGATTCGCCTTCTAAGTTACAAGGGAGGTGAGTCGAGGTTTGCTGGGAAGCCAGCGGTGGAGAGAAGACGTCTTCCATATTGAGCGCCCGTGTTGGACGGTCGCTCAGTATCAGATTTTGTTGGTACAGACGGACGTACTGTCTTTGTTCTCAGGAGATTTTATAGTTAGAACGGTTAGGCACTGTACTGTTGCGAACTTATACGATTCTGGACTTCGCCTCTGGGTTTGGAGTCGTCGTTGAGTACGCAGCATTCAGTGGCTGAGAGCACTTCTTCTGCCTATACTCACGTTGAGACGTTATCTTAACTCCGTCCTTGTGGCTGGGAGTTCGCGTTTCTCGTCTGTAGAGCACAGAGAGGAGAAGACAGATTTAGATTATACAAGTCAGAGGACCGTCTCGTGCCGTCCTACTGTCTGAATGAGATTTTCTTTTATGTATTTTGTGGCTGGAGTTCTTCCGTCGTCTCAGACGTGTACGAGAACCAGCACCCCGACGCACCGGACGCAGTACATACGGTGATATTGCTAATTGCTTCGGCTTATTAGGCCTATAAAGCTAAACAGCTGTGATCACGTAAATTTTATTTCCACTAAAGTTGCACACCACTGTAGATCATATTTGAAAGTAGAGTCTTCTAGTGTCTGGTTCATAGATGATGTCAGTCGTCTCGCGTTATTTATATTACACCGCATGGGTATAAAAGGGGCAGCTTTGGGCAATTGATCAATCATATTAGTTAGGAAATTCATTTGTATCCCTTTATGTCCATTAGACATTGATGTATAAACATTTGTAATATAAAGGGGGGTTTAACTTACAATAAATGTATAAGTGGAAGCAGCATTTATCATCTGGTAGTTACTAGTTCCCTTAATCATTCATTTATGCTTATGTTGTAATTTATATGTTAAAGTGCAAGAAGGAGGAGATAATCACCATTAAGAGATCCTAAGATCTGCTTCAGGGGGTAGTAAAACAGGGCCAAATCTTCATTTTCACGTTCAGTATTTCCGTGGCGCACATTCATTTTTACAAATGGTTCAAATGGCTCTGAGCACTATGCGACTTAACTTCTGAGGTCATCAGTCGCCTGCCGGCCGAAGTGGCCGTGCGGTTAAAGGCGCTGCAGTCTGGAACCGCAAGACCGCTACGGTCGCAGGTTCGAATCCTGCCTCGGGCATGGATGTTTGTGATGTCCTTAGGTTAGTTAGGTTTAACTAGTTCTAAGTTCTAGGGGACTAATGACCTCAGAAGTTGAGTCCCATAGTGCTCAGAGCCATTTTCATCAGTCGCCTAGAACTTAGAACAAATTAAACCTAACTAACCTAAGGACATCACACACACATCCATGCCCGAAGCAGGATTCGAACCTGCGACCGTAGCTGTCGCTTGGCTCCAGACTGTAGCGCCTAGAACTGCACGGCCACTCTGGCCGGCACCATTTTTACATCCGCCTGGAGTAGCATCTTGGACAACTAATTAGGTTCTGTATCTGACTCAAACATTCGTTATTATGTTACGTTTGTCTTCTATTTTTTCCAGCAAGAAACTGCAGGATTTACATCTACATTTATACTCCGCAAGCCACCCAACGGTGTGTGGCGGAGGGCACTTTACTTCAGGACTGCATCAGAAAAGAAGAGGATATAACGGAAAACTGTGGGATAGCTTATCATATGCCTATAAATCAATTTAATGAAATCACTGAACTGAAACAAATTGAATCATTGGGGATGAAGCCAATGAAATGCAATGACATGACCTGATATTCGAAAAAAAAACATGAGTTTGTCTCCTCGGGAATAAGTGCCACCATATATTTATTACGTTGCAGGTTCGTCATTTTTCACAAGATTTCACTGACATCATAGCGTTTTACTTATTTCCTTTCCACTGATTAGATTCAAACATTTTATTCAGTTTAATTGAAACCTGAGATTTCATAGGATGTATTTGTGAATATTTATAATTAAAAAATTCTGGTCGAGATGACATCATGGTTGGCAATGGATTCTAATTCGGGAGGACATTAGCTCAGATCTCTGCGAGGCCAACCAGACTTAGTTTTTCTGTGGGTTCACTAAATTACTTAAGGCAAAAGCGAGCAGAATCCTGTGGCGAGGACATGGTCGGTTTATTTCCCAAAACCGAGTCTGCGACCCCTCTTTAATGATATTCTCGTTCAACATTAATCTTAATTTTTGCCTTCCGAAGAAGGTATGGAGTTTATTATCATTCAGATTTTTGGCAACAGCAATTTCCTTTTTCCACATCAGATTTTAACGCTGTCTGTGGCAGATACTGACTTCAAGGGGCTATGGGAAGTGATCTCCGTGAAGTGAGCATGGCCCCATGTCAGTGTAAGGAGATAAACATGGAGACTGCTTTATCAATTCACGCACTTATTCAAACGGATCATCGAGTGTATCAGTGGCAGAATCCAGCTAGCAATCTACATGAGTATTGGTTATCTGTTCAGGTCTTTAAGGATTTTCGAGCCTCATAAATATAAATAGAGAGCTCAACAAATCAACGACTTTTGTGAACAGCACATTTATTTTTCAAGGTTTCGTCTTGGTGGCTCATCTAGAGGTGCAAGTGCACCAGGTTCGCCTCGTGTTTCGAGGTTTGCTTTTCTCTTATGTGACCAAGGAGTAAATTTAATGATAAACTTGGTATGATGTGTTTTTATTTAGCCGGCCGCGGTGGTCTAGCGGTTCTAGTCGCGCAGTCCGGAACCGCGCGACTGCTACGGTCGCAGGTTCGAATCCTGCCTCGGGCATGGATGTGTGTGATGTCCTTAGGTTAGTTAGGTTTAAGTAGTTCTAAGTTCTAGGGGACTAATGACCACAGCAGTTGAGTCCCATAGTGCTCAGAACCATTTGAACCATTTTTTTGTTTTTATTTATGAAATATAATGAGTTTTAAAATTAGAGCTATATACTGAAAATCTTCATCTTAAATTAGAATTACATACTGCAAGTCAGTAGTAACATAGAACATTCTGCCTGCTTTTAATATTACTGGAGCTGTAATTGGTCAGAAGTTTGGTTAATTTTGGCACGAAGACAATCAACATAGCGAAGAACAGTGATATGTTATTTAATTTAGCTTAAAATCATAAATATATGTTCAGTGCACTTTTTAGCCAGTACAGAAATAATAAAACTGTACTAAATGGAAACTAGTGAACGATATGCACATGCTAATGAAATGGTTAACACTTGCAATTTGTTTGAATCTGACCTTCATGATAAACATATTCACGGTCATTAGTAGTATCCTGTTCTAATTGTAGCGATAAACGGGCTGAAAAGTGACATTGAAAAACAAGGAAATTTCCGGTTCGACTGAATTGCATGTTGTTCTTTTCTCAGTTGACTACCATAGAAAATGCGGCATACGCTAAAAGCACATGAATAGGTAAAATACGAAATCATAAGTACTTATAATTCTGTAGGAAACGATCTGTGTAGTGTTTGATTTCATTTCGTTCTGAAGATTGGGGGCACTATTGCTACTGCATCCATTTCTGGACAAATTAACCTGTTTGAGTTTAATATTTTCCACAATTCTACGAATTTACAAAATTCAATAATGGCTACAATTAGAGAGAATGTCACTGACGCAGCCCGCATCTCGTGGTCGTGCGGTAGCGTTCTCGCTTCCCACGCCCGGGTTCCCGGGTTCGATTCCCGGCGGGGTCAGGGATTTTCTCTGCCTCGTGATGGCTGGGTGTTGTGTGCTGTCCTTAGGTTAGTTAGGTTTAAGTAGTTCTAAGTTCTAGGGGACTTATGACCATAGAGGAATTTTTAGATATAAATTAAGAAAAAAATATTAAAAAATAAAAATAAAAATAAAAAATAAAGAAAAACAAAAAACACAAAAAAATAAAGTTGTTATATTAACTTAAGTATGTTGTTAAATTAACCTAATTATGTCATGTATTGGAAAATTCGACTCGTTCCACATCATTACGAAATATCGTATTCATGATCCATGGAACTTGTATTAATCAAATCTAATCTAATCTAATCTAAGCAGTTGAGTCCCATAGTGCTCAGAGCCATTTGAACCATTTTTTTTGTCACTGACGCAAAGAGCTAACAGGTGGAAGGTATGCTGAAGGAATAAATCCATCAGTGTCTCATTGAACTATTCCGAAATTAGAAAAAATATCCAACTTTATCCAAAATTTCTGAAAAAGTAATATATTCAAGTGTAGCGTCACATGCTTGTAAAAATGAAGAACTAAAAAAAAATGTCAAATTGGTTTTTAGAAAAGCTTTTCAGCAGAAAATGCTACATATGCTTTCACACATCAAATATTAAATTCTTTGAATAACCGATCATCACCCATTGGGATATTTTGTGATCTCTCACGGGATTTTGGCTGTGTGAATCATGAAATTCCTCTAGGTAAGCTTAAGAATTGTGGTTTTAGTGGGACAGTGCACAAATGGTTTAATTCATATTTAATTGGAAGAATGCAAAAGGTTGAAATTAACAATACAGACAGTCTTGGGACCCTTATTGTTCTTAATACATATTAATCACTTGCCACTCTATATTCATAGAGATGCAAAGTTAGTTCTTTTTGCTGATGATTGAAGTATAGTAATTACACCTAACAAACAACAATTAGCTGAGGAAATTGTAAATAATGTCTTCTAGAAAGTAATTATGTGGTTCTCTACACATGGACTCTTACAAAATTTTGAGAAAACACAGTATATACAATTATGTACAGTAAATGGCATAAGACTATGGATGAATATAGGCTTTGAACAGAAGTCTGTTGCAATGGAAGAATATTCAACATTTCTGGGTGTGTGCACTGATGAGAAATTGAACTGGAGGGAGCACATTGATGATCTGCTGAAATGGTTAGGTTAAGTTACTTATGCTACTAGAGTTTTTGCAAATTTTGGTGATAAACATATCAGTAAATTAGCCTACTGTGCCTATTTTCTGTCTCTTCTTTCATATGGCATAATATTTTGGGGTAATTCATCATTAAGAGAAAAACTATGCATTGCACAAAAGCGTGTAATCACAATAATAGCTGGAGCTCACCCAAGATCACCTTGCAGGCATTTATTTAAGGAACTAGGGATATTCACAGTACCTTCACAATCCATATATTCACTTACGAAATTTGTTATTAATAACCCATCCCAATTCAAAAATAATAGCGAAGTGGATAGCTACAACACTAAAGAAAGGATGTGCTTCACTATGCCGTATTAAATCAGTCTTTGACACATAAAGAAGTGGATTATATTGCCACAAAAATGGTTGGTCATTTGCCAAATAGCATTAAAAATCTGATAGATAGCCAACGAGCATTTAAAAACAAATTAAAAGAATTTCTGAATGACAACTCCTTAGACTCAATAAATGAATTTTTAGATATGAAGTAGTAACTGTATATCTTCTTCTTCTTTCGCTTACACCTAAGTCCCGCAGCAATAGCAGGGTCGACGTAGTTACAACGGATTTGGCAATGTTAGTTTAAGGGGTGGCCCGATGCCCTTCCTGCCGCTCCCCCCCCCTCCCCTCCCCCCGGGATGGAATAAGCGTACCCCAACTGTCTACGTCTAGTGTAAATCGTGAAATAGTACGAACGTGTTTCAAATATCTGCGACTCGCGCGACTGAGGCTGAACGTGGAGACCAGCACAGTGTTCACTTAGGGGGATGTGGAAAACCGCCCAAAAACCACATCCAGGGTGGTCGGCACACCGGCCCTCGTCGTTAAGCCGCTGGGCTGATTCGATCGGGGGCCGGCGCGCCTACCGGAGTCCAGGAAGCAGCGCGTTAGCGCTCTCAGCTACGCTGGCGGGTAGTAAATCGTGTACAGAAAACTTACGTTAAACTGACGCTTTCCACATCATTATGAAACGTCGTATTCATGATCTATGGGACAAGTATTAATGTAATGTATAGTACTCTCTTGTTAGTTCAACTTGGTGAACGTAGACTGACGGAGACGAGAGTCTGTTTCCGGTCTTATTTGAACCGAAATACTCGTCGATGTCCTCTGTGGTGACTACGAACAGGAGCTGATACAGTCATTATTAGTCGACGGCGGAAGCGCGGGATAGTCATCCGTATGTCTGGCTCAGAGGCGAGAGGCACGCACTGACGGAGCTTAATGCTTGGCTGTGCTCTACTACACACTGAATTTCAGCTGTGACAGCAGAGGGCTCAGCGCTTGCTCAGCAAGGCCGCTATCAGTCAACAGGCGAAAATTATACCCTTGTCAAAACGCTGGCGTAATGCTTGCTAGAGTAGCGTTGTTTGCTTATAGACCAGAACTCAGAAACGCTGTCAGTCGGACAGGATGCGTCTGAACATTTCATTTTCGTATTTTCTCTTAACGTGGCGAAAAATTTATTTGCAGTTGTCGCTGAAGGCAGTTTGCCTGTGCTTTTCCGGTTCTTTATGCAGGAAAACTCACAAAATAGACAGGAAAACAGATAAGGCAAAAACTGACATATTGTCTAGTTTTGGAAAAATCTGAAATCAGTGAGTGTACAAAACGGTTGGAGGCATATATAGCATATACAGTACGAGAGCGTGCTGAAACGTAATGCCTCCGCAATTTTTTATGTGAAAACTCAAAAGGTTTTTTAAAGTTTTTATCTGTTTCCAAAACTTAAAGAACAGCTTAAAGGACTTCACTTTGATAATGATGAAGTGGTGCAAGCAGAGATGAGGTTGTGGCTCCGTCAACAAAGGCAAACATTCTGTAATGACGGTGTCAACAAACTAATCTGCCGTTTGGGAAAATGTGTTTGTCGACAATGTGACTATGTTGAAAAATAAATATGTAGGCATGAAGAACAGAATTGTCGAATGTTAATAAAGTTTGCAGTAACTGTTTCGCAACGTAGCATGCGTATTGCTTATAGAAATTGAAGGGTTACTCTTCTAATCGACATACAAAGATCTGACGGTAGTTCGAGTGAAACGAAAATGGTCAGAACATTATAAATATATGCATTCTAGGCAAACCATAAAATTTGAGGAAGATTTCGCTTTAGAGTCCCGTCGAGGATGAGGCCATAAGAAATGGAGCTTTAGCACCGACTGGCGAGGAAATCGGTAGTGTCCTTTACGAAGAAACCATCCATGAGAGCTAGCGCAGTTGGCCACAGCACTGGATGCTGTTATGGCTCCACATCTCTGCGGTGCCTTCCAGAACTTGACTCTCTTCCCCCTCTTCTCACAGCGGCCCGCCCTGCAAAAGGTGGATACTCAGACTTATGACAGGTGTTCGCATTAATATGACTGGACCGTGTAGAAGTTGATGAGCCTTAAAACTGAAATGAGAAGGATCTCCTTCGTACATGAAGTACGTATTTCGTTGCACTGATAAAGGAACATATTGTAGAAGAACGGGTAGGACATTGTCTCGTGATTACTGTACTATGAAGAGTTTATAAAATGAGTTGTAACATGTAAAAAAACCATACGTGGCACATTCCACGTAAGATGTTATCTTGATATCAGTTCAGAATGTTCAAATGTGTGTGAATTCGTAAGGGACCAAACTGCTAAGGTCATCGGTCCAGAGACTTACACACTACTTAAACTACCTTACGCTAAGGACAACACACTCGTCTATGCCCGAGGGAGAACTCGAGGAGGAGGATATTAGCGTTTTACGTTCCGTCGACAACGAAGTCATTAGAGACGGAGCACCAGCTCGGATTAGGGAAGGTTGGGGAAGGAAAACGGCCGTGCCCTTTCAAAGGAACCATCCCGGCATTTGCCTGAAGCGATTTAGGGAAATCACAGAAAACCTAAATTTGGATGGCCGGACGCGGGTTTGAACCGTCGTCCTCCAGAATGCGAGTCCAGTGTGGGAGAACTCGAACCTCTGGCGGGAGTGGCCGCGCAATCCGCGACATGGCGCCTCAATCCACGCGGCCACTCCGCACGGCCTTAAGTTCAATGTGCAAGGCACGTGTCGTGAAAGTTTTGCCGCACCTTTCTGTTACGATTTAAATTTGTGCCACACCTGGATTCGAAATCGGCCCTCTTGTTTACAGCGAACAGTTTCCTTAACCATTAGGCTATGTGAGAACTTCTGCAGTCCCCAGTTTAGTATCAGAGGCCCTGATGGTTCCTCACAGTACTTCCCACCACTATAACCAGAGGTTCACACAGAAAGCAGGAGACCTGGAGTCCGAAATCGGTGTGACAAAATTTTTCAGTCGCTCCGCTATAATCATAATCATTACACTAAACTTTCACTGATTAATATTAATGCAAATCACTGATTTCATATCGAGTGATTCCCTTCATTCATTTTTTAATGAATTTGAATTAATGCGTATTCCTAACTGTGGATTAGCCACAAGCCTGCATTATAACCGTTCCTATGGTGATGCTATTGCCATAAATTCGCAGGGTTAGCTTCTGGCTATTTGTTCGGAAAAACTTAAGGTAAACATGGATGGCATAGAGAAAAAAAAAATGTTCAAATGTGTGTGAAATCTTATGGGACTTAACTGATTAGGTCATCAGTCCCTAAGCTTACACACTACTTAACCTAAATTATCCTAAGGACAAACACACACACCCATGCCCGAGGGAGGACTCGAACCTCCGCCGGGACCAGACGCACAGTCCATGACTGAGTGCCCTGGACCGCTCGGCTAATCCTGACATAGAGAATTTGAGTCAGTCGTGGAGGCGTATTGTCCTAGGTGAACCTGCAAATACGCATTCTGGAGGACGACGGTTCAATTCCGCGTCCGGCCATCCTGATTTAGGTTTTCCGTGATTTCCCTAAATCAATCCAGGCAAATGCCGGGATGGTTCCTTAGAAAGGGCACGGACGACTTCCTTCCCTGTTCTTCCCTAATCCGATGAGACTGATGACCTCGCTGTTTGGTCACTTTCCCCAAACAACCCAAATCTTTACCGTCTAGAGCTCCCTCTAGTACCATGGAATTAATTGCGTAATTGCGTAACAGAAACTGCAATGTCTTATGGCATGAGAGCATGTGACACTGTTGATGATCCCTCAATTGGATGGAAATGATAATTTCAAAGGTCCCTTTGGCGCTATTTGACAGGAGTAAGTTATATGTCGTTACAGGGTTTCATCATCTGGCCTCCAATAATCCGTAACACACGCACAGCACTACACTTTATAAGCACGGCTATCGGTCATTCACACATCACAGATACATTATAGACGCTTCATAACAAGTTTGACGAAGACAACGGCAGGCCATATCCAGGAGACTTTGGCCGGGACGGGAGTGTTGAATTCTCCCAGCTGCGCCCAACGCTCATTTCCTAATATGGGACTAACTGACCTGGAGGAGTGTTCCGGTGGCCTATTTGGTTGAAGTGTCTACTTGCGACGGGCACGAGATTCAAGTTAGTGTCTCAGTCTTACACAGATTTTCATTTGTCACTGCATAACAATGTGTTTGCCAGGTCGTTCAACAATATTTAGATATTTTACAGACAGGTGATGCACCTTATGATCCTATGTTGAAATGTAAATCAAAGGAAACGTACGCACTTAGTATGCTTAACAGTTTTCCCAGTGGACTTACATTGGGGAATGACATCCGGAGAAAAGTTAATTAGATGTCAGAAACGGAACACAAAAGCAACCAGACGAGGACTTGGAAGGTAATAGATGTTAGCACTGATTAAAGCACCATTCTGAAATCATCCTGAAGTGATTTATAAAACTGTAATCATGTGGGTCGTACAGGGTTTGAATGTGATTACTTCCAAATGCCAGTCCGTTGTCGTTATCACAGGACCACCTGACTCGGAAATGGATTAGCCGCAATGAGTAACAGCTTGTGACATGTGGAGCACGCACTCAATAGAGCTAGGCCGGCATTAGTCGCGTGTTCCGCTAGACGTGGAACTCCGACAGATTTTCACGCGCTGGACGGTTCTCGTCTGCCTCGGTGCAACATTATTTACATTTGAGCAGCGGTTACGCTTCTCATTAGCAGACGGCGACGCAGCTGCTGCCGTCCCTGCAGTTCCATTCTCATCGTATTCACACCGGGATTAGCTGTCTGCATCCTTGTAGCTTCATTTCATTTATCTGCTAATAAACTCTGAAACCCGCCCTCCGGGAATTACAGCTGCGGTGTGCGCAAATCACTCTCGTAACGAAGCGCTTGTAACAATACCCACTCGCCTAGTGCATACTGCTCAGATGGATTTGGTTTGCCATTACCACCTTGCGGCTAATGACAAACGTCAACTACACTGCCTGACTGAATATGTGAAACACCGATTCGCGAAGGAGAAACTAACTGAAACTTCACGGGGTGAGATGGTGTCTGATGTTATTGCAGTGATTACAAAATCGAGTCAAATTTACATCGAACTTGGCAATATGAGCCCATTCATCAGTACAACGTAGTACTACCTCTGGTCTGATTGCCTGCACTGATTACCAGTTGGGAAGAGTGTCATAAAGCCGTTTTATCCTCTCCTGAGGCAAGCTCGGTTGTAAATGGTCTTTGATATCCTGATTAATGGCATTGGAAGGGCTGAGGTTTCAGCCTCAGTGTGGGCAGTAATTGGGGCAGCAACAGTAGCAGACCGACTGGGAGACATGTGAGAGGTGCAGGATGTCCCTCAGATCCCCACATCCGCCCCCCCTCCCCCTCCCAGTGATACCCACTGGAAAGAGCCCGAAGCTGTACAACTGAAGCCAGCACCACCTGGAGCTGTGACCGAAGGATCACCAACTCAGCCTGCATCCGAACACAGCAATCACAGTTCCTGTCCATACCAAAGATTGCAAAACTCTACACTACCCAGTTATTGGAACGCTAGACCATGCCTAGCAAGCACACAAACATGCAAGAAATTTAAAAATTAAACTAGAAACCACACAGGTAACAGGAAATAAGTCACTCTTGCTTGAAGTTCGTCAAAATAATTCAAAAACGAACGCTTTACTCGCTTGTTCAGCTGCGGGAATGCAAGGAGCTGCCCCACTGAAGGTCTAATTGACACAGAAATTTTCTAACCGGCAGAAATAAACAAAAACCTGTATTATATAAGTGTCTATACACGCGGTGGTACTTTACAATAATGTGTAATACGTTCCTGTAAACAATGACTAAAAAGTGTTAAATTTGTCAATATGATGCTGTCAATGATCTGTGTAGTGTTGGTGGGAAAGGAATTGGACTGGTAAATGTGGTACCTTGCTTCTCTCTATCGTTTACTGTGTATTGTAAAGCTGTGTAAATGTGTTGTAGTTCTTGGTGGTGAATTAATGAATGATCAGAAAGCTACTGCACTTCTCTCACCATTAATTGTGTTACTAGTACACTGCATAAATCGCTTCCATTCATGAATTACTGTTTCTTGTAGAGTGGAGCCACTTATCACATATCCACAGTATATCTTTCCATGGTTGTTATTGTGTGTGATGGAATGAGACTTACCATGTTCAATTCTAGAACAGTGATCTGCAATAATGCTGTAATGCATTGCTTTACTTACGTTGAAATAAGACCAGAGAAAAGAGAAGCTGGTGGACCTCATAGTGTGCGAACTGTCTAACTTGAGGAATCTGTGTCACAGTATATCCTCAGCACCAGCACACAATCCAAAGACAAAGAACTAAATACCTCCAACGCCAAGGTGCAGAACGTACTGCACGAGACGGACATGCACCCATTCAACTATCAGAAGGTAAGAGACCGTGTCTGCATCAAATCTTAAACACCCCTGACTTGGAAACGTTTGTTTTATTTACTGATGAGACTGCCTTCACAATAGCCATACCTGGGAGCAGGAAATTCCAAAGGCAACGCGCGTGTTCCACAATCAACAGAGGTTCACCATTAATTTGTGGGTTGGTATTGTTCGTGACTACCTAATTGGGCCATATCTTCTGCTTATCACCCGCTGTGGAGGGAATTATCGTATCTTTCTCCGTGGCGTCGCATCGGAAATGGTGCAGGACGCCGGAGAATGACCCGCTAGCAGTCCCATTAATGTTTATGATTCCAGCATGCCACACCAAACTTCGATATTGATACCAAAGAATGTGTAAACAATGTTTTCCACAGTTGTTGGATTGGGATGCGTTTACCAGTATTGTGACCACAACGTTCTCCCAACGGCAGTTATATGGATCTCTTTTTGTGGATGAAGATGAAGCATTCGGTGTACCACTCACATACTCCAGAAACCTTGCTACCGTTTGGCTGATTCTGCAGCTATTATTTCTGAAACAGATGGTTGTTTAGAGCGTGTTTCACCATCATCAGTACCCAGATGCCAGTTGTGCATTAATGTGAACGGATGGCATTTTCAGCAACATCTCTAAAGCAAAATTCATCACAAGGCAATTTGAACACCGTCTCTGAACATCACCAGCGTCAAAACCTTCACGTTCTCCTAGGGTAGGAATGGTTCGCCTGTGGCGTGTTTGCGACAAATAATGTTTCTTTTAACTTCTCTAAATACTCTAAAATTTTGTATACCATACTTGGTTTCTTTTATATTCCGTATATAGAAAATTACCCATACCTTTTTTGCATACCCACACAGAATAATGCAAAGCATCACATTATAATTATCAAGAGATATCCGTCACAAATATGAAACGATAGGTTTCATAAATCATGCCCACTGCTGAAACCGGATGGAAGAGAGTACACTGAGAAATTCATATTAAGAAGCAAACAATATGTCCCAAGTAGTCTATCTACCTGTCCTCAAGGATCAAGCTTCGTATCTGGACAGGCGCAATAATTTCACAAAGTACTGCTGTCGACATCATACAAATACTGCATATCAACATCTGTAAAAATAGAAGTTTAGGAGCCGTCTGAACATTTCAGGTGACTTCGGCTGTTATATACAGAGCATGCTGTAACAGTATGTTGCTTTGCAACATATTGTACAGTCAGTTCAGTACTGTCACCACAGTCAACCATAATAGCTTCCTACTACATGTCGGCCAGGTTTAAGCATTCTTTTGGCTGCGAAATGGTTAAATAAGTACATTTGCACTCTCGGAAACGGAATTGGGAACAGCTACTATCTATGAAAGACAGAGAACGCTTGTGTCCATGACGAAATGAATGGTGTCACGTGACTTGGATGTAGCAAGGCTTCCTGGTCGCTACTGGCGAGACTTCCGAGCACGGGAGAGCCAGGTCGCGCGATACCCGGACGTTTGATCGCGGCCACATCGTGATGCCCATTTCAAGGGACACTCCATTTCCGAGGTCGTGTTAACATTGAGCTTTTCTTATGGAATCGTTTCAAATATTCGCTGAGCCATTCTATCCAGAGCCGCCTTCTGGCTATGGTGTGAAAAAGCCACCGCTCACACATGGATTTATGCTCACCGTGAGCCACAGTGCACATAGATATGCATGGGCCAATGGATGCTCGAATCATGGAAAAGGGCCAATTCGATTGACAAAAGGTATGAAGAGATAGTAGTAGGGTTTAACAATCCAGCGGAGATAGGCTCATTAGAACTAGAGCATAAGCTCGGATTACGAAAGGATGGGGCAGGAAATCAGCCTTATCCTTTTCAGTGGAATGGAAGAGTAATGGGATGCGGTATTGACTTCGGGTACGCAAAGTGGCCCTGTTGATCTGACATAATTAATCGTTGCTCTCCAAAGTAATCAACAAGGAACTTGTAATCTATGAAATTAAACAAAAATCAAAATTAACTCATATTATTACATTAAAGTGCATGATACACTATGTGAACAAAAGTATCCTGACACCCCCAAAAACATACGTTTTTCATATTAGGTGCATTGTGCTGCTACCTACCGCCAGGTACTCCATATCAGCGACCTCAGTAGTCATTAGACATCGTGAGAGAGCAGAATGGGGCGCTCCGCGGAACTCACGGACACCAAACGTGGTCAGGTGATTGGGTGTCATTTGTGTCATACGTCTGTACGCGAGATTTCCACACTCCTAAACATCCCTAGTTCCACAACGTGCGACGTTACAGTGAAGTGGAAACGTGAAGGGACACGTACAGCACGAAAGCGTACAGGGCGACCTCGTCTGTTGACTGACAGAGACCGCCGACAATTAAAGAGGGTCGTAATGTGTAATAGGCAGACATCTGTACAGACTATCACACAGGAATTCCAAACTGCATCAGAATCCACTGAAAGTACTAAGACAGTTAGGCGGGAGGTGAAAAAACTTGGATTTCATAGCCGAGCGGCTGTTCATAAGCCACACATCACGCTGGTAAATGCCAAGCGACGCCTCGCTTGGTGTAAGGAGCGTAAACATTAGACGACTGAACAGTGGGAAAACGTTATGTGGAATGACGAATCTCGGTACACAATGTGTCGATCCGATGGCAGGATGTGGGTATGACGAATGCCCTGTGAACGTCATCTGCCAGCTTGTGTAGTTACAACAGTAAAATTCGGAAGCGGTGGTGTTGTGGTGTGGTCGTGTTTTTGATGGAGGGGGCTTGCATCCCTTGTTGTTTTGCGTGGCACTATCACAGCACAGGCCTACATTGATATTTTAAGCACGTTCTTGCTTCCCACTCTTGAAGAGCAATTCAGGGATGCCGATTGCATCTTTCAACACGATCGAGCAACTTTTCATAATGAACGGCCTGTGGAGGAGTAGTTACACGACAGTAACATCCCTGTAATGGGAGTCCTGACAGAATCCTGACATGAATCCTATAGAACACTTTTGGGTTGTTTTGTAACGCCGACTTCGTGCCAGGCCCCACCGACTGTCATCGATACCTCTCCTCAGTGCAGCACTCCGTGAAGAATGGGCTGCCATTCCCCAAGAAACCTTCCAGCATCTGACTGAACGTATGACTGCGAGTGGAAGCTGTCATCAAGGCTAAGGGTGGGCCAACACCATATTGAATTTCAGCATTACCGGTGGAGGGTGCCACGAACTTGTAAGTCATTTTCAGCCAGGTGTCCGGATACTTTTCGTCACATAGTGTATATCATTTGACAAACACTGACAATGCTAAGCTAACACCTTGGCAAGTCTGGTTAAGGAATCTGGGGTCTGATTCTGATAAACATGTATCAGTATAAAACAAAAACATTCGCGAAGTCATACCATGATTGCCGAAAGGTGAGTATTAAAAGGCAGATATCGCTACAGAAGGGTATGTGTTGCATCTGTGGCCGGAGCTGAAAGCAAGATAGTAAAATCTTCAAGAAAGTCTTGAGAATGAAGCCCGTAATTACTGGAATTCAGTAAAAATGATTTGACTGTCTCTACAGTTCGTCTCGCTGTTGCGGCTAGAGCTCACAACGTTGATCTCCAGGGGTAAGCCGAAATGGCTGCAGAATCAGTCGTATCAATGTTTACGGTGATACGTTCGTCCACTAGGAACCTATTACGGGGCTCCCTTATAGATATTCGAGAGAAGATTAGGGTAATGTCCCGTACAGGACCGTTTCATTAGAGGCGTAGCACAAGTTCGGATTGCGTAAAGATGGGGAAGGAAATCGGTCGTTTCCCTCTCAAAGGCAAGTAGTTTACGGAAACACGGAAAACCTACCTCAGGCTGGTCGACAAGGAAACGATCAGACCCCCACGTGTGCCTCACGGCTGCGCCACGCCGTTCGATGCATTGAGAGAAGTAGGATATGCACCGGCACGGGGTTTCACCTCTTACGTCCTCGTAACCAGCAATACCAGTACAAAACTTCATTCACCTTCACTTAGCAGTTACATTTAAGATATAGCACCCGCCTTTCGTGAGAGGTGCCACTGTGAGTGTGAAGGATGAAAATGTGGTATGAACGTTGGATACCACACTTGTTAGGCGTTGCAGATATCGACCGCGGTCCGTAATAGATATCGCTGGACCCGCGAGTCGCGACTAGCGCCGCCAGCGCCGCTCAGCGGCTTGTGACAAATATCTAGCGAGCTCTCGTCCACTCTTGCGTCAACTAGGAATGTAGCATAACCTTCAGCTCATACGAAGCAACCTCTAACAAGGCACTGTCAAGTATGGCATAAGTAATGCTTCTCTAGATATGTTTGTAATTATATTTATGCAGCGTATGAAGAACCCTGTAAAACAAGTACAATGTATATTCATTTTTACCAACGACAACTAACTATTTCAGTCGTTGCAGATACAAACTATGCAGCCAGTTCCTTATGGACTTCACTGCCAAACCTGCAATATATGTTTCTATTTAGCATCGACCACCTGTCATCGTAACAACTGACAAAGAGAATCATAACAGAAAACCTTCCCAATTCAGAGTCAGAGACAAACCCTTGGGATCTCAAAGTCAATTCTGCCTCATAACCTAATTTGACAAGAGTTGCGGGACCGGGACTCGAACCGTGGCTGTGACTAAGCCATTTATTCGCCATACCCGTTCTTCGAGGAGTGCCAATCCAGCATGGTACACAGAAGAGCTTCTGTGATGTATACAAAGTAATGGAGAAGTTTTGACAGAATCGAAGCTGTCTGCCGAGCGCAGTCGGTAAGCACTACCCACAAAAGGCAAAGATCATAGTTCGAGTTCCATTGCGGCACACAGTTTTGACTAGAACTTTGTCTTACTTTAGAATTTAAAAGTGAAGTATTATTTCTTGAACCACTACCAGTAACAATTTTTCAAGTTGATATACTAAAATATGAAAGGTTCCCGCTACTTGAGGCTGACTCAGTGTGGTGTGCATACTGTAAGACCTTCGGTACACACACCATCAGATTATTTGACTTGTCGCTCTAACGAAGTAGGCGAGTGTCAGCAATATGTCTCGTGGTCTTATCGTGGCGTGTTTATCTTCTGCCGTTAGGTCAGACGATAGAAATGCCACTTGCACGCTTAGAGTAGCAGATTGATAGTGACCAACTTTAAACAGAACTTGATTAATTTTCACACACATTTATTAAAATAGTAAAAAGCGTAAACCTTACGTAACTTGATTCTGGATGCTATTTACAATTGACAATCTGAAGTTCCTTTGGTCTTGGTACGTTAATCTTATTCTCACATATCTCTGATACTTGACAAAGTGTCTATACATTTATCTTCATTGCTATGTACAGGGATATGGTAATCTTATTAGGTGCAGACTGTAACTTGACTATAGACTGGTGCAGATAAATGCAGACTGACTAATCGGAGGTCTGTACACTCGTTATAATACCTCGAGCGTTCAGGTATCACTGCGCGAGTGTGATCCGCGAGGAGAAAAGGTTCTACGTTAGCAGCAGTCTCATTGGCTGCGTGACATACTAATACGCGAATTGGCGGAAGCAGAATTTGATCCGTCTCTAAGACAGCGCCATCTCGTAGTGCGGAGACGGACGAGCGCTGCGCCTGCGCTGTTGTGCTTAGCGGGGCGCGCTCTAGTGGGAAAGTTGTGTACGCGCTGACTACGCGGAACTATGTACACAACACTCACAAGGGAACCTCCCCATCGCACCCCCCTCAGATTTAGTTATAAGTTGGCACAGTGGATAGGCCTTTAAAAACTGAACACAAATCAATCGAGAAAACAGGAAGAAGTTTTGTCGAACTATGAAAAAAATAAGCAAAATATACAAATTGAGTAGTCAATGTGTAACATAACCCACATCAAGGACAATGTGATCTCAGGAGCGCCGTGGTCTCGTGGTTAGCGTAAGCAACTGCGGTACGAGAGGACCTCGGTTCAAGTCTTCCCTCGAGTAAAAACTTTAACTTTTTTATTTTCTAGCAATTGACGTGTGTCAATTATCAAAGTTCAGGCACTCACACAATCAACTTCGCCCTCGAAAATTCCAGGACATGTTCAGAATTGCTTGGACATATGCAGGATTTGACACACGGAAAAAATTGGAAAACGTTAAAAACATATGTTTTGACAGAGCACAGGGAAAACTGTGTGACTGTGAAACTGTCGCATTCATTTGTTGCAGTTTATGTGACAAACTCTTATGTTTTCATCACTTTTTTGGGAGTTATTATCACATCCATAAGAAAACCTAAATCGGGCAAGGTAGAAGAATCTTTTTACCCATTCGCCAAGTGGGTTAGGTGGGTCGACAACATATTCCTGTCATGTGACGCACATGCCGTCACCAGTGTCGTATAGAATATATCAGACGTGTTTTCCTGTGGAGGAATCGGTTGACCTATGACCTTGCGATCAAATGTTTTCGGTTCCCATTGGAGAGGAACGTACTTTCGTCTACTAATCGCACGGTTTTGCGGTGCGGTCGCAAAACACAGACACTAAACTTATTACAGTGAACAGAGACGTCAATGAACGAACTGACAGATCATAACTTTGCGAAAACAAATAAAGTAAAATTTTCACCCGAGCGAAAACTTGAACCAAGGACTTCTCGTTCCGCAGGTGTTCACGCTAACCACGGGACCACGGCGCTCCTAACCTGACACTATGCTTGATGTTGCTTATCTTGAACATGGACTACTCAGTTTGTATATTTTACTTATTTTTTCCATAGTTCCACACAACTTCTTCCTGTTTTCTCGATTGATCTGTGTTCAGTTTTTCAAGGCCTGTCCACTGTGCCAACTTATAACTAAATCTGAGGGGGTGCGATGGGGAGGTTCCCTTGTCAGTAACAGTGTGAAACTAGATTTTATGTGATATGTTAGTATTCGTATCTATTTTAATAAAAGTCGCATGTGTATCTGGCATGCGCGAGAAGAGGGAATTTTTTATGAATCGTCAATAGTTTTCTTTTTATTTCTCGCGCATACTCAGGCTCTCGCGTTGGTCAAGCATTTCAGGTTAATAGGTGTTGTTCAGTAGGACAGATGACTGTCTAGCTGAGCACCATCTGTGACCAGTGGTCAAGACGCGTTTCTTAGTCTCTTAGATAAAGGACTTGGAGCGGAAAGTGAAAACATGGACTTCTAGAGACTCTCGTGGAAAGGCGCAGCCTGCGATACACCTCCCCTTAGCCGTCGGAGTACCTTGTGCGATATGTTGTTTGCACGAGAGACTGAGAGTTAACTTTACACCTCTTTTGTCATTACATATCTCCTCTCATTTTACTGCCATCAGTTCTGAAAATAATTCATGGAGTTGATGATGAAAAGCTTTTGAGTGAGGCTTCTTGGAAGCCAACTTGGATGAGAGCCAGTTTTAATATTACCTTATCTTTAAATCGCATGCACAAAAAGGACGTCAACAGGAGCTCGCAACCCGAGCAAGATAACCTTACTCGTTTATTTCATAAACGCTTTGCCTTACAGTGTGTTCTTATGTGGTTCAGTATATACAACATTTCCTAAAATAGCGTATCAGAACGTCGGATAGAGTTTCTTGTCATATTTTTTTGTTTGAGTTCACATGCTGCTACTTTGCCGCTTGACCGCATATTTAGTAACCAGGAAATTTTTACATAGAAACGTGTGGTGTACTCGTCGCTTCCTGGAGAGTAAATTCTTGGTAAATTCGAGATTTTGTTCACCACGTAGTGGTTAGTGAGCCCCAAGGCCATTGTCTTACCAGGCAGGGGCAGGCCAGAATCCGTACGGTTTTCACGACATCAGGCTGCTCACTCATGTTTCGTCGGAATTCATAGTTGTTTGAGTCAGTTTCGAACTGTCTGTATTTTCCTTTAATTGTGCGAAATCGAGGCCTCTTCGGCGAGTATGCGTAGAATGCGACAGAAACTGAATGATCGCCTTGTAGTATTATCTATATATTGTGCATTGTGTGATTTCTGTTGTTCGTTATGAATACACAACTTACGTGAAAATAGACTTTGTGAGTTTTGGTTAGAAGTTTCCTTTCTTCCTGCAGGCTTCATCTTGTGGTGAACAATGTGCGAGATGTAAGGAACATTTGCACTTTTAGTTGAAAGTAACTGGAGTATAAATTTTGCTGCGTGCATATAACGCATTAACTTATATTGAAGACATGTATCGCACTTATTCACCGCATGCCATCTATGTCCCGCGATTCGATTATTTTCTGTTAAAATAAACCTTCTGTTGAAGATTAATCCGTGATTTCAGAATTAGTAAGGAAATACTTAGATCAAATGGCACAAGATCTTAGTGAGCAAGTAGTTATCACCAAATTAGTCCATTGCACGATTACTCGTACCAAGGCGTAGCAAAGCATCGTTTCCTTTCAGCTTTATGTTACGATATGAAGCGCACTGCGATCAAGATCGCTGGTATGTGGAAATTTGTCTGCTAACTCCAAAAGGCCTGCTAGAATGTATAAACAGCGGTTAGATACAGAGCAGTACAGTAGAAGGTATGACGGTCTTAACCGATGAGAAAAGTTACCCGTGTGCATTTTTTGTTTAAATAACGGTAAATTAATTCAATTGCCCTTAAATGTTAATTGTACTCAGGCGTACATTAATCAGTCCGTTGCTCTTGTACATTCAAAATTAGTCCATTGCGTTTGTTTATTTAACATTATCTACATGTGCTTAAAAACTCAGCTTTAATCAGATGTGCTTAAAACAGATTATTAATCAGTTGCATTTAAAGATTCACTTTGTTTAAATAAGAGTGAATCAATTAGTAAGTCATTCACACGCGCAGCCTCAGTACGTTAAACTTTCAAATGTTTACGTCTGAACGTGCGTGATGACGTTTGAGCAACGTAGGAGAACAGGGGAGTGTGAAACAACAATCCAGAGCCGGCCGCTGTGGCCGAGTTGTACTAGGCGCTTCACTCTGGAACCTCGCTGCTGCTACGGTCGCAGGTTCGAATTATGCCTCGGGGATGGATGTGTGATGTGGTGGTGGTGGTGGTTAGTGTTTAACGTCCCGTCGACAACGAGGTCATTAGAGACGGAGCTCATGCTCGGGTTAGGGAAGGATTGGGAAGGAAATCGGCCGTGCCCTTTCAAAGGAACAAAGGATGTGTGAGGTGTCCTTAGGTTAGTTATGTTTATGTAGTTCTAAGTCTAGGGGACTTATGACCTCAGGTGTTAAGTCTCATAGTGCTTAGAGCCATTTGAACGATTTTTTGAACAACTCAAGAAAAACTGGGACCAGAGGACATTATCAACGCTGATAATACATCCAAAGATGGAATGCGGAAATAATCCCTCCTCTCTCCGGAGAAGCATACTCTTAAAGAAGAAATGTAGTGGTTCCTTGTCGAACATACACGATATTGTGTGAAACATTTTTTTAATGATTAATAATTATTGAAAATTAAAGCGAATTTTTAAAATTTGTTTATTGGCTTTTGGTTTCATGACCATATACCCAACCATAATTTACACATATTAGTAACAACTATCTGAAATGACTATTATCTGTATACAGCATTTAAATCCTTTTATAGCACAAGAGCTATAATTTTTATAAAATTTATATGTACACACTAAGCTTATCCATGTAAAAAATTGAAATTACATTCTGTTATGAGAACAGGAGTATTATTTTCATCTAAAAATACTTATACACTTCACTTTATGTGAGCGTTTCCACCTCTCACGCACTGGGTAACTGGGGTCTGCCCTTCAGGCAATGGCATTCCGCGTTTCGGTTCTGCTACCACCGAGTGATCACTCGCACATATGATCTAGTATTGCTGGCCTCGTCTGAGACAGATATAAAAACTAGAAATAAAAATAATAATAATTTTAACAATACTAAAAGAAGAGTTTCAAAGCGATTAAAGACTATTATTTCCAGACATCCAGCAAATGTTTCATTTACAGGACACTGATTTTACATGACTGTGTATTCTGCTTTAGACGTCGTACGAGTCCCCAATAAATACAAAGGCCAAATAGTTTTACTATTATGAAGCAGAATGATCTAGTTTGTATTTGTCATTGTTAATTTCCACTCCAACTTTCATTGGTTGCCTTTCAGTGCCACTGAACTGTATTAATCAGTTTATTGCCCATATTCCTGCTTTTCTCGTAATAATTAACTAATTAGGAAGGACTGAAAGGAGCTTAAGGTGTTACTTTCACTTTAAGAGAAGTTTGGTCAGGTTTCAGTTTTACGGTATTAAAGTATGTTTAGATGTGTGGTGTGGAGGAGGCGTTAATTATATGTTCCACAGAACATTTTCACGATCTCTTTCGGGACGATGTGTACTGGAACGAATCTGTCTACAGGCTATGTGCACATGATTTATTTATGAGTACGGATCATGCTAGCCATTTTCAGAATAATAATTGGCACAATTGCTTAAATAAAATGAAACTGACCCTACTACTCTTTGTCACTGTTCAAACAACAACTACACGTATTTTTCTACTATGCTGCCAGTGCTTAATTAAATATTCGTCCACGGCGTAGAAGGATTTTATCGGACGGAACGACTTGTCAGCAGAGTAGGGGAAAGCTGCACCCACTACTACTCACACAAGCTGCATAGCTGTAGTGGGGAATTCTATCACAGAGTTATGCTGCCGAAGCACGTACACGAATTTCCAGCCAGGTCACGAAAGTGGTCACGTTAATGGATTGAACCGCCGGAGACTGATGGAACATTATGTAAATTATTTGCCACGCTTCGTTCAGAATAAAACAGTGAAATTGCATTGTGGGTTGGGTCTCGTCCGTTGACTCACGTTTCAGCAATTTATAAAAACATTTATGCGTGAAACCGTTCGTATTCTGTGGTGTGTGGAAGGAAACATTTCCCAAAAAAGTTGTTTCCTGGCGGTGGTGTAATTTTGCGTGTAATTAGTAGCCTAAAGGAAAGGTTAGAAAAAGGAAAGAAGATTAAGGTTTAGAGTTCCGTTAACAACTAGCTGATCGGAGACGAAGCACAAGCTTGAAATTGACCACGACAGGGAAGACAATAGGACAGGAACCATCCCTGAATTTCTCTTAAGTAATTTAGAGAAAAAACATGAAAATCCTACATCGGGAGTGACGGGACGGGGAGCTGGACTCCGGACAGCTTGTCCAGTATCTTATCTCTTCCTCTGCGTCCCCTAGCTCTGCACCAACCGTAGAGGAATAGTAGTAGCATAAGAATAGTTGGTGACGGGAATACTTGACTAGCAATTACACATATACAATAAATTGCAGAGAACCGTCAAAGTTGCAATATTGATTTCCTTTATTACTTGATGACTACTTTAGAAGCTAAGCTCATTATAAAATCAGGTAACAATCCACGAAAAATTTCAGCTAAATCGTGAGTGAAATGCCTAGTAATGTGAACTGATGTTGTAAAACATGTAGATTCAGGAGCTAGTAAATACAGAAGACTGACATTCACCTTAAGTTTAGGATTTAATTATTGGTCCCATTATACGAATTTCTTTTTGTCTCACATTTAAAATACTGGAAAATTTTTCCTTGCATCTTTAGGTTTAATGCGTTTAAAATGGAGGTCTGACATGTAGAAAAGTAGGAGCCAGTTAAAGTCATACACGCGGGCATTTTTGTCGCACATTTAAAATACTGGAAAAATTTTCCTTGCAGTTTTAGGTTTAATGCGTTTAAAATGGAGGTCTTACATGTAGAAAAGTAGGAGCCAGTTATAATTCATACACGCGGGCATTCAGGTGGATCTTTTTTCACACAAACGTTTTTAATACATGTTTTAGCAACAATGTTGAACACTTTTCCTTGTGGTAGAGAAAGACCTTCGCATTTATTATCATTCATGTGGCTTTCCATTCGCAGAGCTACTCAAATAATACTGTATGTATAGTCAAACGTTTAGTAAAATTTACGGTCTGTATTTCTTCGTTTAACGTTCCTCTTAGTTTTTTTTTGGTGTTCTCGTAGTTTCGAGAGCTTTAAAGGATGGTAACGAGTGATGTGGAGTCAACTGAATTAAATGTTGACCTTTTGTTTGGCGAGTCCTCTTCGCCGGACTATGGACACAAACTGCAAACAAACCAGCAACAGGGTGACAAGGGCATGTAAAACACATTTTCTCCATCAAGTATTACAAGCTACACTGATCGTTACCTGGCACGAGTACAAAACTAACGTTTGAATATATCTGCTTAAACCCGGCCAGCAAAAAGTCGTTTGAAGAGCGATGCATCACTATACCCATTGCAAAATTCTCACGTACCTGTAAGGGACGTCGTCGTAAATTAAGAACAGCTGCGCTGGTGAATAATTAAAGCTGCAGAAGAGGGAATGCTGACAGCCGTATCTACATCAGGCAAAGATGAATTAAAAACTATGTGCTGCAGTCAGAGTAGGAACTGCCTCACGAGAATGAAAACACAGTGTCTATAACAACTACAGTAGTTGGGTAGTGGCGGCGTCAGGACCCTTTTGATATCAAATTGATATGCAAATTAATGAAACTGATCAATTATTTATCCCCCCTAGCCCACCCCGCCCATCCCCACCCACCCACCCCCGCCCCCGACCCGCACACATCCACCCCCACCCATCTCCGCCCCCGACCTGCCCACATCAACCCCCAGACGACGTCACGTGTTTTTCCCAGCTGCACGTGTGCCACAGCCTCCTCATTCTCCTATCCCCTCCCCCCAACCCCACACCAAAACCTCACCCATCCTATCCTATTGGCGGGAATTTCGAATTTTTGTGGGAATTTCTCTGTCCCAGGGCTGTGCTGACATCCCACCCCACTCCCACCCGGGAATTGGCGGGAAATTAAAAATTGGCAGTACCCTTTCTGGGGCTCGAACCCTAGAATTCCTGGACGGAAAGACCAAGTGTAGTCACCTAATGCAAATAATCACCAAAGGCGCTTGGAGCTGATGGGAAAATAAAAATGTCCATGCCCTTTCCGGGACTCAAACCCTGATTCTACTGGATGGAAATCCCAAGTCCACCCCCAAGGGAACTGTCCAGATGCGGTTATTTTAGTCGGTAAACTGAAACAAATATCGATTCTAATTACGCAATTAATCACAAAGATCGGCCCTAATTGCACGACCATATGCATAGCATTGCACAAGAATGGTATAAAATCGCAATACAGCGCAAAAACTGACGATACCACACAACTGGTGTTATCCTGCTGGGAAAAAATTTCGCAGTTATACTCGAAACTGACGCAAATATCTATCCTAATTACATAATTAATCACAAACATCGGGCCTAATTACACAACTGTATGCATAGTGTTGCACAAGGACGGTAAATAAGTGCAATACGCCGCAAAAACTGACAATACCATACAACTGGTGTTATCCTGCTGGAAAAAAAATTTCGCAATACCACTCGAAACCAGCGACAAAAACAAAAAAAAGGTTCAAATGGCTCTGAGCACTATGGGACTTATCTTCTGAGGTCATCAGTCCCCTAGAACGTAGAACTACTTAAACCTAACTAACCTAAGGACATCACACAGATCCATGCCCGAGGCAGGATTCGAACCTGCGACTGTAGCGGTCGCGCGGTTCCAGACTGTAGCTCCTAGAACCGCTCGGCCACCCCGGCCGGCCGCGACAGAAACACTTACACTCTATCCTACACCTACAAGCTGGCGAGATAAGGCTGGGGTGTAAGGTACTATCATTATTCTTATTTGGTGGGAAACATGTTCAACCGATGAGATGCTGGTGTAGGACTGAGAGCAGTTTAAAAAGGGTATTACCTCTGAGCATACAGCATCTATCGCTGTTTGACATCAGAGTTCGCTACAAGTACCTACTAAAAATCACGCTACAGCCCAGCTAACCGAAGCCAATACACGCTATCACAGCTAATGGAAAAAATGCGTTACAGCTGTAATTACACTTCTAAATTGTCGTGAAAAAACCAGCACTCATATTGATTGGGTCATAATGCAGCACATGTACTGGAGAAAATCATCTACCTAAAAGACTGCAGAGGAGGCGGTAGTTGAACGTGTCTTCTCCTCTATGTACAATCACAACCTGCTGAAAATCGAGGCCCCCTTCCCTCCCTCCCTTCAACCACCTATGTAGTGGATGGAGGGAGGGAGGGAGCTACTCCACTAACAGCCTCGCGGGACATGCTGGTCGCTGTCCACCTTGAGGCGATGGTCCATCGCCAACACAAAAGCAGGTATAGTTAACTAAGCAATAGGAGATAAAAGAACGGCTGTCCCAAATGAATTTTGGTCGTCTAAAGTATAGTGACACAGCCGCCCCTAATGGTTAGTGGCCGCACCTGCGGCAACCAGCCGTCTCAGACTAGACAGGTCCCCAGTGCCTCCAATACGCGTTTCGTTCTGCAATGGGAAACACGTTCGTTTAATGTCATGTAGGACGCTCCAGATGGGACCGAGGGAGAGGAACTGTCTCGTAGAGAAGGCGCCCGCCGTTCTGCGCTGGACCATTTAACATCAACTCAACTCCTATAATAAAGCAGCTATTAAAAAAAGGAAAAAAGAACAAAAAGAACAATGCTTTTCGAAACGGAGCACCGAGACATCCACTACCCTTTCGATGGGAAGATGAAATTAACTATACAGGTAATCACATTCGAATAGTTGTAGGAAACGCTTCGAATAGTTGTAGGAAACGCTGTACAATACCGCAGACTCTTCCAGTTTCGATATGTTGCGATGTCCTCCACCTTTGTGTCATTGGGAAACATCGCGTCTGTGTTTTATTTCTACCAGCCTGTGGTGTGGTAGCTGTACAGTTTATGTCATGTGATGTTCAGTTTTCTGTCAAATCCAGAGGATCGAAGCGTGTTAATGTCAGTTTAGCAGCAGCTGACATGGGTCTCTAAGTCATGTTAGAAAAAACAATGCATGATGTGTAGTCTTCCTAATTTTGCCAACAAGAAACACCACCATAACTGCTCGTACTATCTCTCCTACTACCCCATGTTACAGGGGAAAGCTTCGTTTGGCGCTGGTCTTACACACCGTACATGGTTGACGGAAATATGACATCATGTTACCATTTCTACCGAGTGGTCAACACGCCCTCCTATCGCATTAACTCAGCTTGTCCTGTTTCCCTACAGGATGCAGAAGGTCTTAGATATAGCACTCTCTGACTACTGTACAGGTCAAACTTAAATTGGGGCCATCACATGAACTAAGCTGCATGGATGGTGGTGGCATAGACTTAGGTGCAGTTACAAATGCAGACGGATTGTCTAAAAAACAACGCTGGAATTTCTGCCGTTTGGGATCCTTAGCAGATAAGTTCGAAAGAGGTGACTCATTTCGAGATATGAGAGTGCCACGAATATGGTTCACTAGTGGCTGCAATCATTAAAATATGTCAGTGTAGGATCCAACGCAAGTAAGTGGTTGAATGGATAGACTTGATTGAAAATCGTGGTCAGCATTTCTACCAGAAAGCATAACACTATCAGCGGCTTGTGTGTGTACCTGTAGACTCAAGACAGCTTTTATGCAGGGTGATGGTAACATAGTCGCGACGATCGTGTTTTTAATAGCACGATTCTTACGCGAAATGTATGTTGTGGGCTGTAGAATCCCTCTGTGATCAGCTTCAGATGTCATTTCTCAATAGTGTTCCTCGAAAAGAACATCATGTTCCCTCCACAGATTCCCATTTGACCTACCTGGTGAGTGTAATTCGACGACAGAAAAAAAAAAATTACTCGCCATGCGCTGTGACTCTCATGATAAATTTAATTTCGAAATAACGAGGACGTTCTGCAGTGATCGGTAATTTTCGAATAAATTAGTTGAAGTTTTTTTTTCCTCATTTTACACAGGGTGGGTATGTCTCTGCCTCCCTGGACGTCACAAAATAATGAGATGCTAGTGCACTCAAACGTAAAAAAACTACACCGATTTTGCTCATAAATCTAAATGAAAATGGACTTGGTCTATTTTCATGGAAACAGGACTTTTATTATCGTCACATTTTTTTTTTCCTTTTTCAAATAGCTGCTTTATTATAGGAATTGAGTTGGTGTTAAATAGTCCAGCGCAGAATGGCGGGTGACTTCCCTATGAGACAGTCGCTCTCCCTCAGTCCCATCTGGAGTGTCCTACGTGACTTTAAACAAAAGTGTTTTCCATTGCAGAACGAGATGCGTATTGGAGGCATTGGGGACCTATCTAGTCTGTGACAGCTGGTCGCTGCAGGTGTGTCCCCTAATCATTAGGGGCGACTGTGTCACTATACTTTAGATGCATTTGGGACAGCCGTTCTTTTATCTCCTATTGTTTAGTTCACTATACCTGCTTTTGTGTTGGCGAAGGACCATCACCTTAAGGTGGACAGCGACCAGCATGAGCCCCGAGGCTGTTGGCGGAGTAGCTCCCTCCCTCCATCCACCCCATAGGTGGTTGGAGGGAGGGAGGGAAGAGGGCCTCGATCTTCGGCAGGTTGTGATTGTACATCGAGGAGAACACACGTTCAACTACCGCCTCCTCTGCAGTCTTTCAGGACGACGATTTTCCCCAGTACATTTGCTGCGTTATGATCTGTTCAATATGAGTGCTGGTTTTTTCACGACAATTTCGAAGTGTAATTACAGCTGTGACGCATTTTTTCCATCAGCTGTGATAGCGTGTATCGACTTCGGTTTACTGGGCTGTAGGGTGATTATTAGTAGGAATCTGTAGCAAACTCCGATGACAAACAGCGATAGATGCTGTATGCTTAGAAGTAATACACTTTTTAAACTGTTCTCTGTCCAACACTAGCATCTCGAAAGTGAACATATTTCCAACTAAATAAGAATAAAGATAGTACCTTACACCCAACCTTTTTCTCGCCAGCTTGCAGGTCTAGGGTAGAGTTTAAATGTTTCTGTCCCTGGTTTCGAGTGGTATTGCGAATTTTTTTCCCAGCAGGGTAACACCAGTTGGATGGTATCAAATAGAAAGACTTGCAACCGGCGAACGGTCTACACGATGGGAGGCCCTGCAACCGGCGAACGGTCTACACGATGGGAGGCCCTAGTCACAAGACATTTACATTTTGCATTACGAACAACTTAAATTGGAAAGAACACATAGGAAATTTTGTCGGGAAAAACTAACGCGAACCAAAGGCTGCGTTTTGTTGGCAGAACACTTAGACGATGCAATAGATCTACTAAAGAGACTGCCTACACTATGCTTGTCTGTCCTCTTTTGGAGTAGTGCTGCGCTGTATGGGATTCTTACCAGACAGGATTAATGGAATACGTCGAGAAAGTTCAAAGAAGGGCAGCACATTCTGTATTATCGAGAAGTAGGTGAGTGAGTGTTATGGACATGATAATGGATTTGGGGTGGACATCATTAGAACAAACGCGTTTCTCGTTGCGCCGGGATCTTCTCACGAAATTTCAGTCACCACCTTTCTCCTACGAATGCGAAAATATTTCATTGACGCCGACTTATGTAGGGAGAAACGATCATCATAATAAAATAAGGGAAATGAGAGCCCGCACGGAAAGGTATAGATGTTCGCTTTTTTGCGCGCGCTGTTCGAGAGTGGAATAATAGAGAATTATTGTGAAGGTGTTTCGATGAACCTTCTGCCAGACACTTCAGTGTGATTTTCAGAGTATCCATGTAGATGCAGATGTAGATGCCACTTCCCCCTTTTCCTGTCCCAACCGCGAATTGTGCGCTGATAGAACGATTGTTCGTAAGAAGCCGTGTGAATTCGAAACACACTAATATTACCTTCATAGTCTTTTCGCGAGATATACGTAGGAGGAAGTAATAAATTGGTTGAATCTTCTATCTTCCTCTCGAAAATTTAACTGTAAATCGCATCGTGATGCAGAATGCCTCTCTTGCAGTATCCCCGTGTCGCGAACCTGTGATGAAACGCGCCACAACTCTTTGGAACTCCTCTGTTTCCTTTATCGGTTCTGCCTGGTAATGGTAGCAGAGTGTCGAACAATGCTCGGGTACTGGGCGAAGGAAAGTTTTCTAAGCTACCTCCTTCGTCTGTGGGTTACATTTCTTGGCTATTTCGGTGGATCTGAGTCTAGCATCTACATTTCACACGAGTGTTTTATGTGGACGTTCTACTTAAAATCGCTGCGTGCTTATACTCGCGTATTCGGAAATAGTGTAATCACACAATAACGGGTCGTACCGCCTACAAATGTTATCTGACCACAATATTATTGAGGTGCTTACGTCGGATTCTCGTGAGTCAGAGCGTAATGGGGATCGAGGAGGAGAGAAAGGACGGTAAAACTACTGTTATGTAATGAAAACTACGCTAACCTCTGTGATTAGAATTAAGAATTCGATGGTCCATCACACAAGAGAATGACGTCAATTCTTCATCTCTTATATCTGTTTCACCGGAATCCATTATAATTTCATTCGCCGTGCCAGTTTACATGTCACTGCCGTCGTCAGGGGCTGCGTATACATCTTCACTCCTCAGACCATTGTAGATTATTATATTCTCTATTGCCTGTTCCGTTAACTCATCTGAGTGCCAATATCTATTTTCACTTCTTTTTAAATGTTCTTAAGGTTTTAATTACATAAAGACTTGACTCATTGGTTGCATTAATGGAAGAAAGGTTTTATTGCCGGCCGGAGTGGCCGAGCGGTTCTAGGCGCTTCAGTCGCTTTGGCTCACTATAACTCACAATTTGTAGAATCTTTCTTTTTTTGTTAAACTCGGTGAAAAAAAGATTTTTTTCTGAGTGAGCCATTCAGTTATGTCCTGTCGCAGGTTCGAATCCTGCCTCGGGCATGGATGTGTGTGATGTCCTTAGGTTAGTTAGGTTTAAGTAGTTCTAAGTTCTAGGGGACTGGTGACCTCAGATGTTAAGTCCTATAGCTCTCAGAGCCATTTGAACCATTTTTGAACGTTTTATTTATCAATTTTTGTTTCCTTGTATTCCATATTAGCTCCATACGGTTCAAATAACGGTAGTATGGTGGGAGCCTCAGAACAGTATATCGCGTTGAAACTGTATCTGCTTTTAAAACAGGCTTTGGCTCACTATAACGCACAATTTGTAGAATCTTATTTTTTGTTAAACTCGGTGAAAAAAGATTTTTTTCTGAGTGAGCCATTCAGTTATGTCCTTTTTGTGAGTGGCATTAGTGCGGCTTTATTTGTCTGAACAGTGTGTTATCAAGAACAATAATAGAAGTTGGGATATTAGGAATAATTTTATGTTCTAACAGTTTGTTATAATTATCGCCATTCATATCATCATGGTTATTTCGGGATTTAGATTTCAATCACAAACGAACTGTGCTCCCACTATGAAACTCATTGCTCCTCCAGCGAGGACAATAATAACGCTTTGGCCTGCACTGCTATTAGTCATTGCACCTAGAACTCCGTTATGCTGCCAGCATTTTTTTTTTTTTTTGGTATAATGCTCATACATCCACATTTTGTCCGGGAATACTACTTGTTTATCTGGCCCCTTATTATTTCTTATGATTACTCTCAAGTATTCTGCACGCTTTGCAGCAATGTCGGAAAATTCTGTAAGGATGCTTCTTTTATTTCTCACATTTCTTGGAACGAAGTCCCATCTCTTTCAAAATTTTACGAAATTTTCCCTCCCCCTGAAAATTATCTCAGTTTTGAAAATATAAGCAGATTTCTCAAGTTTGAAATTTCCTTCTTCGTCACATAATACTCCAAAAATGTTCTTCGAATAATTGCTTTATCAGAGTTATTTGGAATGGAATTTAGGATGTAATTGCTGTAAACATCTGGTTTCAACCAGCTTTCATTCCCTAGTGGCACTACTACCATTAATAATTTGGAAATTTGTGGTAATGTCTTATGGGACTAAACTGCTCAGGTCATAGGTCCCTAAGCTTACACACTATTTAATCTAACTTAAACTAACTTACTCTAAGGACGGCACACACACAACCATGCCCGAGGGAGGACTCGAACTTCCGATGGGGGGATGCAGTCCGGACCGTGACAAGACGCCCCAGACCAAGCGGCTACCCCGCGCTGCCACCATTAATAAGAGAGACTATTTCTGGAACCTATTCTTGGATGTACCTGTGTTAACCAACAGTATAATTAGGTTTTCTTTCTCCTATCCGATATGACAAATGCAACTATTTGTAATTAATGAGACTGAAATTGGTTGACCAGCTTGCGCAGACATCTTCAATTGAGCATAAATAGTTGAAGTTACCAAATTTCGGTTTTACGTAACTAAAAGTTTGCATTATATTCGTAAAGTTTTTATCTATGAAGGCACGGAAAAAACGATGGTTTATTTTTCCTTTTTTGTGTAAAATTACATAATGCTTTAAGCTGATTTCAAGATATTTATTAACGAGGAGAAAAGCGATAACATCCTTACCCGCGCTTTTAGGGAATATCTTCGAAGTAATATCTGAGAAGCGTCTTAACTAAGAGAACGGGAACTGTTAGCCTAGGGGAGCTTTACCGCTACTGTTACATAACAGAGTTCTGATGGATGTCAAAAGCAGTGTAAACCAATTACGTAATAGCAGCTACCCTTGATACACTGATCGTCCCATACTACACATTTCCTGCCTAATGGTACTCGAAGTGTTTGAAACATCGTTGTTTCTCCATAGTAATAAAGATCGTACGAATAATTGGTTAACAGTGTATTATTGTCCACTATTATGGTGTCACTAAGCGAAAAACCTTATTTGTATAAATTGCAGTTAATTAATTACGTGTTCCATAACGCTTAATTTTATTACACGTACCATGTGACACGTGCTATTTGAAAAACAGTTTTACATTCCATTTAAACTTGTAAAAGACAGTGCACTTATCTCTAAAAGATACGGGTCTGGAAGTTTCAAATAGATGAATATTCAAAGCCACTGAAGAACTAGTTTCTGTTACGGAAAAAGTGTTTCCATTCGGCAGGTCTATGCTAGGTTGATAGGCTTACAGTACTGCGGATCTGTACTTTCAATTTCCTCATTAGCAGAAGAGTCTCGTGTTGTTTTCAGAGAACTTAGGGTGCTCTTTGCGAAAAAAAATCATGAAAAACATGGACCTACCAGATAGTCATCTACAATTACATTGCACATGCGGAGGATAAAACGAATGCAGGAACAGACTGACTACATTATCTACCAAAATGAATTCTAATGAATGTCTATATGCTCAAGCTATTAAATTTTATCGCGAAACGTACTGATTGTAAAATTTTATTAGGACTAGAAACTGAAAACTGAATGATTCACAGATATTTTTTCCACAGCTGCATCCACATGTATGCATCGTCTCTGTCGATCAATTGTGGATATGGGACAGCGGCTGGTCAAATATTTAACAATGAAATTCGCCAAACAGTCCCGCAATTGAGATGTTATTTTATTTTCGCTACCAGTTTCCGCAATTCATTGTGCCATAATCGATATTGGCATACTGGGGTCGTTTGTTTCTGAATGTCGCGAATTCTCAAGAGGTTCCTTCGAAGACTTGAGTTGCAGTCAAGTCTTCGAAGGAAGCACTTGAGAATTCACGACATCTAGAAACATATGGTCCCAGTATGCCAATATCGGTTATTTTTTAGCGGTACATATGGGGCCTGTAGATGGCATAATGAATTGCCGAACCTGGTAGCAAAAATAAAACAAAATAACGTCTCATTTGCACTGCTGTTTGGCGAATTTCATTCTTAAATGTATACATTGTGTGCCAGAGAATACTTGCAGTCCATTATCCGTTCCTTCCTGCCCTGTTCTATTCGCGAACTGTAGCTAAGCCTCTGTAAAAGCTGCAAATACACTGATTGTTTTGTCGTGGTCATTTCGCGAGGGGAAGTAACATGCTGCTCGATTCTCAATGGAACGTGCGCGCTCTGAATTTGATGCGCAAACCTCTGCGTTATTCACAAGGCGTCACTGTAGTGTCCACCGCTGTTGAGGACGAACGCTTATCTGGTTTCCGTGACGAAGTGCACCACTCTGCGTTGGATCCTCTTTCTCTCTTATATGAATGCGACCACTGATGGGCACTTCTTCAGAACCGGCCGAATGAGAGTTTACTGAGCCACTTCTTTCGTGGTTGAATTACATTTATTGAAGATTTTTTCAATGAATCTCAGCCTGGCATCAGACGTTCATAGAACTGGTTTTATGTGATAATTCCACTTTAAGCGCTCCCGGCTATTACTATTACTTATTTACTGTTCCCAGGGATTTGTCGGTAATTTCGTCAGGTAACAGCAGTAGTTATTTTCTCCTATTTATATGCGGAACGTTACATTTATTCACGTTGGATACTAACTGCCAGTGCCTACACCAGTCATAGATACTCTGTACGCTTTTCAGCGTTTCACTATACCCTTCTGACGTTGCATCCTATAGGGGTGGTCCACTAACAGCTTACGAATGTTCCGATGCGTTAACTAGATTTCTATCTGAAAGGAAGTCCTAAGTCAAATAAAAAATCTGTCCGATACTCGGTAAACTTGTATTTTTTCGAGTAAATGGCAGCGTGGGATTGAAACGAACGCCTTACGGAGGTGAAAGAACACGACAACATCCTATGTCTCGTTAACAACGGCGTTCGGAATCTCATAGATGAACAGAGCGAGCATCTTTTAGCACTATATGTGTTTGCGGAATCAATCTTGATGTTAATAGAGGAAATTTTCGGTCTTTAGAAGGGTCATAATTCGAGAGCATGAAACATGTAGCATAATTCCGCAATAGATTGACGTCAGTGTTATGGGCCATAAATTATGTGCATCCATCCAACAACGCTTCTTGAAAACGGGGATTACTCGCTCTCTTCCCCTATCGCTCGGTATCCTTCGTCGCCCTACATATCTCTCCACTGTTTGGTGACTTTGGCTGATTTTGTATCGCGCTGCCACTAATCTCGATACCGGCCATTCCGGCGGTCGTGCGAAGATTGAAAAGAGGACCCGTATCTTCCGCAGTGACACAATTTAGGAAGACCGGAGTCAATATTTCAGCCCTGTTTCCGCCATCTTCCGTGCAAGTATGATCACTGAGCGGATGAATAGATGAAATTATCCCCCAATTTTACACAAGACTGAAAATATTTTAGGATTTTGGGTCAGATTGGCCGGCAAAATGTTTAGTTTCGAATTTAGTGAACGCTTCTCGGATTGCGCTCGTTCCTCTTGTTTTGTTCGATCGCCATTTTGAGTGATGAATCCGCCTACAAAGTTTGTAAAAAAAATTCCCATACACCTCATGTAGAGGTAAGTGAGATGAAGGATAAAACTGTATGACAACTTAGATGAAATAAATAATTTACTTGTTACATTTTGTTGTACGTATATTAATGTTATATGCTTCCACACATAGACAGAGACCATTTCAGAATGGATGAAAATGTCATTCCAGTATTTCCCAGGATTACATGTTTCAGTACCCAAGGAATGAATGGAACGGAATTGACTGTCTCGGATTTCAGCTTGACTTGACGTCGATATCCACGTGAAATTTAGGGCAGTCTCGGTAATCTGGTAGTTTATTCATAAAATATATGTTTACAGCACAATTTTGTTTCTGATGATAATTAAGCACTGCAACTAAAATTCGTAAGTTCAAAACTGAGTGTTTCTTAGCACATTACAAACCATTTTTGGTTATTTTCCGCTGTCAAGGTATTAAATAATGTGATAAGCAAAAATAATTTACAATGTTTTCTCATAACACTTCGAGCTTTCTCCCATACTCATATAAATAATGCATTTAATAATTATTGTTCTGGAACTGACTGCACTTTAGTGTTTTCACCTTCGACTGTCCATTTTGTAAGCACTATGAAAACCGTGTAGATTTGGATGGCAACATTCGCCATAGAGATCTCCTTACACTGTTTTGACATTCACCCCTGACTCAACACAAGATATGTGAGCCGTAGATTAAGGATGCTGTTTACGCCAAAATCAAAACCCCCCAGTGAAGAAAGGAAGGAAATGTACATCGGAGAATACGACAGGAAACGGAAGATTTTCACATCTTCTGTAACGCACGTAAAGCCGCCAGAACGCACCTACTGCTCGGGATGCGACAGAGAAATATCGCTTACGACAATTTGTTTCAGGAAACACACATATAGCTTAGTTTAATTCAACAAGTATTACCGTAGATACAGATAACAGTGTTATATTAGCAGTAGATGCGGAAGTAATAATCATGACGCTGAATAGCAAAATGGTTCAAATGGCTCTGAGCACTATGAGACTTAACTTCTGAGGTCATCAGTCCCCTAGAACTTAGAACTACTTAAACCTAGCTAACCTAAGGACATCACACCCACCCACGCCCGAGGCAGGATTCGAACCTGCGACCGCAGCGGTCGCGCGGTTCCAGACGGTAGCGCCTAGAACCGCTCGGCCACCCCCGCCGGCGCTGAACAGCAGTGAACACATTTGCGGTGTTTATTTGGCTCTCTTCCCAACAACATAAATGAAGCTCTCCCTATATTCCAAGTAACATTTACTATGTATCAGACGTTGCACATATCTCTTATTAATAATTATGTATTTGACTTAAGCTGCTTCAGTTTATTTTACGGGACTATTCGGCGGTATCTGTGTCACAGAAGGTAAATATTAGACTACATATATAAAGTTACTTCTGATTTGTATTGTGTATGTTAACAGAACAAAGTAATGTGTTGTACGTCAATGAATGCATATGAAATTTTCTAAGAATTGTTTGTTTTTAGATCGGTCTGTTCGCTCAAAGTAATGTTAGGATGTCTCATTATATATTTCCTTTTTTCGGCAATATGCAAGACTCATAAGGACTGTATCATGCCAGTGGCTATGTGGTTTTGTTCTTTTAATTGTGTGCTCAATGAAGACAAAATCTTACCAGTCAGGTTCATATGTTCTTTAATCCTTGTTTTGAAATTTCTTCCAGGTACTACGATGTAAGTTTTGTCAAAGTCGTCGCACCAAACGTGCAAGACATATCAGACAAGTAAAGCAGTCACTAGTCGTTATAAATATACTCCTGGAAATGGAAAAAAGAACACATTGACACCGGTGTGTCAGACCCACCATACTTGCTCCGGACACTGCGAGAGGGCTGTACAAGCAATGATCACACGCACGGCACAGCGGACACACCAGGAACCGCGGTGTTGGCCGTCGAATGGCGCTAGCTGCGCAGCATTTGTGCACCGCCGCCGTCAGTGTCAGCCAGTTTGCCGTGGCATACGGAGCTCCATCGCAGTCTTTAACACTGGTAGCATGCCGCGACAGCGTGGACGTGAACCGTATGTGCAGTTGACGGACTTTGAGCGAGGGCGTATAGTGGGCATGCGGGAGGCCGGGTGGACGTACCGCCGAATTGCTCAACACGTGGGGCGTGAGGTCTCCACAGTACATCGATGTTGTCGCCAGTGGTCGGCGGAAGGTGCACGTGCCCGTCGACCTGGGACCGGACCGCAGCGACGCACGGATGCACGCCAAGACCGTAGGATCCTACGCAGTGCCGTAGGGGACCGCACCGCCACTTCCCAGGAAATTAGGGACACTGTTGCTCCTGGGGTATCGGCGAGGACCATTCGCAACCGTCTCCATGAAGCTGGGCTACGGTCCCGCACACCGTTAGGCCGTCTTCCGCTCATGCCCCAACATCGTGCAGCCCGCCTCCAGTGGTGTCGCGACAGGCGTGAATGGAGGGACGAATGGAGACGTGTCGTCTTCAGCGATGAGAGTCGCTTCTGCCTTGGTGCCAATGATGGTCGTATGCGTGTTTGGCACCGTGCAGGTGAGCGCCACAATCAGGACTGCATACGACCGAGGCACACAGGGCCAACACCCGGCATCATGGTGTGGGGAGCGATCTCCTACAATGGCCGTACACTACTGGTGATCGTCGAGGGGACACTGAATAGTGCACGGTACATCCAAACCGTCATCGAACCCATCGTTCTACCATTCCTAGACCGGCAAGGGAACTTGCTGTTCCAACAGGACAATGCACGTCCGCATGTATCCCGTGCCACCCAACGTGCTCTAGAAGGTGTAAGTCAACTACCCTGGCCAGCAAGATCTCCGGATCTGTCCCCCATTGAGCATGTTTGGGACTGGATGAAGCGTCGTCTCACGCGGTCTGCACGTCCAGCACGAACGCTGGTCCAACTGAGGCGCCAGGTGGAAATGGCATGGCAAGCCGTTCCACAGGACTACATCCAGCATCTCTACGATCGTCTCCATGGGAGAATAGCAGCCTGCATTGCTGCGAAAGGTGGATATACACTGTACTAGTGCCGACATTGTGCATGCTCTGTTGCCTGTGTCTATGTGCCTGTGGTTCTGTCAGTGTGATCATGTGATGTATCTGACCCCAGAAATGTGTCAATAAAGTTTCCCCTTCCTGGGACAATGAATTCACGGTGTTCTTATTTCAATTTCCAGGAGTGTATGTTGTTCGGAATACGAGATGAGTGCATTCCTCGCTTTCTCGAGAATTCGACAACCCGTAACATTTTACTAACCACGGATGAGAGGAGATTATTCAGTAGTACTTTACAAAGCCTGTTCTCGCTCATTAACTCTCAGCTAAAGCGAATATTTAGAGCCAGTTTCGGCTATGATCATTTCTACCAGCATCCACTACATCTGCGCACAACAGAACTTGCTGACTTGAAAGCTAGGGCAACGGTAACAGTAATGGCCTTCATTGCACATACGGTAACGACGTTATCAGGTGAAAACAAAAACGATGAATAAAAACGATGAAACGTTATACTGATCAGCCAAAACATTATGACCACATACCTAATAGCGCGTATGCCCACCTTTAGCACAGATAACAGCGGCGACGCATGGTGACATGGATGAATCTCGTCGCTGCAGAGAGTTCGTACCACATCTGCACACACGCCACCTAATTCCCGTAAATTTCTAGGAGGGGTGCAATGAGCTCTGACGCCACGTTCAATCATTTCTCAGATGTGTTCGACCAGGTTCAGATCTGGCGAGTTGGAGGGCCAAAACATCAATTGGAACTCGCCACTGTGCTCCTCGAACCACTCCGTCACACTCCTGACCTTGAGACATGGCGCATTATCTTGCTGAAAAATGTCACTGCTGTCGGGAAGCATGAAGGGGTGTACGTGGTCTGCAACCGGTGTAGGGTACTCCTTGACCGTTGTGGTGCCGTGTACGAGCTCCACTGGACCCAAGGACGCCCACATAAATGCTTCCCAGAGTATAAAAGAGGGGATTTGCGTCTCATGACAATTCTCATCTACACGTGACACGTGTCACTATGAAGTGTCTTCGTGATGCTGAGGTACTATCGAGACCTGCAAGACGGCGATACAACATGTTTGCGACCGTCTCGGACGTCAACTTCGTCCTAGTGCCTGCATCCGCTATATTAAGGACTAATTACAACAACTGTAGGCCACCTTGCCTCACGAGAGGATACGAAAGCTTTATGACCTTCCTAACCGAATCAGTGCATGCATCCAGTCATGCTGATATGTTCCTTCATACTGCCAAGTTCTTTGTAAATCTGACTCGACTGGATAGTCACTCAAATAACACCACATACCCACTCAACCCGTGAAGTTTCATTTTGTTTCCTCCTCCCGTTGTAGGTACTTCGATTTTTTTGTCTGTCAATATTTCACTGGCCTCTTTGATCTTGCTATTCACCATATCTGACTGTTTGACAAATACCCAAATTTCGCTGTCTCCTGTTTTCTTGCCTCTGTATTTCTCGTATTCGGTGACCACCGATATTTTGCCCTCCACAATTCTAGAGCAACGCACCTGTTCCATTGCGTGCACTCCCTTTCGCTCGGAGACTGACTGAGATGGACCTGTATTCACTGACATCAGTAATACCTGTCGTATTTGAAACCGATTGTCATTGACAAGGAGTAACACTTATTTCTGATGTTTGTCAGCTAGGATATTTTTACGGCACCTGAGCTTACGCCATACTACATACACTGGTCAAAAGGTTCAAATGGCTCTGAGCACTATGGGACTTGACTGCTGTGGTCATCCGTTCCCCAGAACTTGGAACTACGTAAACCTAACTAACCTATGGACATCACACACATCCATGCCCGAAGCAGGATTCGAACCTGCGACCGTAGCGGATGCGCGGTTCCAGATTATAGCGCCTAGAACCGCTCGGCCACTCCAGCCGGCTACACTGGTCATCCAGAACATTATGACCACCAATCTAATACCGTTGCATCCACATCTGACACCGATAACAGCGGCGACGCGTCGTGGCATGGAAGCAGTGAGGCCCTATGATGAGTTCTGACGCCACGTTCAATCACATCCCAGATGTGTTCCATCGGGCTCAGATCTGCTGAGTTGGGAGGCCAGCATATCAATTGGAACTTACCACTGTGTTCCTCGAACCACTCCATCACACTCCTGACCTTGTGATATGATGCATTACCTTGCTGAAAAATGCCTCTGCCATCGGGAAACAGGATCGTTATGAAGGGGTGTACGTGGTCTGCAACCAGTGTACGATACTCCCTGGCCGTCATGATGCCTCGCACGAGCTACACAAGACCAATGGATGTCCATGTGAATGTTCCCCAGAGCATAATGGAGCCGCCGCCAGCTTGTCTCCGTCCCGCAGTACAGGTGTCAGGAAGCTGCTCCCCTTGAAGGCGACAGATTCGCGCCCTCCCACCTGTATGCCGAAGAAGGCATCGGGATTCATCAGACCAGGCAACGCTCTGCCACTGCGCAAACGTCTAGTGCCGACGGTCAAGTGTCCATTTCAGTTGTAGTTGCCGATTCGTGGTGTTAACATGTGCACAAACACGAGTTGTCGACTGCGGAGGCCCGTCTGTAGGAGTGTTCGGTGCAGTGTGTGTTCAGACACTCTTATACTCTGCACAGCATTAAAGTCTGATGTCAGTTCCGCCACAGTTTGCCGCCTGTCCTGTTCTGCCAGTCTGCCCGGCCTACGACGACCGACATCTGTAATGAGAGGTGGCTGCCCAACCACACGACGTCTGGGCGTGGTTTCACCTTGGTGTCGTAACGTCACCACAGCACTCCTCGGACACCCGACATGAAGTGCAGTTTCCGAAATACTTGTGCCGAGTCTCCGGGCCATTACAATCTGCCTTCGGCCAAACGCAGATAGACCGCCCTCCTTCCCCATTCTACACATGGGCAATATAATATGCAACGTGCGTGTGTCTGACAAGCAGCCATTCCTCGCTGCTATCGCCTGGACGGGTTCATATCGACAGTAGTCAACAAAATACACTCCTGGAAATGGAAAAAAGAACACATTGACACCGGTGTGTCAGACCCACCATACTTGCTCCGGACACTGCGAGAGGGCTGTACAAGCAATGACCACACGCACGGCACAGCGGACACACCAGGAACCGCGGTGTTGGCCGTCGAATGGCGCTAGCTGCGCAGCATTTGTGCACCGCCGCCGTCAGTGTCAGCCAGTTTGCCGTGGCATACGGAGCTCCATCGCAGTCTTTAACACTGGTAGCATGCCGCGACAGCGTGGACGTGAACCGTATGTGCAGTTGACGGACTTTGAGCGAGAGCGTATAGTGGGCATGCGGGAGGCCGGGTGGACGTACCGCCGAATTGCTCAACACGTGGGGCGTGAGGTCTCCACAGTACATCGATGTTGTCGCCAGTGGTCGGCGGAAGGTGCACGTGCCCGTCGACCTGGGACCGGACCGCAGCGACGCACGGATGCACGCCAAGACCGTAGGATCCTACGCAGTGCCGTAGGGGACCGCACCGCCACTTCCCAGCAAATTAGGGACACTGTTGCTCCTGGGGTATCGGCGAGGACCATTCGCAACCGTCTCCATGAAGCTGGGCTACGGTCCCGCACACCGTTAGGCCGTCTTCCGCTCACGCCCCAACATCGTGCAGCCCGCCTCCAATGGTGTCGCGACAGGCGTGAATGGAGGGACGAATGGAGACGTGTCGTCTTCAGCGATGAGAGTCGCTTCTGCCTTGGTGCCAATGATGGTCGTATGCGTGTTTGGCGCCGTGCAGGTGAGCGCCACAATCAGGACTGCATACGACCGAGGCACACAGGGCCAACACCCGGCATCATGGTGTGGGGAGCGATCTGCTACACTGGCCGTACACCACTGGTGATCGTCGAGGGGACACTGAATAGTGCACGGTACATCCAAACCGTCATCGAACCCATCGTTCTACCATTCCTAGACCGGCAAGGGAACTTGCTGTTCCAACAGGACAATGCACGTCCGCATGTATCCCGTGCCACCCAACGTGCTCTAGAAGGTGTAAGTCAACTACCCTGGCCAGCAAGATCTCCGGATCTGTCCCCCATTGAGCATGTTTGGGACCGGATGAAGCGTCGTCTCACACGGTCTGCACGTCCAGCACGAACGCTGGTCCAACTGAGGCTCCAGGTGGAAATGGCATGGCAAGCCGTTCCACAGGACTACATCCAGCATCTCTACGATCGTCTCCATGGGAGAATAGCAGCCTGCATTGCTGCGAAAGGTGGATATACACTGTACTAGTGCCGACATTGTGCATGCTCTGTTGCCTGTGTCTATGTGCCTGTGGTTCTGTCAGTGTGATCATGTGATGTATCTGACCCCAGGAATGTGTCAATAAAGTTTCCCCTTCCTGGGACAATGAATTCACGGTGTTCTTATTTCAATTTCCAGGAGTGTATTTTCACATTCGGAGGAGAAATTTGGTGATCGGAATTTCGCAAGATTCCGTCGCAACGAAAAACGCCTTTCTTTTAATGACGTCCAGCACAAATCCTGTATCATTTCTGTGACACCCTCTCCTATGTTTCGCGATAATACAAAACGTGCTGCCCTCCTCTGAAATTTTTCGACGTACTCCGTCTGTCCTGTCTGGTAAGGATCCCACGCCGCGTAGCAGAATTCTAAAACAGGACGCACAAGCGTAGTGTAGGCAGTCTCCTTAGTAGATCTGTTACATTGTCTTAAGTGTCCTGTCAATAAAACGCAGTCTTCCGTTAGCGTTCCACACAATGTGTTCTATGTGTTTGTAAGGTGTCAGGCAAATCCAACACCTTCCATGAAAACCCTGACATGATAAGCAAATCCAGTAGTATGTCACATAGCTCCGAATAAATCGTGACATTAAATTAACCAAAGTAATACGAGTAACGAGTGAGCAAATGGAATACCACAGACTAACACAAGAATGCCTAAATGCATGTCATACCTTCCCACCATGAGACAGACGCAGTTCCGAGGGGAGAAACGAGAACAGAAGCCGAGAGCAGAACCGTGTTAAGCTAGAAGGCCCTACGATAAGGTTCAAATGGTTCAAATGGCTCTGAGCACTATGGGACTCAACTGCTGTGGTCATCAGTCCCCTAGAACTTAGAACTACTTAAACCTAACTAACCTAAGGACATCACACACAGCCATGCCCGAGGCAGGATTCGAACCTGCGACCGTAGCAATCGCACGGTTCCGGACTGCGCGCCTAGAACCGCGAGACCACCGCGGCCGGCCCTACGATAAGGGACGGACTGGATATTCTATTGGTGTAGCATAAGGAAAAACAATCACAGACTCGCCATACATGACAAGTAAAATGTACATATACAGAGTGTTTCCAGCTTCGACGGGATGTATAAAATGTCTTGAGGAACAAAATGAGGATAGGAGTCCGTGTCTGGAAACGTCATCCAACGATGCTACAGAGCGTTGAAGTTTTAGTGCCGACGCCCGTCGCTAGGCTTCGCCTCCAGCGGCAGGCGTAACTTTGTACTCGACGAGTCCGCGGGCAGACCGAGGCCTATGGTTTCCGACATTCCGTGATCGCGACTAACTGCTACGATCGCCACTGGAGCAGATGGAACCTGCTGTCGCATAGAGAGGCCTTGTCTGCGGTGAATGCGATGCTGTGTTCCTGTGGTGGTTGATCGTGTTGGACACGGGCTTCTATTCGCAGTGTATTGTCTGCCGGACTCCCTTATTCGAGGGCCTTGCAGACACCCTGCGCATCGCCTAGTGCAGAGTGCAAAAGCGGCTTCGCTGTGTTGACGCAGGCGCAGTAGCAATGTCTCTCTTTCCTTACGCTTGTCACTCTCGATCCGTCTGTCTCTATCTTTTCCACTTCTTTTCTTCGTCATTACCAATTGTTCATGTGCAGAGATTTAAGTAATAATAATAATAATAGTAATAACTTTAAATTTGGTTTCAACAGAAAACTGTCTCTTTCATTTTCTCCTTTTTTTATTTGCAATTGTGCTACTAAAGTCTGGCACAAGGGACCGACTGACAAAAATATTTAGAGCATTTTCCAAATTACAGTCAGAGATAACCGCACCCAATCTAGTTTTCGTGCAGGACAAAACAGAAAGCAGACTTTCATAGACACATGTGGTACCAAACATAGAAATAATCTTCGCAGATTCTCTGTGCAGCTTAGGTAATTCTTCCTTGGACAAATTCTGGTAGAATTAGATCAAACTTTTGATACTGTAAAATAAATCCTTTCGGTGATCATCGGTTTGCAAATCGATTAGCGCGAAGTGTAAATCGGGAGGCACACTTTCAACTGCTGTCGAAAAGGACTTTACAAAAAAAAAAAAAAAAAAAAAAAAATGGCTCTGAGCACTATGGGACTCAACTGCTGTGGTCATAAGTCCCCTAGAACTTAGAACTACTTAAACCTAACTAACCTAAGGACAGCACACAACACCCAGCCATCACGAAGCAGAGAAAATCCCTGACCCCGCCGGGAATCGAACCCGGGAACCCGGGCGTGGGAAGCAAGAACGCTACCGCACGACCACGAGATGCGGGCAGGACTTTACAAACACAACAAGTATTGACAACATGTTAGTAATTTACTGGAACAAGAACAAAACCAAAAGTTAACAAACGAAAGTAATGTATAAAGTTGCTTTGTAGTACTAAAAGGCGATATGTTTTAATAAACGCCGGCCGGTGTGGCCGTGCGGTTCTAGGCGCTTCAGTCTGGAACCGCGTGTTCACTACGGTCGCAGGTTCGAATCCTGCCTCGAGCATGGATGTGTGTGATGTCCTTAGGTTAATTAGGTTTAAGTAGTTCTAAGTTCTAGGGGACTGATGGCCTCAGATGTTAAGTCTCATAGTGCTCAGAGCCATTTGATTTTTGAATGCTGTCAAACAAAGCCTTATTAGCGTTTTGAATAAAACACTTTTAAAAATCCGGATGCCTTATTCAAGGTAAAATTTATATATTGCTTCTCTAGCTCAGGAAAGTGTTTCGTACTTTTCTCTGAGAGGTTGTTTTTGAGGAGCTGAAGTTTACGTCGGAAAGCTTTTGTTTTGCGACCGATCAGATTATTTTATTTTGGGAGGTTCAGATTTAAATAATTTAGGAGAGCTATAACGTCTGCTGAAAGTCTAAGTCAGATACCCATTCAAGGTCATGCAAAAGTGACGTTGGACGTCCTTTGTTCTCCAAAAATTGAGCCACGGTGTGGCGTTATCTAAAATCTTGAGAAATCACTTTTCCTTCGCTCAACCAGCATACCTCATCACGTTAGGGAATATTTGCATACTCCACTTCAAATGAAATAAAAAATCCTTTCAACTGATGATGAATGCGTCTGTGAGAACGAATGTAGTTCACGATATGCGCCACTACGTTCATCACGTCTTGAAAACCGATAACTTTTGCACTGAAAGCCTCTTGGGATGCAAAACAATGAACGGCAGATAAATCTGGGATGCTAAGCTTTTTCCACAGTGGACCAATAAACCCTTTGACTTCAGCTGCAGCTTCGACCGCTGCTAAAACATCCACCCCCGTAGCAGTATCCTTCATGGAAATTATATCCGGGACCTCTTCCGCAATGATTAGCACACTGGACTCGCATTCGCGAGGACCACTGTTCAAACCCGCGTCCGGCCATCCAGAATTATCTTTTCTGTGATTTCCCTAAATCGCTCCAGGCGAATGCCGGGATGGTTCCTTTGAAAAGGCACGGTCTATTTCCTTCCCCGTCCCTGACACAATCCGAGCTTGTGCTGCGACTCTAATGACCTCGATGTCGACGGCGCGTTAAACCCAGTCTTTCTTCCTTCAGCTCTTCCGTTACATTTAGGTCGATGTTGGACTTAAGCTCGATGAAGTACGGTAGGGGGTTTTCAAGTTTGGCTGCCAATTGTTCATGGAAACTCGTGCCAATGTCGCTGATTCGCCGAGATATTGTCGTACTGGAAAGTGTCATTCTGGTGTATGTGGGAGCCAATGCGGGATTCATTGTCTCCAATAGTCCAACAAACTATTCTTTATTAATGGCCCTTCCATAAACAGCACCCCAGCTCTTTCTAAACGTAGTGCAGCTTTGTGACTAGCTCTAAGTGTACTTTCGCGGAACGCTTCACCTTCTTCGGCCAAATTACAGAAAAAAAGATTGTGTTAGGAATAATATAAGCGAAACGAAATCGAATGCACATTTAAGAGGAATGTAAACAAACTTCAGTTCGTTTCACAGAACCTATAACCAAAATAAACATGCTACGGACGGCCGGTGTGGCCGAGCGGTTCTAGGCGCTACAGTCTGTAATCGCGCGACCGCTACGGTCGCAGGTTCGAATCCTGCCTCGGGCATGGATGTGCGTGGTGTCCTTAGGTTAGTTAGTTTTAAGTAGTTCTAAGTTCTAGGGGACTGATGACCTCCGATGTTAAGTCCCATAATGCTCGGAGCCATTTGAAACATGCTACGGTACTGGAACGAACCTCATTTTTGGATACAGAATTCTCTTCTGCAAGAATTTGTAACTTCCTTAATTCTTCATCTGTGTCGTCCCCTGTGACTTCACTACACTTTTATGTACTTCAACAGACGATTTTCTTACACACGTAATTACTTTACTGCAGCTTAGACATGTGGTTTCATAATCACAACTAACAAAAATATAGGGAATTTGCCGCTCCGGTTTAAATGGACTTCGGAAATCTTTGCTTTTTTCGGAGCATGTTGTTCGATAATTCTAGTAACTATCTTGCGCTTATCTATTTCAGTGTTGAGTAAGCTATCTACCAACGCACTCGGCAGCACACCACGACGGCTTCACCCACGCAAGCCGAGTAGAGGCGAATTAAGCCGAGTTGCACCGATGCACCGTGCAAACACTCTCTGCACCTCGCTTTGAACGCGTCATTTTCCGTGTGTGAGAGACCCTGCCTTATACAACCTTCGATGTTTTGCGGTGTAGTATACAGCTTATAACAGTCAGACAACGACACCGTCGAAATTACGGGGGCGAATGGAGGCCTACGCGACAGCCATTGCCGTCTACTCCGCTAGTGTGAGGCAATCGGCCGCATTACATGAATAACGGCAGACATTCAGGGACGTCGGCGCCCTTATTGAATTTAAAGGAAGGGAACCATGAATGCAAGGAAACGGAGAGGAGCCACACGTGTAGAAACTGTGGCAGGCATCAGACAACAGGATTCAAGGAATGTACATTACCATTTAATCTGTTGGTACAATAGCTTAAATATCTTGTACAAAATAAGCAACATGTGTCGCATTGCAATCGAGATTGTTTTCTGCACTTGCTTAAATAAGTTTATCGGATCGCTGGTACCCCCCCCCCCCCCGCCCCGCAAAATGCTTTCACCAATTACTATTTAATGCAATTGTAGTAGGTGCTCAAAGTGTCTGCCCACAGCGTTGCGGCATGCCTATGCCTGACATCTGCGTGACATTGACTGCCACACTCGCTCAATGATAGCTCACCTGGTGAGAACAGCCTCACATGCGTCGCCAGCAGGTCTTCCGCTAACTCCACCGGGGTTTCGTGCACTACATTTTTAAGGTGACCGCATAAGAAGAAAACAAACGGGTTGAGGGATCGAAGCGGACAGTCACAGGGCCACCTCGATCAATCATGTGATCCCCAAAACATTCGTACGAACTGGGCTCTGGCAACTCGACTAAAGTGATTGTGTGCCCCATACGTCGACGACGGACTAAAAGTGGCATCTCCTCCAGTAATTCCAGCAGCACTTCCCGGATAAAAGTCTTAAGCCCGTATTACACGACAAACCGAAGGTGTACAGGTCAGATGTAGCTGGCCTGCCTTATAGCGGCAAAACGGGCGAAGTTACGATTTTAGCAGACTGTTCATCCGCCAGACAGAAGTAGGAGCGGTTCTATTCTGTCGTGTGTGCGCGCATGCGCAGAACGCAGCATTTCGCGCGGGCTTTCTGCTAGTTATTGTTTTCGGCAGCAGACGAAACACGTGGGCAGCTGAGGACTGATTAGACGATTCCACATAGTATTCTGGGTATTTTTCATTAAGTAATAGTTTATAAATACATTAATGAAAAAAACGAAATTTCTCGTTTTTTTATTGCCGTTGAAAGAAAGCACTATATCTAACGACAGCTTCTTTTTGTAACAAATGAATGGAATAGAAATATCGTTCAAGTGCTAATTGAAGGATACAGCAAAGAAATGTGCCCTTATGACCCTACAAATCCTCGTAACTACTGAAGAGGCTACTGTCACGGCTAATACGGCATAAATAATAGCCGGCCGTTGTGGCCGAGCGGTTATAGGCGGTTGAGTTTGGAACCACGCGACCGCTACGGTCGCAGGCTCGAATCCTGCCTCGGGCATGGATGTGTGTGATGTCCTTAGGTTAGTTAGGTTTAATTAGTACTACGTTCTAGGCGACTAATGACCTCAGAAGTTAAGTCGCATAGTGCTCAGAGCCATTTGAACCATTTGAACCACAAATAATAGCGTTATCCATAACGCTGTGAAACGAAAGCGAAAGTAAACATTGACAATAATAATTTTCTTGCACTACCAATAGAACACTTTAGCTACAATCTGTATAACCGTAATGGAATTTCATTCTAGTGCTGCTTAATAAATACGAATCTAGACTTCTCAGAAGATTTAATGAGCATCAATTCTAATGATTCAATTGGCTCTAATCACTATGGGACTTGACATCTGAGGTCATCAGTCACCTAGAGTCCGCCCCCCGGTAACCGAGTGGTCAGTGCGACAGAATATCAATCCTTCGATTACCGGCTGGGTCGGAGATTTTCTCCGCTCATGGACTTGGTGTTGTGTTGTCCTAATCATCATCATTCCATCCCCATTGACGCGCAAGTCGCCGAAGTGGCGTCAGATCGAATTACTTGCACCCGGCGAACGGTTTACCCGACAGGAGGCCCTAGTCACACATTTACATTTATTTAGTACCCTAAAATTAGAACTACTTAAACCCAACTAACCTAAGGGCATCACACACATCCACGCCCGAGGTAGGATTCGAACCAGCGACTGTAGCAGCCGCGTGGTTCCGGACTGAAGCGCCTAGAGTCGCTCGACCACAGCCGCCGGCTACCAATTCTACGAAAAGATAAATTTTCACACTCGACAACGTAAAGAAGTCTTTATTTCCGAGTATGTTGTCTTGGGGCGCTAGGGTAGACATACTCGGTAGGTATATCGTGTAATCGGTCGGCGTGAACCAGTCGATAGTTCCCTCCTGTCACTTGGGGCGATGGTGCAGACTTGTGTATGTTAGGTGTGTCGTGTAATATGGGCTTTATAGCTATTGGCTGTGGGTCGAGGGCGAAGCATGTACGGGCCAATCAAGTAATCGTGGACCATGCCAGCCCATACATTGATGGTTAACTTTTCCTGATGACTTCGTTCCACACGCGGGACCAACAGCCCCTGTCTTTTATAAAGATGGAATGGACGCCTTCCCTGGCCATGCAGTATCCACCAAACCGCTGAGTGGGAGCTGATCCGTAGTAAAAAGTGCTGTTTTGAAGAGCGTGCCGCAGTGCGTAGTGTAAAGCAGTCGCCTTCCGTATCTGGCGGTGGCGCCGCTGTGGCAATCGCAGCTTTGGTGCCTCCCTCTGATGGGAAAAGGGGGAAAGTTGCCTGTTGACGTGTATTTAAGGGACGCTATGAGATCCGCCGTCAACGAGTCTGAGTCGGTCAGTGAGTCGGAGGCAGTTGGTTAGCCAGGGCTGTCTGTCAGTCTGGGGCGAGTCTGGTCAGTTGGTCAGCCGAGTTAGTCTGGGTCTGCCTCTCGTCCGCATTGGTGAGGCGGTTAGTGTCTGTCTGTCGTCCGGAGTGCTAGTATGCGTTAGGCCGCCAGTCTGCTCGAGTTGGCTCAGGCAATGGTCATTGGCGGTTGGATCGATCGGTTGGTCGGTCGTGCACTGGGACACAAGATGACTTCTCCGCCTGGAGCGTCGGCGCATGTGAGGTCGCCACGTGAGTCCAGTGGCAGCGCCGTATAGCGAGGCGTAGTGGCTCGCGGCCGACACGAGAGCAACAGGAGTCAACCCAAGACATCGGGCTGGCCGGGGCGAGCTGCGACGCAGTGAGACGGGAGATCGGTGCGCCTACCTACGTCCGTTGAAGCGGCTGGTAGTGGACGGTTCGGGAGAGCGTTTTGGGGGTGCTGCGCCAGGCCCAGGAATCGCAGTTATTAGAAGCTGAGTGATTAGTGATATGTTGTTTCAGTTACTTGTTAAATTATACTTGTGTTGTTGGTCAGTCTCTCGTCCCCAGCTTGCTCGTTTGTCTCTCGTCCGCATTTGTTAGGCAGTTAGTGTCGGTCTGTCTGTCTGACATACGTTAATAACTGTCTCTGTCATGTTTGTCGGATTCAGTGTTAACGAATTTATAGAATTAAGGTAAAGGCCGAATTCCTGAAATATGTTTTTATGTTGCCTATCATGTTGCGAGGCGGTATATGTGTAATGTAGAGCATGTTGTACACTTTATGTAAGTCTGAATTTCATGGGTTTTATTTAAATAGTCATTTTTATAAAGTTGCCACCCTTCCACCGTAAGAGCCCTTTTAAAAACAAATTGCACTTTTGGTGGAAAATAACTTCTTAGTGTGACTGTTTGTACCATTTCCATCCCTATTACGGGGTGCATAGTTGATGTGTTTGTGTGAGTTGTTAAAATTTTTAGTTTAAAGTAATCTGGTGTGTTGCAGATTTGCACCAGTGTAGTTTTTCAGAGGTCGTTGTGAACGGTCGTGACTACGGCCGTGTGGAAAGGGAGCGGAGGCTTCTCAGCCTCTGAATAATTGTAACTTGATATTCGAGGATGCTTTTCTCCTTATAAATTTTAAATCTGTTTTTGAAAAGGCTTTTATGAATAAAATTTCCATTGGTTGAAATTTAATTTGTTTCCATCAGTTACTCCTTGGCAACTACTTCCACGCTCACATAGTGTGTTAATGTTCTTGATGAATCGCTAGTAAATAAAGTAAATTCTTTAAGAAAAGATTTTGGAAAATCTAAATTTTCACGGTTCAGGAGCCTTGTATTGCGTGTGCTACAGCGCGGGTGCCTCTGGATGAGTCTGCGTCGAACCTCCTTACAAGGGAACCTCCCCATCGCACCCCCCTCAGATTTAGATATAAGTTGGCACACTGGATAGGCCTTGAAAAACTGAACACAGATCAATCGAGAAAACAGGAAGAAGTTGTGTGGAACTATGAAAAAATAAGCAAAATATACAAACTGAGTAGTCCATGCGTAAGATATGCAACTTCAAGGCGAACGTGAAATCTGGAGCGCTGTGGTCCCGTGGTTAGCGTGAGCAGATGCGGAACGAGAGATCCTCGGTTCAATTCTTACCTCCATTGAAAATTTTAATTTCTTTATTTTCGCAAAGTTATGATCTGTCCGTTCGTTCATTAACGTCTGTGTTCACTGTAATAAGTTTAGTGTCTGTGTTTTGCGACCGCACCGGTAAACCGTGCGATTAGTAGACGAAAGGACGTGCCTCTCCAGTGGGAACCGAAAACATTTGATCGCAAGGTCACAGGTCAACCGATTCCTCCACAGGAAAACGAGTCTGATATATTCTATACGACACTGGTGACGGCATGTGCGTCACATGACAGGAATATGTTGTCGACCCACCTAACTTGTACACTTGGCGAATGGGTAAAATTGATTCTTCTACCTTACCCGATTTCGGTTTTCTTGTGGATGTGATAATCACTCCCAAAAAAGTGATGAAAACATAAGAGTTTGTCACATAAACTGAAAAAAAAATTGAAGTTTTCACTGGAGGGAAGACTCGAACCAAGGACCTCTCGCTCGGCAGTTGCTCATGCTAACCACGGGACCACGGCGCTCCTGAGCTTACATCAGCCGTGATGTTGCCTATCTTGCACATGGACTACTCAGTTCGTATATTTTGTTTATTTTTTCGTAGTTCCACACAACTTCTTCCTGTTTTCTCGATTGATCTGTGTTCAGTTTTTCAAGGCCTATCCACTGTGCCAACGTATAACTAAATCTGAGGGGGGTGCGATGGGGAGGTTCCCTTGTTAGTACCACGTCCGCAAACCGTAGCACGCGTACGTTACGCGCGCGACCTCTGTCGTGTCGACGCCCTGTGCTAACACCCGTTTCACCCAGACGCCGATGGATGGCAGCAAACGTGGAGCGGTGCGGCTGACCGTTGCCCGTACGGTGCGTAACACTGCGTGCCCATTGCCTTTCGCCTCAACGTATGCGAAAGACATGTCGCGTTGCTCGGCCCAGGTGAACGTCTCCACGATGCGGCACACAAGCACGCGACAAACTGCGAATGAGCGCTATGTTGCTATTGCTTATGTTTGTCTTTCCCTCTGCCGCTACAGCTGTTAGCGGTCTCTACAGAGTTGATGTGACAGGCGTCGCCGCGTTCACCGACTGAAGCGAAGCATAGCGGCTGGCGCCGGCGTCTGAAACTTCAACGCTCTACAGCGTTGTTGGATGACGTTTGCAGACACGGGTTCCTGTCCTCATTTTCTTCCTCAAGACACTTTCTACATTCCCTCGAAGTTTATCGGTATAATTTTGAAAAACCATCTATAATGGTATAATAATAACATAAACAGGGATTACGATGATTGAGCGTGTCATCTAATAAAGGTAATGTCATGATAACATATTTTACCCTACACTATAAAGTGCCATCCTTATCACTAATAAAATGCAAGTCAACAAACATAGTAGAGAGTGGCAGTGCATTTCCGTCATGTCACATATTACATCCGTAAATAAACCTTTATGTGACAGTCATGAAATAAAAAAAAAAGATTTTTGTTTTACCTTAGACATCGTTTGCTCAAAAAAGGTGAGGTCCAACTACAGTGTACGTAATACAAAACGTTAATATACAATTGTTCAAATGGCTCTGAGCATTACGGGACTTAACATCTGAGGTCATCAGTCCCCTAGAACTTAGAACTACTTAAACCTAACCAACCTAAGGTCATCACACACATCCATGTCCGAGGCAGGATTCGAATCTGCGACCGCAGCAGTCGCGCGGTTCCGGACTGAAGCGCCTAGAACCGTATACAATTGTGGAAACATAGGGTGTGAGGGAATTATATTAGATATAAACCTACATTAAAGATGAATAAAACATGCATGTAGCTTAACGTAGACCTCGGGCTACAGATGCCATGAAGCTAAGACCTCAGGCTACCAAAAATATAAAACCTAGTCCTCGGACTACGACCAAAGTATTAATTCGGTGTGTCTGTTTATAAATTAAAATCACGTTATTTACATTTCACGACCCGCCAGGTTAGCCGAGAGTGCTGATGCTCCGCTTCCTGGACTCGGGTAGGCGCGCCGGCCCCAGATCGAATCCACCCGACGGATTACCGACGTCGGCCGGTGTGTCGGCCAGCCTCGATGTGGTTTTTAGGCGGTTTTCCACATCCCACCAGGTGAATACCGGGCTGTTCCCCACGTTCTGACACTGGACTCGCATTCGGAAGGACGACGGTTCAATCCCGCGTCCGGCCATCCTGATTTAGGTTTTCCGTGATTTCCCTAAATCACTCCAGGCAAATGCCGGGATGGTTCCTCTGAAAGGGCACGGCCGACTTCCTTCCCCATCCTTCCCTAATCCGATGAGACCGATGACCACGCTGTCTGGTCTCCTTCCCCAAAACAACCAACCAACCCACGTTCTGCCTCACTTACACGACTCGCAGACATCTGAACACGTTCGCACTATTCCATGGATTACACTAGACACAGACAGCCGGGGTGCACCAATTCCGTCCCGGGGGGTACGGGGTGGCGGCAGGAAGGGTATCCGGCCACCCCTTAATGCTAACATTGCCAAATCCGTTCCTAACCGTGCCGACCCTGCGAAACCGCGGGACAAGGCACCAGCAAAAGAAAGAAAGTTATTTACATTTCACCTAATGATACAAACAGAAAACCAAGTGTGTATTCTATGAGAACTACGCATTTTTCATCCGACAGATGTACAATTTTGTAAGTATTGTTTATGATGACGTATAGAGGTTCAATTCTTATATTTCCGACATTTTCATCGATGTATACTACATATATTTTTTCTGTTTGTTCAGTAGTACACTGACGATGGTTGAAATAATCGAAACCGGTCAAGAATAAATTTAAATATATACAGCTGAGGCGAAAAAAATGCTCTTTTTGAAAAAAAAATCTGACAGTTGTAGCTAGTTATCTATACAACTTACTAAACGATTAGTGTTGCAGTTATCAGTGACACTTAGACACCTGAACGCGCTAGCGTTGCTTGTGTTCAGTGCTGTTACCAGGCCTGTTAGGATATAGAAGTGGCGCGAACAGCGTCAGCTGTGTGTGATTAGTATTAGGACATGGAGATGGCGTGTACTTGCGTGGGACAACGTTATTGTGACCTGACAAAGCTTGAAATGGGCCTCATTGTGGGTCTTCTTTTGGACAGATGGTCGAGACATGAAAAATGCAGATTTTCGGGCCATTCGGGTGAGACAATGGCGCGATGTTGGCCTGTATGGGAACGTGAGGGTAGGCATACTCGTCGTCAAGGTTCCGGACTACGACGTCTAACCACTAAAACACTACAAGGGAGGATCGCAGTATTGTGCACAGAGCACATCGTGACACATTCACATATGCGTCTGCATCTACATCTACATGGATACTCTGAAAATCACACTTAAGTACCTGGGAGAGGGTTCATCGAACCACCTTCACAATAATTCTCTATTATTCCGCTCTCTGTCTTTCCGTGCGAGCTCTGATTTCCCTTATTTTATTATGATGATCGTTTCCCCCTGTGTAGGTCGGCGTCAACAAAATATTTTCCCATTCGGAGGAGAAAGTTGGTGATCGAAATTTCGTGAGAATATCATGCCGCACGAGAAACGCCTTTGTAAACGATGTCCACCCGAAATTCTTTATCATGTCCGTGACACACTGTCTCCTATTTCTCGATAATACAAAACGTGCTGCCCTCTTTTGAACTTTCTCGATGTACTCCGTTAATTTTATCAGGAAAGGATCCCACATTCACAACGCGTAGTGGTACTCCAAAAGAGGGCGGAGGAACTTAGTGAAGGCAGCCTCTTTAGTGGATCTGTCGCATTTTCTAAGTGTTCTGACAATGAAACGCAGTCCCTGGTTCGCCTGCTATCTGAGAAATCTCTAGGCTCAGCGTCCTGCGTAATGGAGGTAAAAGTAAACTTGCATTTTCAGGGCAGTATCTCCAATCGTGAGCCGGAAAACGCCCCTCGTGTTCGCTGGTATATCTGTCAACATGCCACGGAAGGTCGTTTCAAGCTCAGAAAGTGCACTCGTTGGCACTTCGCGGCAACGGGTGCTGCCAGTATGGAATGTTGCTCGTAGAATTTGCGCATACCGTAGCGACGTCATTCGAGCAGTTAACCACTATAGCGCGACACAATCATAGTGGTCCGTGATCAACAATCTCGGCTGATGGGTCATACGTGCTCGGGGTAATCACATAGAACTGCATCGATTTTTTGGAAGTAAATTGGGGGGTGGGGGGGACAGGGGGGGACAGGGGGCGGGGGGGGGGGGGGGGATATCGACTCGGGCAGCGCGCAACTGTCTGCACACGATGAATTTGGTCTCTAGGCGTCAATGGCGAACAGCAGCCAAATTCCCCTGTACCGTGGTATGCGACGTATGTGGGCAGAGGAACACCTGAAATGGAACCCAGATCAACAACTTCTTCACCAACGAATGCACAGTTTCTCTAACGGCTAATGATCGTCGTAGAGGAGAGCGAAGGCGCTCAAGTACCAAAGCACGTCTCAGGAAAGCAATTCCATGGGTTCAGGAGGGGGGTGGCTCGGTCAACTTTTGGGCCGGTATCGTGTGCGGATGTCAGACGCATCTCATAGCTAGCGACGGCAATTTGAAAGCTGTGAGGAGTCTGGACAGGATCTTCCAAGCGATTCTTAGCCGTACAGCAACAATTTCAAAGATTGATTATTTTTATGACACCTCGAAACACTTTCCTCCAGGAGGTAGAAATCACTCGAATGGAATCTGTTGTGACGAGCCCGCTCTTGTACATACATGGAACCGGTTGAAATTTAGAGTACGTCGTCACAGGAAGACTGTGACAGGCTTACGCAACAATGCCTCAATAACCTTGGGGATAACGTGCCAACGATGACCGAAGTCTCTTACAATTCACTGTACGGAATGTTACCCAGAAACAGTCTGATTTCACAGCCCTACAAAGAAGTGAACTTTCTAACAAATTACCTTTATTTCGTTTTTATTTCGTAGTAAAGTTATGCTTTAGTTCGATAGAACTCATGTTTTTTCCAAGCCCCCACATGTCCGTAAAAATATAGTTTTTGAGAAGTTTACATAGATATCCTCTGTATTGTCACTGTGACATACGACCTACAGTCACCACACCCCCGGTCACTCACATATGCTGACGATGTTTTATTGGCAAGCGAACACTGTGAAGACCTCCAGGAACAGACGCAGCAGTGGAATCAACGACTTGGCAAATTCGGCCTCCGATCAAGAATACTGTTTTTCTTAAATTTGTGGTCAGATCTTATGGGACAAAACTGCTGAGGTCATCTGTCCTTAAGCTTACAGGCTACTTAATCTAACTTAAACTAACTTACCCTACGGACAACACACACACACACGTGCCCGAGGCAGTACTCGAACCTCCGACGGGAGGAGCAGCGCGAACCATTACAGGACGCCTGAGACCGCGTGGCAACACCACGCGGCACACAGAATACATTGTGTGTGGTATCCAAATCTATGCGACCATCAAAGTCGGTGGAGAAGATCTGAAGAAAGTGAAGCAATTCAAATACCTTGGCTCACTCATAAGCAGTGATGGTGAAAGTCTACCGGATGTCCGTCCCCGTGTTAACACAGCCTGGATGAAATGGCGCCAGGTGACCGGCGTCTTGTGTGATCGCCATATGCCTTTACGCCTAAAGTCAAAGGTTTATAGTAGTAGGTGGGCGGAATGTGTTCACTCGTAGGTCAACTTACGAAGCAAGATTATCTGCGAGCAAGCCCAACACGCCCACTTACTACTTCATCCCAAAAGCTACTTAATGAAGCTACTCCCAAAAGATAATTAAAAAAAAAAAAACATTCCCTGCGTGCAAACTCAACACACCCACATACTACTACCATGGATTTAGCGATCTCACTCCGAAATTTCTCCCGCACGCGGCGGTCAGCGGCGGCTGATACTTCGTTAAAAATTTTCACTCAAAACTCTGTGCTGCGAATCATAAGTCAAATTCTTTTTACCATACATTACCACATACATAAGTGTATCATTCGGAATTTTATCATTAAAAGTAGCATACAGCTTCATTTTAGTTTTCTGTGTAGTCAACACATTCATTCTTCTAGACATATTTATGACATAAAAAATGGATCAAATGGCTCTAAGCACTATGGGACTTAACATCTGAGGTCATCAGTCCCCTTCGAACCTGCGACCGCAGCAGCAGCGCGATTCCGGGCTGAAGCGCGTAGAACCACTCGGCCACATCGGCCGGCCATTTATGTCATAGATAGGATAATTTTCAATAAAGTCGAATGGACCTACATTAAAATCACGATTCTGTTACGAAGTTCTCTCAAAATACAGGAAAGCATCATAAGCTTTTAGATAGTTATTTGGTGGATCTAGATTCCACATTTCTTGAGGAAAAACTTCGTTTCTTCCATTTTTAATATATTTATTCTGTAATTTAACATGATCGAATAAGGAAGAGTTAACTGACTGATTATTTTTCTTTTTAGTCTGGAAAAAAACGAAGATAAAATAAGGCATATCAAATTCTGCAGAGATATAGAAATTTGTAATATCTAACTCAAAATTTCAATTTTCATCCAATCCAGCAATTATAAGTCGGACTGTTGGCCAACGACAACGAACCATGAGCAGGCTCTCCAAGTGATGGAAATGCGAATGCTCCGATGGTCCCTTGGGCTTACTCGATTTGATCATGCAACAAACGTCGACGTTTGACGGGGACTTGGAACCACACCATCTCAGATAAACTACGGGTAAGCTGGTTAAGATGGTACCGACACGTCAGCGCAGTGGAGCAGACTCGGTGGCAAGAACAGCTACGCACCTGGACCTCGTGGCAGACCCAAGACACGATGGCTGGACCGTATCAAGAAGGATGTGGAATTCATCAGTGCCACCTATGTAGGTGCTCTTGACAGACCCAAATGTAGGCAGACGTGTCAACAAGTGGATCCTGCTAGTGTTGGGTAAACGCTCAGAAGAATACGGAACCGTCCGCTCTCGATGCTTCAAAGAATCGAACTCCCATGTATGAAACAGCTTGTAACGTCTGATTGCTTTACGAATGAGTTACTGTGGAACGTATTTGAAGTTCAGGATATACAAACGTCATGGTTAAGGACACAAAACCCTAATTGTATTGTCAAATGCTTTTTATTCCAGTCTTTGATGGTTCAAATGGTTCAAATGGCTCTGAGCACTATGGGACTCAACTGCTGTGGTCATAAGTCCCCTAGAACTTAGAACTACTTAAACCTAACTAACCTAAGGACATCACACACATCCATGCCCGAGGCAGGATTCGAACCTGCGACCGTAGCAGTCGCACGGTTCCGGACTGCGCGCCTAGAACCACGAGACCACCGCGGCCGGCTTCCAGTCTTTGATCACAATATCAATTCTTTAGACGATGACCGGTTCCAGTCCGTAATGACCATCCTCAGATCTACAATATACAAATATATATACACCTGGTGAGCAATGTGTCTTTAAACATAATACAGCAATACGTATCACAATATACTATCATGCAGCCAGGGAAATGTACAGATAAAAAAATGTACGTTTTACACGTACCTTTTTTACACCATGTCCTAAAGTGATAAGGCCATAATGACATCGTCAAAAGATATAAATATAATCAGCACAGCATCGTCACATAGATCTTGGTTCAAATGGCTCTGAGCACTATGGAACTTAACTTCTGAGGTCATCAGTCCCCTAGAACTTAGAACTACTTAAACCTAACCAACCTAAGGACATCACACACATCCATGGCTGAGGCAGGATTCGAACCTGCAACCGTAGCGGTCGCGCGGTTCCAGACTGTAGCGCCTAGAACCGATTGGTTTCTATGATAGTTATCAATTTTAAAAGTCTGCTACATGTATTTTACCTAATGTGTTTTTATCAGATTATGTTTTTTTTGCGTAAATGATAAGTACATCTAAGCCCACAGTAGCGACATCTTGGGAGAATGTAGGCAAACAGATTTCTGGTAGCTACTGTACTTCAGTAACCAGTTGCAATAATGACTGTGTGGACGATGTGGCCTATTCTACACCTTATTTTACATCTATGAGACGATGCTGTCCTGATTATATTTATATGTTTTGACGATGCCATTATGGCCTTATCATTTTGGGACATGGTGTAAAAAAGGTAAGATTTACTGTACTTTGTCTGTACATTTCCCTTGTTGCATGATAGTATGTTGTGATACGTATTGCTGTATTATGTTGAAAGACACACTGCTCACTAGGTGTATATATCTTTGCATATTGTAGATCAGACGATGGTCATTACGGACTGAAACCGGTCATCGTGTAAAGAATTGATATTGTGATCAAAGACTGGAATAAAAAACATTTGACAGTATTGGATCACTGTTTGTATACGCGACTATGTCGCAGTTGGTGAAACTAATTGTATCGGTTGTATAAGTGTCGAGTTATTCAGCCACATACTAATGAAGAAGACAGACCCAAAACTGGACGAGTATGATTAGGGTAATTTGCGGTCTGCTTTAAGGACAACTAGTTTGTCACGCGCGTTAGTGGTTACTACGTCATATCTCCTTAAGAACGCTACGTACAGTGGTATAATTTGCGACGTACATTCAGTGGTATATTTGTATACTGTCTAAAAATTTGTAGCGAAAATGGTAGTAAAGAAGTAATTAATTAAAACATCGTACCTGACGCTGACGTTTTATTGCATGAACAACGAAAAATTAGTAACCGATAAAATTTTCTCCTTTCATAATTTGGTAAGGGGCATAAACGAGAAATTGTTCCATAACGACTTCAAATTATGTGTATAGTTTGGAATTCGCTAAGTGCTCTCATTCTCAAATACTGGTCGAATACAGTCTGAGTAATTTGCGCGCCACGAGTTATGCTACCTCAAAACATATACACAGCTGGTGCCTTCAGTACTTGACTTACTTGTAATCTTCAACGTAAGATTATGCCTCATAATGAGAGGATCAAGACAGAATTTTAAATATTTAAATTCGGTCAATAATTATGCGGAATGCTTCAAACCAAAAATATGTTGCCCCTGGAAGCCGTTAGGTAGGCACCTGCAACTTGAATCGGAAGATCGTTTTAGTTGCTCGAGCTTGCGTGTACTGTTTTTGTCGGCGTTCGTGGCCGCGTGAGCACGCACACCGAGCGGCAGCGCTTGTAGCAGAGGCAGCTGCGGCTGATGAGGTGGTGTGTACGTCATTCTGCCGTAATTAGATCGCTTGAGCTGCCATATAGGAGGGCCGATCAATGCGAGCAGCTGCTTTGAAGCGCTTTTCCTCACTAATTGCGGGCACAGCAACAGGTGCTGTCTTTGACGCTGGGGACGCCGGTTCGAGGCCGCTCAGCCATGAATGGCTGGCTGTCGGGACGTCCAGCGGCGTAACATGTTGCGAGCCCGCACAAACTGCCCCATTGTACCTCTCCTAGGTCGACGGGCTATAGACAGAGCGCCCTGCCAGATATCTGCAATCCTCTCATGTCATCATACAACATACGTATACATCACCATCTACACTGCTGGCCATTAAAATTGCTACACCAAGAAGAAATGCAGATGATAAACGGATATTCATTGGACAATTATATCATACTAGAACTGACATGTGATTACATTTTCACGCAATTTGAGTGCATAGATCCTGAGAAATCAGTACCCAGAACAACCACCTCTGGCCGTAGTAACGGCCTTGATACGCCTGGGCATTGAGTCAAACAGAGCTTGGATGGCGTGTACAGGTACAGCTGCCCATGCAGCTTCAACACGATACCACAGTTCATCAAGAGTAATGACTGGCGTATTGTGACGAGCCAGTTGCTCGGCCACCATTGACCAGACGTTTTCAATTGGTGAGAGATCTGGAGAATGTGCTGGCCAGGGCAGCAGTCGAACAATTTCTGTATCCAGAAAGACCCGTACAGGACCTGCAACATGCGGTCGTGCATTACCCTGCTGAAATGTAGGGTTTCGCAGGGATCGAATGAAGGGTAGAGCCACGGGTCGTAACACATCTGAAATGTAACGTCCACTTTTCAAAGTGCCGTCAATGCGAACAAGAGGTGACCGAGACGTGTAACCAATGGCATGTCGCCCAACACGGATGCGACCATCATGATGCTGTAAACAGAACCTGGATTCATTCGAAAAAATTCGTGCACCCAGGTTCGTCGTTGAGTACACCATCGCAGGCGCTCCTGTCTGTAAATGCAGCGTCAACGGTAACCGCAGCCACGGTCTCCGAGCTGATAGCCCATGCTGCTGCAAACGTCGTCGAACTGTTCGTGCAGATGATTGTTGTCTTGCAAACCTCCCCATCTGTTGACTCAGGGATCGAGACGTGGCTGCACGATCCGTTACAGCCATGCGGATAAGATGCCTGTCATCTCGACTGCTAGTGATACGAGGCCGTTGAGATCCAGCACGGAGTACCGTATTAGGATCTCGACCAACGCGAGCAGCAGTGTCGCGATACGATAAACCGCAATCGTGATAGGTTACAATCCGACCTTTATCAAAGTCGGAAACATGATGGTTCAAATGATTCTGATCACTATGGGAAGTAACTTCTGAGGTCATTAGTCCACTAGAACTTAGAAGTACTTAAACCTAACTAACCTAAGGACATCACGCACATCCATGCCCGAGGCAGGATTCGAACCTGCGACCGCAGCGGTCGCGCGGTTCCTGACTGTAGCGCCTAGAACCGCTCAGCCACTCCGGCCGGCGGAAAAGTGATGGTACGCACTTCTTCTCCTTACACGAGGCATCACAACAACGTTTCACCAGGCAACGGCGGTCAACTGCTGTTTGTGTATGAGAAATCGGTTGGAAACTTTCCTCATGTCAGCAGGTTGTAGGTGTCGCCACCGGCGCCAACCTTGTGTGAATGTTCTGAAAAGCTAATCATTTGCATATCACAGCAACTTCTTACTCTCGGTTAAATTTCGCGTCTGTAGCACGTCATCTTCTTGGTGTAGCAATTTTATTGGCCAGTAGGGTATATTACGAAAGCCAGTTTTTTAGTGTGCGGCAGAGAGTACTCTGTATACCAGTGTTACTTCCAGCGGCTAATGGTCTGAGGGTAGAACGGTTGTTCCCAGGCCTACTTGTGAGCTCTAATCTCTCTAATGTTACCTTCACGGGCTTTTCGCGAAATATACGTAGGAGCTGGATATATCGGTTGACTATGATGAAACCTACAGTATTCAGAGTGTTGCAGGGCTTAGTGTATATGTCTCAGGACGCTGAAGCATCTTAGGTATGTTCATTAATCGCTGGGCTGGTGGAATGTGGTGAAAAGAAAAGTACCACTTTCTGCCGCCAGGTGAAGATACGGCGCTGTAAGCAGTCAGAATGCGGTGTGGGTGCAGGAAAATTGGAGGAACTATGAAACACATGATAATGGTGGCTCTAGCACGTTTATTAGAATATGGTCACGAGTTACAGCATGAGTACAATATGGTCACTAGACTCAGCAACATGCTGCATCTGTAACAGGATGTGGTCGACAGTTGCTCACAGCATATCTAGTGTAACGAGAGCGATATGTCATCGTATGCTATCCTTCAGATCAGGCATCACTTGTGTCCACATGGCCACTCCGAAAATGAAATGTTGAAACCACTTATAAACTGTTCTAATAGAAGGTGCAGAGGCACAGTAATGTTTATCGAGCTTCTCTTTAGTCTCCTGAGGCGTTTTGCCTTTCATAATGTAATGTTTAATCACCTCACGAAATTCTTCTTCGTCCAGTTTCATCAATCATTCAACTTCCTTGATCCACACGAATGCCAAACACCAAAGAAATAGACCAATATGGCTGAAACTTGGTGCGCGTTCTTTACAATGATGCTACTAACTAAACATGACCTCGATACGCGTCGGTGGTGCCATCTCTCGGACTTTGCACGAACTTTTCAAACGCCCCTCGTAAGTTATTTTATTTTCTTATATGCAGGAGTCATCTCTGCTGTCTTCTAGTCGCTTGGGACCTTGCGCTGTGCGAGATATTCGCGATTGATGCAAGCTAAGTGAGGGGCCAGTGCCGTAGAGTACTCTTTGTAGAACGGAATTAGGATTCCACGGGGATCTGGCGACTTATTTGTTTTCTGCTCTTTCAGCTGCTTCTGTCCGCCTATTACTGTGTCCTCCATAGGTGAGTCTGTGCGATGGTCAAACTACGGTATGTATGTACCATCCTCCTACGTAAATGATTTCTTAAACTCGAAACATAAAACTTTAGCTTTTCTTTTTCTTTTTGCCACGCCAGATGGGTCGAGTGACTGAATAGAAGTCTTCGACCAGCTTAGCGATTATACGTAAATACAGAATTTTGTGTGGTTCTCGACTGGATCCTTTGTTAAGCAATGACGGTGGTAGTAGCAGTATGCCTAGTTTATCGATATTTTTACAGAGGTACGTATCTCTACTAACTTTTGCCTCTAGTCATTTGCTCGTTCACTTTCGAACCGCGGGTGCAACAGTCTTTGCCTCCTTAATATTTTCAGAATTTTGTTATAATTTTATGTAATATGTGACATAATTGTTTTGTTTAATTCACTTATTCGGCACATACTTCTCGAGAGTGAGATTTACAATCCGTTTAACCTTTTGCCACTTTCTTCTACTTCCATCATACTGCACTCATTGTGTAAGAGGGTTGCTAGCGACTACTTAATTACTAAAAATACTCTTCTAGCCTTCATATCGGTGGATATGGGGTATTATTATTCCTTGCACCTGTTGTATCAGGGTGGAGTATACGTATGAAAAGCTGTCTGCTGTATCCAGTAGGCGGGGATCGAAGCAGAGAGGTGAGCCAGCCGAACCGCGAGAGGTGGATGAGAATGAAGTCTGTTACCACTGTTAACAACCCTCTCGTGGGTAGCTTGTCGATCAGTCTTTAATGACAGAACAGGAGAATCGGAAATTCATTCACAGAAAGACGAGCACCAGGCAGTAACACGAAATCTTAGTCAGAAAAGGAGTAAATTAGAAATCAGCGATCAACTGATCAGCACGGCAGGTAGATGTCAGGAAAAGGAGGAAAGCGAGAATGATACGCCGGGGAAATTACAATCACCAGAGGAACAGAGATAACCAACATTACAACAGGACAAGTGAGTGAAGAGTGCAGTCCTGGTTTACTTGCCAACCGGATTGTCGACGTTATAACGCTGACCATATTAGTGGAAAGTGTCAAAAGCAATATAGAGCAAGTTGCTTAAATCCATCGGTGGAGTGAAGAATTATTGCCGAACCTGATTAAGCAAAATGAGGCACAAAGTAGCAGGAATGATGAACTACACTCCTGGAAATTGAAATAAGAACACCGTGAATTCATTGTCCCAGGAAGGGGAAACTTTATTGACACATTTCTGGGGTCAGATACATCACATGATCACACTGACAGAACCACAGGCACATAGACACAGGCAACAGAGCATGCACAATGTCGGCACTAGTACAGTGTATATCCACCTTTCGCAGCAATGCAGGCTGCTATTCTCCCATGGAGACGATCGTAGAGATGCTGGATGTAGTCCTGTGGAACGGCTTGCCATGCCATTTCCACCTGGCGCCTCAGTTGGACCAGCGTTCGTGCTGGACGTGCAGACCGCGTGAGACGACGCTTCATCCAGTCCCAAACATGCTCAATGGGGGACAGATCCGGAGATCTTGCTGGCCAGGGTAGTTGACTTACACCTTCTAGAGCACGTTGGGTGGCACGGGATACATGCGGACGTGCATTGTCCTGTTGGAACAGCAAGTTCCCTTGCCGGTCTAGGAATGGTAGAACGATGGGTTCGATGACGGTTTGGATGTACCGTGCACTATTCAGTGTCCCCTCGACGATCACCAGTGGTGTACGGCCAGTGTAGGAGATCGCTCCCCACACCATGATGCCGGGTGTTGGCCTGTGTGCCTCGGTCGTATGCAGTCCTGATTGTGGCGTTCACCTGCACGGCGCCAAACACGCGTACGACCATCATTGGCACCAAGGCAGAAGCGACTCTCATCGCTGAAGACGACACGTCTCCATTCGTCCCTCCATTCACGCCTGTCGCGACACCACTGGAGGCGGGCTGCACGATGTTGGGGCGTGAGCGGACGACGGCCTAACGGTGTGCGGGACCGTAGCCCAGCTTCATGGAGACGGTTGCGAATGGTCCTCGCCGATACCCCAGGAGCAACAGCGTCCCTAATTTGCTGGGAAGTGGCGGTGCGGTCCCCTACGGCACTGCGTAGGATCCTACGGTCTTGGCGTGCATCCGTGCGTCGCTGCGGTCCGGTCCCAGGTCGACGGGCACGTGCACCTTCCGCCGACCACTGGCGACAACATCGATGTACTGTGGAGACCTCACGCCCCACGTGTTGAGCAATTCGGCGGTACGTCCACCCGGCCTCCCGCATGCCCACTATACGCCCTCGCTCAAAGTCCGTCAACTGCACATACGGTTCACGTCCACGCTGTCGCGGCATGCTACCAGTGTTAAAGACTGCGATGGAGCCCCGTATGCCACAGCAAACTGGCTGACACTGACGGCGGCGGTGCACAAATGCTGCGCAGCTAGCGCCATTCGACGGCCAACACCGCGGTTCCTGGTGTGTCCGCTGTGCCGTGCGTGTGATCATTGCTTGTACAGCCCTCTCGCAGTGTCCGGAGCAAGTATGGTGGGTCTGACACACCGGTGTCAATGTGTTCTTTTTTCCATTTCCAGGAGTGTATTAGGAGATTGAAAGACAGAGTGCCGCGCTGGTAACTCAAACCTCGAAACAACATGAAAACCCGTGATGATCTCTCGTGCGAAACTCAGCTTGTCCTTTTCTCACATGATATAATGAGAACTGTGGATGTAGGGACCAGCCGGCCGGAGTGGCCGAGCGGTTCTAGGCGCTTCAGTCTGGAACCGCGCGACTGCTACGGTCGCAGGTTCGAATCCTGCCTCGGGCATGGTGGTGTGTGTTGTCCTTAAGTTAGTTAGGTTTAAGTAGTTCTACGTTCTAGGGGACTGATGACCTCAGATGTTAAGTCCCATAGTGCTCAGAGCCATTTGAACCATTTTTTTTAAGGGAACAGGCAGATTCCATATTTATAGATTTCCGGAAAGCATTTGACAAGGTGCCTCATTGCAGGTTGTTAATGGAAGCACAAGCATATGGAATAAGTTCACCGTTGTGTGAGTGACTCGATGACTTCTTAAATAATAGAATGCAGTACCTTGTCCTCGACGGTGAGTGTTCATCAGGGACATGGGTATCGTCAGGGAAGTGTGACAGGATCGCTCTTATTCTTTGTATAAATAAATGATTTGGCAGACAGGGTGGGTAGCAATCTGCGGCTGTTTGCTGATGATGCCGCGGTGTACGGTAAGGTGTCGAAGTTGAGTGACTGTAGGAAGATACAAGATGACTTGGACAAAATTTCTAGTTAGCTTGATGAATGGCAGCTAGCCCTAAAAATGTGGAAAAATGTAAGTTAATATGAATGAGCACGAAGACCAAACATTTAATGTTCGGAAACAGTATTACTAGTGTCCTGCTTGACACAGTCAAGTCGTGTAAATATCTGAGCGTAACGTTGCTAAGCGATATGAAGTGGGACGAGTATGTGACATCTGTGGTAGGGAAGGCGAAAGATCGACTTCGGTTTATTGGGAGAATTTTAGGAAAGAGTTGTTCACCTTTAAAGGAGGCCGCATAGACAGTAGGACGCTGGTGCGACCTATTCTTGAGTACTGCTCGAGTGATTGGGGTCCGTTCGAAGTCGGATTGAAGGAATATATCGAAGCAGTTCAGAGGTTGGCTCCTAGATATGTCACCGGTAGGTTCGAACAACAAATAAGTGTTACGGAGATGCTTCGGGGACTCAAATGGGAATCCCTGGAGAGAAGGCGGCGTGCTTTTCGAGAAACACTATTGCGAAAATTTACAGAACCAGCATTTGAAGCTGACTGCCGAACGATTTTACTGCCGCGAACATACTTCGCGCATAAGGAGCACCAAGATAAGATACGAGAAATTAGGACGCATACAGACATTATATACGAGTATTTACGAGTGGAACAGGAAAGGAAATGACAAGCAGTAGTACAAGGTACCCTCCACCACGACCCGTACGGTGGCTTGCGGAGTATCTGTGTAGATGTAGATGTTTGAGCAGAAAACGGAAGGAAAACCGAAGGGCGCCTCATTGAGTTAGCAAAGAAGAATACAGAGCTATGCCACTAGGTCGACAAGTGAGTAACTGCAGGGTTAGAGGAGTACGTGCAGAAGACAGAAATAGCCGGCCGCTGTGGCCGAGCTTTTCTAGGCGCTTCAGTCCGGAACCACGCTGCTGCTACGGTCGCAGGTTCGAATCCTTCCTCGGGCATGGATGTGTGTGATGTCCTTAGGTTAGTTAGGTTTAAGTAGTTCTAAGTCTAGGGGACTGGTGACCTCAGATGTTAAGTCCCATAGTGCTTAGAGCCATTTGAACCATTTCAAGACAGAAATAACATTGGAAAAGACCGCGCGAGAGCACCGCAATGTTTCAGCGGAACTCCAACGTGAAGTAACGTCAATGAAGACAGTGAAATACGAAGTCAACAAGGAATGAGCGATTCTGGCCTAGAATATACTAAAATTATTAGAAAAACTTAATAAGACATGTGCAGAACGAGTACACGAGAAGATTAAAAAAAATGAAGATGTTGTCTCTCTTCGCAGACGGGAGAGACACATGAGCACAGCACAGAAGCCAAAGACGAGGACCTAATATGAAGAGAGTACGTAAGTGTACAGAAAATAAGTAATTTTTCAAATCAGAATTTTGGCCGAACGGCTCTAGGTGCTTCAGTCTGGAACCGCGTAACCGCTACGGTCGCAGATTCGAATCCTGCCTCGGGCATGGATGTGTGTGATGTCCTTAGGTTAGTTAGGTTTAAGTAGTTCTAAGTCTAGGGGACTGATGACCTCAGATGTTAAGTCCCATAGTGCTCAGAGCCATTTTTTTTTTCAAACCAGACCGTCCACCTCCAAACAAAAATTTGGATTAGTGAGTGACAGAATGATTTTTTTGTACACATTTAATTAAAAAAAAAGTTATAGCAGGCAAGCTCAGAACAGCGTGCCAATCGGAATGTCAACAAGACGTATGGCCGATGAGACGGGCGTCAGAGTACGAGACGAGCAATGTCAGACAATCACCGAGCAACGAAGGCAGAAACACAAGCGTTGCAGCGGTACATAACAAGGTAGTGTGGAGTAACACTTCGTAACTTCAGTGCCACAGGGCCAGTGAAAGATCAGACGAAGTCAGGAAGACCCGAGCACGGCGGTCCAGAAGAATTCCAAAACTACCATAACGAGGCAAGGAGTGCTGACGGGACCGTTAAACGAGAGCTCATCCAGAGCCACCGGATCAAAGGTGTAGGATCAGTCTTTTAAATAACGAGGCATTCGGAGCCCAAAGAAACATTCAGTCATGCTGCCATTCTGTCCGTGTCGCTGCAGCCAGAGACAACTACAAAAAAATGGTTCAAATGGCTCTGAACACTATGGGACTTAACATCTGTGGTCATCAATCCCCTAGAGACAATTACAGTCTATTGAGTTTCAGAGAAATCACAACAAACTGAGAGATGCCTGCTACCTGCTAGTTGAAATCAACACCGAGATGCTTCCAACCTGACGCATACGGCCTGCCAGGGTCTGCCGTTGATGCCCACTGGTACATGAAGATGAGAAGACTGGTGTGTGTGGCCAGTCCTCCGTTACGGGTCATCACAGATCGTATGCAAACTGACATCTCCTCACACACCACACGGGGCGCATTCGCACATCCCATTGGCCGACACTGAATATCTGTTGCAGTCATGGTTGATCCACGGTGGTTGACCAGGGCCTAGTCTTCTCGACAGCCGACATCCTGGACCACAGTCGACTGTCCTCAGTTGAGCAAGCAACGCGCTGTCTACGAGAGCCGTGACGTGGGAGCCGCATTGTGTCACAGAAATGTCTGGGCACGCGACGCCTTCTTATCATCACACTGCCAACTGCACAGCACAAGGCTGTGCCTCACTGATATGTGGGGTGCTGTCACGTCTAGCTGATGACGGTTCTGCGACCATGTGGGCTGCAGATTCCTCGACTTGCGCCATAGGGTGGTGGGGTTTCGGGTTCCGCTGGATAGGTCAGGAGTCCACTACACGCAGCAAGCGGCTACACGGGTAGCAGGGGTTGTGTGGCGTGGACTGGGCGGTTTTTTAGGTTAGATGGCCTCGGGCAAGTACAGAAAGGGCAACAGCCTCAAAGGGTGCGGAGCAAAGTCAGGACATGCGGGGACCAAGCAGCAATCGGTATTGTAATTGTCAACTGTCGAAGCTGCGTTGGTAAAGTACCGAACTTCAAGCGCTGATAGAAAGCACCGAAGCTGAAATCGTTATAGGTACAGAGAGCTGGCTTAAGCCAGAGATAACTTTTGCCGAAATTTTTACAAAGGTACAGACGGTGTTTAGGAAGGATAGATTGCATGCAACCGGTGGTGGAGTGTTCGTCGCTGTTAGTAGTAGTTTATCCTGTAGTGAAGTAGAAGTGGATAGTTCCTGTGAATTATTATGGGTGGAGGTTACACTCAACAACCGAGCTGGGTTAATAATTGGCTCCTTTTACCGACCTCCCGACTCAGCAGCGTTAGTGGCAGAACAACTGAGAGAAAATTTGGAATACATTTCACATAAATTTCCTCAGCATGTTATAGTCTTAGGTGGAGATTTCAATTTACCAGATATAGACTGGGACACTCAGATGTGTAGGACGGGTGGTAGGGACAGAGCATCGAGTGACATTATACTGAGTGCACTATCCGAAAATCACCTCGAGCAATTAAACAGAGAACCGACTCGTGGAGATAACATCTTGGACCTACTGATAACAAACAGACCCGAACTTTTCGACTCTGTAAGTGCAGAACAGGGAATCAGTGATCATAAGGCCGTTGTAGCATCCCTGAATATGGAAGTTAATAGGAATATAAAAAAAGGGAGGAAGGTTTATCTGTTTAGCAAGAGGCAGATTTCAGACTACCTAACAGATCAAAACGAAAATTTCTGTTCCGACACTGACAATGTTGAGTGTTTATGGAAAAAGTTCAAGGCAATCGTAAAATGCGTTTTAGACAGGTACGTGCCGAGTAGAACTGTGAGGTACGGGAAAAACCCACCGTGGTACAACAACAAAGTTAGGAAACTACTGCGAAAGCAAAGAGAGCTTCACTCCAAGTTTAAACGCAGCCAAAACCTCTCATACATACAGAAGCTAAGTGATGTCAAAGTTAGCGTAAGGAGGGCTATGCGAGAAGCGTTCAGTGAATTCGAAAGTAAAATTCTATGTACAGACTTGACAGAAAATCCTAGGAAGTTCTGGTCTTACGTGAAATCAGTAAGTGGCTCGAAACAGCATATCCAGACACTCCGGGATGGTGATGGCATTGAAACAGAGCATGACACGCGTAAAGCTGAAATACTAAACACCTTTTTCCAAAGCTGTTTCACAGAGGAAGACCGCACTGCAGTTCCGTCTCTAAATCCTCGCACAAACGAAAAAATGGCTGACATCGAAATAAGTGTCCAAGGAATAGAAAAGCAACTGGAATCACTCAACAGAGGAAAGTCCACTGGACCTGACGGGATACCAATTCGATTCTACACAGAGTACGCGAAAGAACTTGCCCCCCTTCTAACAGCCGTGTACCGCAAGTCTCTAGAGGAACGGGGGGTTCCAAATGATTGGAAAAGAGCACAGGTAGTCCCAGTCTTCAAGAAGGGTCGTCGAGCAGATGCGCAAAACTATAGACCTATATCTCTCACGTCGATCTGTTGTAGAATTTTAGAACATGTTTTTTGCTCGAGTATCATGTCGTTTTTGGAAACCCAGAATCTACTATGTAGGAATCAACATGGATTCCGGAAACAGCGATCGTGTGAGACCCAACTCGCGTTATTTGTTCATGAGACCCAGAAAATATTAGATACAGGCTCCCAGGTAGATGCTATTTTCCTTGAATTCCGGAAGGCGTTCGATACAGTTCCGCACTGTCGCCTGATAAACAAAGTAAGAGCCTACGGAATATCAGACCAGCTGTGTGGCTGGATTGAAGAGTTTTTAGCAAACAGAACACAGCATGTTGTTATCAATGGAGAGACGTCTACAGACGTTAAGGTAACCTCTGGCGTGCCACAGGGGAGTGTTATGGGACCATTGCTTTTCACAATATATATAAATGACCTAGTAGATAGTGTCGGAAGTTCCATGCGGCTTTTCGCGGATGATGCTGTAGTATACAGAGAAGTTGCAGCATTAGAAAATTGTAGCGAAATGCAGGAAGATCTGCAGCGGATAGGCACTTGGTGCAGGGAGTGGCAACTGTCCCTTAACATAGACAAATGTAATGTATTGCGAATACATAGAAAGAAGGATCCTTTATTGTATGATTATATGATAGCGGAAGAAACACTGGTGGCAGTTACTTCTGTAAAATATCTGGGACTAAGCGTGCGGAACGATTTGAAGTGGAATGATCATATAAAATTAATTGTTGGTAAGGCGGGTACCAGGTTGAGATTCATTGGGAGAGTGCTTAGAAAATGTAGTCCAGCAACAAAGGAGGTGGCTTACAAAACACTCGTTCGACCTATACTTGAGTATTGCTCATCAGTGTGGGATCCGTACCAGATCGGGTTGACGGAGGAGATAGAGAAGATCCAAAGAAGAGCGGCGCGTTTCGTCACAGGGTTATTTGGTAACCGTGATAGCGTTACGGAGATGTTTAATAAACTCAAGTGGCAGACTCTGCAAGAGAGGCGCTCTGCATCGCGGTGTAGCTTGCTCGCCAGGTTTCGAGAGGGTGCGTTTCTGGATGAGGTATCGAGTATATTGCTTCCCCCTACTTATACCTCCCTAGGAGATCACGAATGTAAAATTAGAGAGATTAGAGCGCGCACGGAGGCTTTCAGACAGTCGTTCTTCCCGCGAACCATACGCGACTGGAACAGGAATGGGAGGTAATGACAGTGGCACGTAAGGTGCCCTCCGCCACACACCGTTGGGTGGCTTGCGGAGTATGAATGTAGATGTAGATGTAGATGTAGATGAGGTGTTAACACATCTTCATGGCACGCGCTTACGCCTGGCTGCTCTGATGACACTTCATAAGTATGTAAACTCAAAATGATGAATAAATATTGTTCTAGATACTCAGTGTTTAAACTCAGAAGAGTGTTTCTGGAAACACTCTGTAGCAATTCCGGTCGTGTGGAGTGTCTCGCATTGTCCTGCTGGAATTGCCCGCGTCTATCGGAATGCACAACAGACGTGAATGGATGCAGGTGATCAGACAGGATGGTTACGTACGTGTCACCTGCCACAGTCGTATCTAGACGTATCAGGGGTCCCATATCACTCTAACTGCACGCGCCCCACACCATTACAGACCCTCCACCAGCTTGAAGAGTCCCTTGCTGATACGCAGGGTCCATGGATTCATGAGGCTGTGTCCATACCCGTACACGTCCATCCGCTCGTTACAATCTGAAACGAAACTAGTCCGACCGGGCAACATATTTCCAGTCATCAACAGTTCAATGTCTGTGTTGACGGGCCCAGGGGAGGCGTAGAGCTTAGTGTCGTGCAGTCATCAACGGTACACGAGTGGGCCTTCGGCTCCGAAAGCCCATATCGATGACATTTCGTTGGATGGTTCGCACGCTGACACTTGTTAATGGCCCAGCACTGAAATCTGCAGCAATTTGCGGAAGGGTTACACTTCTGTCACGTTGAACGATTCTCTTCAGTTGTCGTTGGTCCCGTTCTTGCAGGATCTTTTTCCGACCTCAGCGATTTAGATTTGATGTTTTACCGGATCCCTCATATTCACGATACACTCGTGAAATGGTTGTACTGGAAAATCCGCATTTCGCCCGCATCTCGTGGTTGTGCGATAGCGTTCTTGCTTCCCACGCCCGGGTTCCCGGGTTCGATTCCCGGCGGGGTCAGGGATTTTCTCTGCCTCGTGATGGCTGGGTGTTGTGTGATGTCCTTAGGTTAGTTAGGTTTCAGTAGTTCTAAGTTCTAGGGGACTGATGACCACAGATGTTAAGTCCCATAGTGCTCAGAGCCAATCCGCATTTCATCGCTACCTCGGAGATGCTGTGTCCCATCGCTCGTGCGCCGACTATAATACCACTTTCAATCTTGATAGCCTGCCGCTGTAGCAGCAGTAACCGATCTAACAATTGCGCCAGACACTTGTTGTGCCGGCCGCGGTGGCCATGCGGTTCTAGGCGCTGTAGTCCGGAACCGCGCGACTGCTACGGTCGCAGGTTCGAATCCTGCCTAGGGCATGGATGTGTGTGATGTCCTTAGGTTAGTTAGGTTTAAGTAGATCTAAGTTCTAGGGGACTGATGACCTCAGATGTTAAATCCCATAGTGCTCAGAGCCATTAGACACTTGTTGTCTTACACAGGCGTTGCCAGCGTAGCGCTGTATTCCGGCTGTTTACATATCTCTGTATTTGAATACGTATCCCTATACCAGTTTATTTGGCGCTTCAGTGTAATACACTGTAACTGCAATTTTCGGATGTCAAAGAGCCGCAACATATGAAGAATGGAGATCTCAAACGTCATTATTATTCCGCAAAACTTCGGCCGACTTGTACCACGTCCCAGATCACCGAGAAAACGTTTGAAACATTTATTGCTAGATGGTGCATTGTCTTTGTACCAAGAAGTGGTTGCCTCTCGAGTTCTAAATGCGATGCGTAAAAGTCTTTATTACCATAGGTTTACACAAGTATGTTGAGTTAGCTAAAGTTATGAACCCATTTCACCTAATTGATATTAAAGATGCAGTTGAAGCGCTGTTGTCGATGCAGGCGTGCACGATCTCCAAATGCAGGATGATCAAAGTGACTCGTACTAATCCATTTTAGATAAGTACTAAAAATTCTCACTCGGAAATGTATTAGATACAAGAAAGTCCACGGCTTAGTATGTAATGCCGTACTTCGTCTGAAAGACCGGCAATGTTTATCAGCTGCAAAACAGAAAGCTTGTTGATGATGATGTTGCGATTTCTACCTCAACAGTACAGGGAGTTCTACAGTAAACTTCGCAACAAGAACGGAGTTGCGTAAGAAACGAAATTCAAAAAACTGCGAGATTTGTTCCTGTATCTGTTTTTTTCCCTTCTAAAAATTTAAATTATATGAGAAATAGTTTTGTTGATTAAAGTTATAGTAGTTGAAATATTACTGTTGTATTATCACAAACGAAACGTAGTGCGTCAGTATTAACGGCACCTGAAACCAAAACTTTTTTATTTGCACTTAGAAATAGTTTCCTTTTATAGCACCAACAACTTTCTTAATAAATTATTTATAATCTAATTTGTCTCATTTCCTACAGTGATGAGGTGAACAGCATAATTCTGTAGCAGCAGAATAGGCCTACCTTTACACTTTATTAGCTACAAATAAGTTTAGTACAAAAAGAAGTACATTGCTTTTTGGTTCTCCTGACAAATGTGAGGTCTTGGACTCAGAACGAGCCGGCCGCGGTGGCCGAGCAGTTCTAGGCTAGACTGCTACAGTCGCAGGTTCGAATCCTGCCTCGGACATGGATGTGTTGATGTCCTTAGGTTTAAGTAGTTCTAAGTTATACAGGACTGATGACCTCATATGTTAAGTCCAATAGTGCTTAGAGTCATTTGAACCATTTTTTTTTTGTTTTGTTTCACTCAGAACGGTTGGCATTTCCACTCTTCTCGAAAGAGCATAGCAACGACGCTGCCAGTAAAGATTCATAGGTTGCTTGCCAACTTTTCTGTGGAACAGCAGTGTAATTTGCTTTGTTTATGCAACATATATTCTGTTCTTATACTTCGTGATTCTTTTGTTCCTTTTATTTTTTAACTTAAAGTACTACCATAAACGAGAACATTCGCAATGGCTAGCGCCCTCGTTTCAACAACTACATTTAAACTGTTTTCAGTATCAGTTTTACGCATGAGGGATTTTCACAAGTTTTATGTTTGCCCGTCGTATGCTACTTGCTGGACACCTCTGTGCCTCGTCCTCGTGTACATGAACTACCGCTTGAAAATGGCATAATTACCGAAATTGGCCAATATTGTAGAATAAACAATAATTATAGCCGCTGGCAGAAATGTTGCCTTTTGACAAACAGTGACCCTTTTGGATATAAGTCAAAAGAAAGACAAGTGCTAATGTATTTATGGGGAACCGCAAAGGGGCGTTTAATGTGGCAGAAAGACGTGAGTGTCAACTCGGGGACGGCAGGGCGTTTTGTGGGAGCCGCACGCAACTTGTGGCGCGCTGTGCGTAGCGTCTGTTTCCGCAACTTAATTAACCAACTTTGTGTAAATGCATGTATCTAGATCTGAACTTTACGTTCCCTGACAGTTTGTTTCCTGACAGGACAGCTGTCTAGCATACCAAACAGCAAATTACGTAGCCATTTCTGAGAGCTTCACAGAAAATTTAATTTCACAGAGTTTTCTCCCAAGCAACGCACTCTTTATTTCGTAATCTGTGGAAACACGAAGAAAAGAGAGAGAATTGAAAAGCATTCCATAACAATTCGGCAATACGCCTTATCTATTCTTATCTGTATTTGGTGAAAGTGCCACCAATTCTGCTGTGCGATTGGAAATTTGTTCTTCAGTAGATGCGATTTTAGAAAATCATTTTCACGTGCAATTCGTACCTAATTCTCTGCGTTTCTGAGTTTTCTGTGTAGTAAGTGCTGTGTTTAGGCGATGTTTTTCCGAATTACCATGTTTTTTTTCATTTTATAATCAGTTTCGTCCTTATAACGTCGGAAAACAAGCTTTAAATGAAGAGCTGAAGTTCACCTACTTATTCCACGGACGATAATATTGCCTTCTGCAGGAGTGTTACATGTTATACAGTGGTAATTGAAGTGAATGTATCACTTTAGATGCAAAGTGTGCGGCTTAGTCACTACTGGCCATTAAAATTGCTACACCAAGAAGAAATGCAGATGATAAACGGGTATTCATTGGACAAATATATTACACTAGAACTGACATGTGATTACATTTTCACGCAGTTTGGGTGCATAGATCCTGAGAAATCAGTACCCAGAACAACCACCTCTGTCCGTAATAACGGCCTTGATACGCCTGGGCATTGAGTCAAACAGAGCTTGGATGGCGTGTACACGTACAGCAGCCCATGCAGCTTCAACACGATTCCACAGGTCATCAAGAGTAGTGACTGGCGTGTTGTGACGAGCCAGTTGCTCGGCCACCATTGACCAGACGTTTTCAATTGGTGAGAGATCTGGAGAATGTGCTGGCCAGGGCAGCAGTCGAACAATTTCTTTATCCAGAAAGGCCCGTACAGGACCTGCAACATGCGGTCGTGCATTATCCTGCTGAAATATAGGGTTTCGCAGGGATCGAATGAAGGGTAGAGCCACGGGTCGTAACACATCTGAAATGTAACGTCCACTGTTCAAAGTGCCGTCAATGCGAACAAGAGGTGACCGAGGCGCGTAACCAATGACACCCCATACCATCACGCCGGGTGGTACGCCAGTATGGCGATGACGAATACACGCTTCCTATGTGCGTTCACCGCGATGTCGGCAAACACGGATGCGACCATCATGATGCTGTAAACAGAACCTGGATTCATCCGAAAAAATGACGTTTTGCCATTCGTGCACCCAGGTTCGTCGTTGAGTACACCATCGCAGGCGATCCTGTCTGTGATGCAGCGTCAACGGTAACCGCAGCCACGATCTCCGAGCTGATAGTCCATGCTGCTGAAAAACGTCGTCGAACTGTTCGTGCAGGTGGTTGTTGTCTTGCAAACGTCCCCATCTGTTGACTCAGGGATCGAGACGTGGCTGCACGATCCGTTACAGCCATGCGGATAAGGTGCCTGTCATCTCGACTGCTAGTGATACGGGGCCGTTGGGATCCAGCACGACGTTCGGTATTTCCCTCCTGAACCCACCGATTCCATATTCTGCTAACAGTCATTGGATCTCGACCAGCGCGAGCAGCAATGTCGCGATACGATAAACCGCAATCGCGACAGGCTACAATCCGACCTTTATCAAAGTCGGAAACGTGATGGTACGCATTTCTCCTCCTTACACGAGGCATCACAACAACTTTTCACCAGGCAACGCCGGTCAACTGCTGTTTGTGTATGAGAAATCGGTTGGAAACTTTCCTCATTTCAGCACGTTGTAGGTGGGGCCACCGGCGCCAACCTTGTGTGAAGCTCTGAAAAGCTAATCATTTGCATATCACAGCATCTTCTTCCTGTCGGTTAAATTTCGCGTCTGTAGCACGTCATCTTCGTGGTGTAGCAATTTTAATGGCCACTAGTGTATATACAATTTCACTCTAGATTCCTTTCACAGGACGCAGACTACTGTTTCCTTTCCCATTTACTATTATGAAATTGAGTTTGTTTTCTCCTGAGAATGTTAAGTGCATCACTCTATTCGCCCTTATCGATTTGCCAAATATGCATTTTACTAGATAGAGTTCGGACATACCGTTTCAGAGGGGAAAAACAACCTGTACGGTAGGCCTGAAGCACTCTGTACACAATCTGATCAATTGTGACCGGGCCGGCCTTTGGTGGCCGAGCGGTTCTAGGCGCTTCAGTTTGGAACCGCGCGACCGCTACGGTCGCAGGTTCGAATCCTGCCTCGGGCATGGATGTGTGTGATGTCCTTAGGCTAGTTAGGTTTAAGTAGTTCTAAGTTCTAGGGGACTGATGACCTGAGATGTTAAGTCCCGTAGTGCTCAGAGCCATTTGAACCATTTGAATTGTGATCGGACGCCCCTGTGTAATGCGGAATTGGCGACTAGATGTCAGGAGAGACGAACCAGCAAGTATAAAGGGAGGTGGAACGTACAGTGTTGCCAACAGGGAAGCAGAAACAACAGAATGGGTTTAGCAGGAGGGCGTTGTGACTTCGGACGTGAGCTGAGTAACAAGTCCATCAGGGATATTTCAACCATTCTAAAGCCGTCCAAGTCGACTGTTGGTGATGTGATTGTGGAGTGGAAACTTGAAGGAACAACCATAGCTAAGTGGAGACCAGGCAGGCCTCACGTACTGGCGGACAGGGACCGTTGAGCATTGTGGAGGGTGGTTGTAAAAAATCGCACGAAATCAGGGAAAGGAATCAGTTGTGAATTACAGAATTCTACCAGTAGTCCTGCTAGCACAATGACTGTTCGCAGGCAGGTAAAAAGAATGACGCACAATGGTCCTGCAGGTTGTCGTAAGTCACCCATTTTGTGCACTCAATGCTACGTCACGTTTCAGGTAATGTAAAGAGTGACCGCATTGGACAGTGGACGACTGGAAACCAGTAATTAGGGATGATGAATCACGGTATACTCTCTAGCAACCGGAGGGAAAGGTCTGGGTTTGGTGAATACCTGGGGAACGTTATCTACCATCCTTTGTAGTGTCAACGGTGATGTTCGGAGAAGGTAATGTTGTGCTATGTGGGTGTTTTTCGTGGTTAGGGTGTGGTCTCCTTATTGCGCTTAACAAAACACTTAACGCGAAAGGATATGAACATTGTATCAGCACGAGAATACATCCTGTCATAAAGCTGTATGTGTGACGCAAAGATTGTGGAGAATAACATTCCCGAAATGGAGTGACCTGACGAGAGAACTGACGTGAACCCAATGTAACATCTTTGGGATGAGTGAGAAAATCGATTTCTTTCTACACCTAGCGTTCAGAATCACTGCCTTCTCTTGTTTCGGCTCTTGACGAAGAATGGGCTGCCATTTCTCCACAGACATTCAGGAACTTCACTGAAAGTGTCGCCAACAGACTTTAGGCCGTCATAAAGGCGAAGAGTGGACACACCCCATATTAACGTTCACTAACACGTATCCAGATACTTTTGATCATACACTGAAGCTCCAAAGAAACTGGTATAGGAATGCGTATTTAAATAGATATGTAAACAGGCAGAATAAGGCTCTGCGGTCAGCAACACCTATGTACGACAACAAGTGTGTGACGCAGTTGTCAGATCCGTTACTGCTGCTACAATAGCAGGTTATCAAGATTTAAGTGAGTATGACCATGGTGTTATGGTCGGCGCACGAGCGGTGGGAGACACAGGATCTCCGAGGTAGCGATGAAGTGGGGATTTTCCCGTGCGACCATTTCACGAGTGTACCGTGAATATCAGGAATCCGGTAAAACATCAGTCCGATATCGCCGAGGCCGGAAAAACCTCCTGCAAATACGGGACGAACGACTGAAGAGAATCATTCAACGTGACAGAAGTGCAACCCTTCCGCAGATTGCTGCAGATTTCAATGCTAGGACATCAAGTGTCAGCGTGCGAACCATTAAACGAAACATCATCGATATGGGCTTTCGGAGTCGAAGGCCGACTCATGAACCCTTGATGACTGCACGACACAAAGCTTCCCGCCTCGCCTGGGCACGTCAACACCGACATTGGACTGTTGATGACGGGAAACATGTTGCCTGGTCGGACGAGTGTCATTTCAAATTGTATCGAGCGGATGGACGTGTACCGGTATGGATACAACCTCATGAATCCATGGACTCTGCACGTCAGCAAAGTTCTGTTCAAGCTGGCGGAGGCTCTGTAATGGTGTGCGGCGTGTGCAGTTATAGTGATATGGGACACCTGATACGTCTAGATACGAGTCTGACAGGTGATACGTACGTAAGCATCCTGTCTGACCAGCTGCATCTCCATTGTGTATGGACTTGGGAAATTCCGGCAGGACAATGCGACACCCCACACGTCCAGAATTGCTACAGAGTGTCTCCAGGAACACTCTTCTGAGTTTAAACACTTCCCCTTGAAAGGGTACAGTACCGCCCGACATTAAAAATAGGTACAACATTCTTCGTTATTCTTGTCAAAACAACATACTTTTTGTAATAATAACTCAATTTCACTTAATACACCGAAGCTGGATACCAGTGTAGGAAAGAAGGGCAATTTATGTATTTAATTGATCACATGTGCACTCCCAGAAAATAAATCCCTACATCCAATTTGGTGAGTCTGTGAAATGAATGAATGTATGGTCGTCTGTTAACCACAGATAGTGAATGTGCAATATATGATCATCTTTGATACGGTCCTTTGGTTACCTTTGGTGGAACCAAAGAGATGAAACTTACCTGAGCTTTGAGCGCCTGAAACGTGGCTGACCAAAACGGTAACATGGTTCTCCCCCACCTAAGCGGAGGTGCGAGATGAACTGTAGAACGGACATGTTTCAGCACTATGGCGCTGGATCTTGTGTTGGTAAGACCTGTCTTAGGTGTGCTCCGTAAAGACAAAAGAGTGGAGAGAATGGTATGGATGTGAAATACTTAAGAGTAGCTTGGAATAATAATTTCTCTATTTCAGGAAATTTTGGGGGGAGAATTAAATGACAGGCAGGTAATATTAAGGAGATCGTAGTAATCTTCGGAAGTGACCAACGGTCACAATGAAACCACGTGTAGCAATAAGTTGAAATACTTGCGAGTGCTAGTACTAAGCTGAAATACTTCCGAGTGCTAAAGTTAAGCTGAATTACTGGCATGTGTACTATAAGTTGGAAATATTTAAGAAATGGCGTGTGCAGGACTTGAAGTTTGAGACGAGCACTTCCACGTGGTGAGTACTGTGTGAGTCTCAATCTGGGTATGAGACAAAGGATAAAGAGAAGTGCTCGTCCAAGGTATCAGTTTAGGACTCGCGTGTGTGACGAATATGATCTTAATATTACTTTGCGTGTTATGTTTCCGTGTGACGCTTAATTCAAACTCTAATACTCTGAGAGAGAAGCAAGGTGAGTCAGCCGTCTATCCAGCAACGCCACTTGGCTTGCATTGCACAGGAAGACGTGCATATATCCTCCAGAGTTCGTAGTAGGAAAGAAAAGTTACGAAGTGGGGCAGTGTCGTGTGAAACTGGGATGAATATTAATTGAAGTGGGAAAGCTGAAAGTGAAGTGATTCTAACGTTGTGACCATTCATTGTGATGTATTGCATGTTGCCAGTGTGATGTATTTCATGTAATTTAAGCATGTGTGGTTTGCATGGCAGAGTAGCAAGATACGTTCAGAGGCAGAGGGTTATGCATGTTCCTTTTTGTACCGCTCGGTCTGGAGGAAATTTTCTTGATGATGGGTGTGAGTCCGCGGTGGCCGAGCGGTTCTAGGCACTTCAGTCCGGAACCGCGTGACTGCTACGGTCGCAGGTTCGAATCCTGCCTTGGGCATGGATGTGTGTGATTGTCCTTAGGTTAGTTAGGTTTAAGTAGTTCTAAGTTCTAGGGGACTGATGACCTTAGATGTTAAGTCCCATAGTGCTCAGAGCCATTTGAACCATTTGATGGGTGTGAGAGTGGAAGTGTGAGATATAGCAAAAGATCCACCATCCTATCCAGAAAGTGCACTGTAGCGTTAGATAATTACGAGACCATAAGATAGAGAATCACCAATGTAAAGCCATGCCCACTGGGCGGAGTTTCTCATGTGTAATTGTAGTATAAAATGTAATGGTGTGTTTAGGTTATCTATGAATCATAATAGAATTTATCTGAATAAAAAAGATAGTGAAAAGAAAAAGATTGGTGGCCATGTTCTTCGAATAGTGTGTAGTCATGTTATCCAGAATTTATAACGTGTGCGCCATTCATATTCAGTGCGATGGCCACGTGTTGATCAAAGCCGTTGGGTGAGAAAGAAAATGTGGTATTGCCAGTGCGTAGTGAACAGAGTTGTGTAAATTTTTAATGGTCAGATGTGCGTTATCCGTTTCCGTTGCGTGATATTCAAACAGGAGAATAATTTGTAGCTTAATTGTGGGTACTAGAGCTCACAACCAGTCACTGATGTTTTGTGATAAATAAGAATAAATCCACTCGCCTGGCAGACCACTCATCTTGCAGGCCTGACTGCTTGATGCCATAGTATAAGCAAGGTATGTGGGCGCCTCTCACCCTTACCACCAAACTCCCCAGACATGAACATTATCGATCATATGTGGGATGCCTTACAACGTACTGTTCAGAAGAGATCTCCACCCCTCGTAGTCTTACAGATTTATGAATAGCCCTGCAGGACTCATGGTGTCAATTCCTCCGGCATTACTTCAGACATTAGCCGAGTCCATGCCACGTCGTGTTGCGGCACTTGTGCGGGCTCGCGTGGTCGTACGCGATATTAGGCATGAGTGCCAGTTTTTTTGGCCGTAAGTGGTTACATGAATTTCCGTTTACCTGTTTTTGTTTTATGTACATATTGCATTACGCGATTCGTGCTGTCATACATCATCTCGTGTCCTATTTCATCTAGATTTGATATTATAACTGTACCTTCTTTAATTGAGTGTACGATATAAACGCTTTTGAACATATTGGTACCTCAGTGATAATTAAATGGAGTCCTGTGTATTTTCTCTTATGTTTGTATGTTTACAATAGATCATGAAATGAAAAAGAGAATTCACTGTGTCAAAAAGTCGCATCTTAAAGCTGACATTCATACAATTATCTCTGTTTAGAACCGTGATGTGAAGAAGTGAAAACGCAAATGTCTATGTAAAATGATCTGTATTACCAAGGTTTGGGAAAGAGTAGAGCGCATTCAAGGAAATCATTGTTGTGCTGACGTATCAAGCAATAAAAAATGGGTCCATACAACTCCAGGCGTTGTTTCTTCACGTAGGCCTACTGTGATAAAGTTAAGTCTTTACTGGTAAGAGTTACAGAAAATAGCGTTATAGTATGACTACGATGACACAATACAAAATTTACAATATCTTTAGTCGCTGCCAAGATACTGATTTGTATGGGAACAGAAACAACAACAGTCGGCGAACTTGTGATTACGTTAAATTAAAATAACTATTATTTTAAAGCGTAGAAATGCACTGTGGGTGAGATCTAGGCAAATAATGTACGTTGGTTCCACTGATACATGTATCTACCGGGTGTGCGGCTGATCCCGGCGTAGGTTCGAGTCCTCCCTCGGGCATGGGTGTGTGTGTGTTTGTCCTTAGGATAATTTAGGTTAAGTAGTGTGTAAGCTTAGGGACTGATGACCTTAGCAGTTAAGTCCCATAAGATTTCACACGCATTTGAACGTTTTGTATCTAGCGGGCTCCTCTTGTCCGCTCTTCTTAACGTATCCTAATGTTTTATTCCAGTCTATCACTGAAATGTTTTGTAAATGTCATCAAAGTAACATGATAACATGCTGAAACTTCATTTTGTCATGTTAGTTTGGGTGAGGGTTTGTCAACGGGATAGAGGTCCTGTCAGTTTATGGAAGAGCCCTGTGAAATAAAATAGATGTCCGCGAACTTTAAGTTCCAGGAATGTTGGAAAGAGGGAGAAATATCGTAAGGTGACTGTTACGACTTTGAATGCGCAGAGAAATGGCTAAACGCATTCTATACCGCCATTGTTTGATCTTGTATTTCAGAAGTCTGACCGATTTTCGTTTGGACCGGTTAGGATTCCCTGGTCGTTCAGACGACAGCAGAGGAGGTTTTTCCTACGTATTGCCCGGAAATCGTTTCAGTAAGAGTGATTTAAGGTGTGCCGCAGGGGAGTGTCGTAGGACCGTTGCTGTTCACAATATACATAAGTGACCTTGTGAATAACATCGGAAGTTCTCTGAGGCTTTTTGCGGACTATGCTGTGGTATGTCGAGAGGTTGTAACAATGGAAAATTGTACTGAAATGCAGGAGGATCTGCAACGAATTGACGCACGGTGCAGGGAATGGCAATTGAATCTCAATGTAGACAAGTGTAATGTGCTGCGAATACATAGAAAGAAAGATCCTTTATCATTTAACTACAATATAGCAGGTCAGCAACTGGAAGCAGTTAATTCCATAAATTATCTGGGAGTAGGCATTAGGAGTGATTTAAAATGGAATGATCATATAAAGTTGATTGTCAGTAAAGCAGCTGCCAGACTGAGATTCATTGGAAGAATCCTAAGGAAATGCAATCCGAAAATAAAAGAAGTAGGTTACAGTATACTTGTTCGCCCACTGCTTGAATATTGCTCAGCAGTGTGGGATCCGTACCAGATAGGGTTGATGGAAGAGATAGAGAAGATCCAACGGAGAGCAGCGCGCTTCGTTACAGGATCATTTAGTAATCGCGAAAGCGTTACGGATATGATAGATAAACTCCAGTAGAAGACTTTGCAGGAGAGACGATCAGTTCCTCGGTACGGGCTTTTGTTAAAGTTTCGAGAACATACCTTCACCGAGGAGTCAAGCAGTATATTTCTCCCTCCTACGTATATCTCGCGAAGAGACCATGAGGATAAAATCAGAGAGATTAGAGCCCACACAAAGACATACCGACAATCTTTCTTTCCACTAACAATACGAGACAAGAATAGAAGGGAGAACCGATAAAGGTACTGAAAGTACCCTCCGCCACACACCGTCAGGTGGCTTGCGGAGTATTGATGTAGATGTAGATGTAGACGGTAAATTTCTGCGCCTAAGGGTTTCCTTTTTTGAGGATAGTTGTATCTCCAGTTTTCCTCCGGTTTGTAACCTAGTTTGGGTTGTTCTTCCGTTGAGAAGTATCGTAGGTGTAGGAAACTTCATTACTGCGGCATTATCGGGACTTAACGAAAGTATCACCCAGTGAGGTGGCGCGATTGTGAAGACTCTACATTCCTATCAGGTAAGAGGGGGATTCGACATTTAAGCATCCAATGGACTCCCTAAACCACTTCGGTCAAATTCCGTAATGATTACTTTAATGGGGGCACGGCCAGTATTCTACGCAGACCTTGTATAGTTGAGCCTGACACACACCGCTAATGACATCGACGTCGACGGATCCTTTCATTCTAACTTCCTTTGAGAGGGGACGACCAATTTCCTTCTCCACCATTCCCCAATCTCTAATGACCTAGCGCTGACGGGGTGTAAAACCTGCATTTCCTTCCTTCTCCTCAGCGTCGCTTTGATAGGCCTTGTTTCAGCTTCGATGCTCTGCTTTGCGTGTCCTGAACAGAAGCGTGGCAGATGTCAAGCTAACAAAAGATCAGCTTTTCTGGTAGCTCCCGATAAGGAGACTCTTGTATTTCCAGTTCGATAAATGTGAGCTACTGACCAAAAGAAGGGCGCTGCTCTATTATAATCTAGTTCGTTAACCACTTGTATATATTTTGATGCTTTCCTTAGCCACCACTTAAAAGTAGATGAAAGAATTTCCTCAAGACAAACGGCGAGGAGGAAAATGGAAAGTAAGGCACTACTGAGATTCATTCATACCGAATAACATTCTCATATTTATAAGCTGACAGCGGCACGTTGCGTTGACTGCATCCCATAGAAGCCGAACAGCCAGTGAACTAATTATAGGCAGAAACAGAATGACTTAGTGTTTCCGTAACATCATACATCGAGAAAGTTACATCAGCTTTGTTACTTTTCAAAGGATTTACGATTAAGTTTTGCTCTACATCCCAATTAGCTGTTCTTGATTAGAGAAATTTGGTAGCTGAGAAAATGTGGAAGAGCCAAGCGTCGTTTCACGCAAATGTACGATCTCTACCAAAAGAAGGTAAAAAGAAAGCTCAATGTATGGCTGAAAAAGCTATGTGCCACAGTCGCTCTAGATAGTTTTGTTTTAGTCAACAATAGAATGCGTTGCAGGTATGTCGCAGGGCATGTGGGCACTCAAAGAGACCTAACAAGGGGCTGTGCCTACCCGTCACAGATTTCGTCCAAACTTGTGGAACAAGGAGGGCTTGGGCAGAAATGAAAGTGACATAATTGACACATCCAGATGGCCAAGCGTTTAGATACAATAGCATTTTTGATACGGGTCGGGCAACGCCTTTCACGTTAGAATAGTTTCCACACAGCTGTTGGCGTAGCGGAAGGAGTATAGCACGCTAAGTGGAGGGGGGCGGGATCCAGTCCTTAGGCGGAGAGATTTTTTCTTTCTTTTATGTTTTTACGTTACTTACGCTGAAATTACAGCCCGAGAAGACATCAGAATACCTTTCACCGTACATCACCAGCTATCCTCGCCAATATTTGGGGATAAGACGCGTTACCCCGTGGTTTGCTGCTAAACTGTCCGATGAGGGAGAATTTTTTGTGAATATCAATCAATGTGCACGTCTATACAGGGTGTTACAAAAAGGTACCGCCAAACTTTCAGGAAACATTCCTCACACACAAAGAAAGAAAATATGTTATGTGGACATGTGTCCGGAAACGCTTACTTTCCATGTTAGAGCTCATTTTATTACTTATCTTCAAATCACATTAATCATGGAATGGAGACACACAGGAACAGAACGTACCAGCGTGACTTCAAACACTTTGTTACAGGAAATGTTCAAAATGTCCTCCGTTAGCGAGGATACATGCATCCACCCTCCGTCGCATGGAATCCCTGACGCGCTGATGCAGCCCTGGAGAATGGCGTATTGTATCACAGCCGTCCACAATACGAGCACGAAGAGTCTCTACATTTGGTACCGGGGTTGCGTAGACGAGAGCTTTCAAATGCCCCCATAAATGAAAGTCAAGACGGTTAAGGTCAGGAGAGCGTGGAGGCCATGGAATTGGTCCGCCTCTACCAATCCATTGGTCACCGAATCTGTTGTTGAGAAGCGTACGAACACTTCGATTGAAATGTGCAGGAGCTCCATCGTGCATGAACCACATGTTGTGTCGTACCTGTAAAGGCACATGTTCTAGCAGCACAGGTAGAGTATCCCGTATGAAATCATGATAACGTGCTCCATTGAGCGTAGGTGGAAGAACATGGGGCCCAATCTAGACATCACCAACAATGCCTGCCCAAACGTTCACAGAAAATCTGTGTTGATGACGTGATTGCACAATTGCGTGCGGATTCTCGTCAGCCTACACATGTTGATTGTGAAAATTTACAATTTGATCACGTTGGAATGAAGCCTCATCCGTAAAGAGAACATTTGCACTGAAATTAGGATTGACACATTGTTGGATGAACCATTCGCAGAAGTGTACCCGTGGAGGCCAATCAGCTGCTGATAGTGCCTGCACACGCTGTACACGGTACAGAAACAACTGGTTCTCCCGTAGCACTCTCCATACAGTGACGTGGTCAACGTTACCTTGTACAGCAGCAACGTCTCTGACGCTGACATTAGGGTTATCGTCAACTGCACGAAGAATCGCCTCGTCCATTACAGGTGTCCTCGTCGTTCTAGGTCTTCCCCAGTCGCGAGTCATAGGCTGGAATGTTCCGTGCTCCCTAAGACGCCGATCAATTGCTTCGAACGTCTTCCTGTCGGGACACCTTCGTTCTGGAAATCTGTCTCGATACAAACGTACCGCGCCACGGCTATTGCCCCATACATCAAATGGGCATCTGCCAACTCCGCATTTGTAAACATTGCACTGACTGCAAAACCACGTTCGTGATGAACACTAACCTGTTGATGCTACGTGCTGATGTGCTCGAAGCTAGTACTGTAGAGCAATGAGTCGCATGTCAACACAAGCACCGAAGTCAACATTACCTTCGTTCAATTGGGCCAACTGGCGATGAATCGAGGAAGTACAGTACATACTCATGAAACTAAAATGAACTCTAGCATGGAAATGTCCACATAACATATTTTCTTTATTTGTGTGTGAGGAATGTTTCCTGAAAGTTTGGCCGTACATTTTTGTAACACCCTGTAGAGACTTTAGAAGAACTATGTACACCGATCAGTCTGAGCCCTATGACCACCGACCTACTATCGAGATAAGCACTTCCAGGAGATAGCAGCGTCACCTGGCGAGGAATGACTGCTAGTCAGAAACACGCACGGTGCATGTAGTATCAGTGAGCGTGCTGTCTGTGTGTAGAATGGGGACGGCACGCTATCTATGTGACTGTGACCGAGGGCAGAGTGTGCTGGCCCTGAGGCTCGGCACGAGCATTTCGGAAACCACACGAGTTGCCAGGTGTTCGAGGAGTGCTGTTGTGTCTTAAACACGTAGCGAAACCAAGGTGAAACCACGTTCAGACGTCGTGAGGTTAAGCGGCCACCCTTCATTACAGATATCGGACGTCGTAGGCTGGGCAGACTGATAAAACAGAACAGGCGGCGAACTGTAGCGGAACTAACATCAGACTTAAATGCTGGGCAGAGTACAAGTGTATTAACGATGGGCCTCCGTAGCCGACGACTGAAGCTTGTACCAATGTTAACACCACGACATTGCAATTACGACTGAAATGGGCTCTTGACCACTGGCACTGGACACTGGCGAAGTGGCAGAGCGTTGCATGGACTGCTGAATCATGCTAATGGGAGGGCGCGAAACCGTCGTCTTCCAGGAGAACAGCACCTCGATACCTGTACTACAGGATGGAGAGAAGCTGGTGAGGCTCCATTATGCTGTGGCTAACGTTCACGTTGGCGTCCAAGGGTTCAGTGGAGATCATGCAGGCACCAAGACGGCCAAGGAGTATCCTACACTGGTTGCAGACCACGTACACCCCTCGATGATGATCATGTTTCCTGATAGCAGTGGCATTTTTCCAGAAGATAATGCATCATGTCACTTGGCCAGGAGTGAGATGGAGTGGTTCGAGGAACACAGTGGCGAGTTTCAGTTGATGTTCTGGCCCCCCAGCTCGCGAGATACTACTCCGATTGAGCACTTGCTGGGTCTGATTAGACGTGATGTCAGGGTTATAAACACCCCTCCCCTCACCCCTACGGCATTTAGTGCAATTAGGTGATTCGTTTGTGGAGATGCGATGCCAACTGTCACCAACGACCTACCAAGGCATCACTGGTTCCATGCTGCTGTTGTCTGTGCCACAGGTGGACATACCAGCTATTAGGAAGATGGTCATAATGTTCTGGCTCATCAGTGCAATTATAAGAACGTGTCGTCTACAGAGTGTGCAAGATGGCGAGAAAATTACTGCTTCTAATTTTTTACTATGAGTATCACCACAAGACTCGTAAATCATCAACAGCAAACAGGACTTGTAAATCATCAACAGCAAAACAATAAACGTATCTAATTTTGTACATGAAATTCTCGTGTACGTCAATCCTAAATTTCCCTTTGCATTTCCTCTTAATGTCTTTAATGAAAATATTAATGAATATTTCTTCTCATTTGAAGTGTGAGTAAATTAAAAATTAAAAACAGAGGGAAGAAAAAATAGTTCTTGCTCTGGGACTCAATCCCAATTACCCTTCGAGTACAGTGCCGTACTATTTCCGCTGCGCCAACCGGAGCCTGGAAACTATGCTAACAAAAATCAGTCATGCCTCCCTCGAACCGCACCAAAAATGATTTGTTTTACTCACTTCCAGTAAGGTTGATGGCAATAGATAGCTTTTTTCTATGATTCAATGAAATTATAAAACCGTCGGAGTTGAGCATAACTTTGTTTTTATTCAAATGGCGACGAGTTTCGGATGTAAGTCAAGCCATCCTGTGGAACAGAGTATACCGTGCTACAATTAACATATATAGTACATAAGGTCAATCAATGTACAAATGCGTTTGTCAAGTTGTTTACATGCCACACAAGTCTTACCATAACACCGTAATGTGAATACGCTGGCCACATTGACTGTAAGAGTGGCTAAGCGCAATATATTATTTGCATACGACCGTCCAGTGCTGCGTGCAGCAAAACAATGTTACGCGACCATTGAGCATCGTTAGGTAAACTCAGTAAGGGGCGCTGAAGGAGAGGTTTTTAGCTTTGTTTTACAAAATTACGGTATAACAGTTATATATCACTATAAAAAATATCCATTTTAGCTTAATGTTAAAACACTGTGACAATATAATAGGTGCATGTAAAAAAAAGAAATCTTGCAAAACATACGCGTTATACCTCGTAGCGCCGCCAGAGGCCAGCCTCTATAACACTAAAATGACTGTAACGTACATAATGGTAAACAATTCAACTTTTTGTGCAAAAAGCTAAAATACACAAGTCACAATATACAAGGTAGCATGTACCAAATGGAATTTTACGAACGCTTCCACGTCATACTTCGTAGCGCCGCCAGTGCCCAGTCAGTATAACAATAAATGAATGTAACGTACATGGTGATATACAGGCCACATTAGTTCCAAGAACATAACAGAGCTACATTATATTGTTTATTCACAATAAATCATATTGGAATGCGTACAATACTATACGAGTCAATATTAACAAACATATTAACAGAATCTTCCGTCGGTTCTTGGTAGAACAACATTATAATAATAAATGAAAAGCACCAGTTTGCTTTTGTTCTACAATATTACTTTTATTGCTAACCGGTTTTCGGCTTACAAGGCCATCTTCAGACATTTACTGAGTATTATCACCAAAGAAGTTAAATGTTAGCAGACAACATTGGAAGAGAAGTAACACATCTAGAGTGAAGTAGAAACATACAGTAAGTACCATTTTTGCAATGAAATAGTAAAAACTGTACAGTACATAAATAACAATGGAGTTGACAGGAAAACCTTTAACACAAAATTTTATTAGTTTTATTTATTAATAGAAACTGTTATGTAGGCATGCTATTCCTATTTTGTGCTAAAAGTTTTCCTGTCAACTCCATTGTTATTTATGTACTGTTCAGTTTTTACTATTTCATTGCAAAGATGTTACTTACTGTATGTTTCTACTTCACTCTAGATGTGTTACTTCTCTTCCAATGTTGTCTGCTAACATTTAACTTCTTTGGTGATAATACTCAGTAAATGTCTGAAGATGGCCTTGTAAGCCGAAAACCGGTTAGCAATGAAAGTAATATTGTAGAACAAAAGCAAACTGGTGCTTTTCACTTATTATTAATTAACAAACACATAATAGAGCACATTTATTGTATTATAGTAATAAAACGTTTAACATCATGCTTACGACGTCCATTCATATGGACCAGAACCGTCCCGCTACTAGTACCCTACTAATATTCTTACAATTATTGTCAAAAACGGAATACGACAGACCACGTATTAAAAACGTACAAAGACACTTCAGTTATCATACGTAAAGGGAAAGATGAATGTGTGCCCAAAGACCCTCCGAGGCCTCTATCTCGTTAATAAAGCATCAATATTTTATTTATGTTCAAGCGGACATAATGGAATGTGTCTTTATATGTTCATGGCCTACCTAAGGAGACCGTTCAGCCAGATTTTGTTTGATTCTGAGAAACTAGTGTTTACTAGAATTAGGCTAATGTATTATTCATATCTTCTCTTCCCCCTTCCCCCTCCACTCGCTGCCCAAGACCCCTTCTATTCCAACAGCACTTCCGCAGCCCGCCCTCCTCCTCTTTCCATACACCCGCCCTTATTCCGTTCCCCTCTCCCCTTGCCCAGGATATTGTTTTAATTTTTACACGTGAAAATTTTGGTATGCCTTTAGAAGGCGGTAACTGCTTTGAGCCCTATCATGGTTTATGTTGCACATCAGGTTGTGTGACAAGTGAGACGGTTCTCTTCGCCGTGAACGGACCCCAAGGCATTCTTTGTACGTTTTTAATACGTGATCTGGCCAATCTGTTTTAGACAATGGTTGTAAGATTATTAGAAGGGTACTAGCAGCGGGGCGGTTCTGGTCAGTATGAATGGACTTCGTAGGCATGATGTTAAACGTTTCCTTGCTGTAATGCAATAAATGCGTTCTATTATGTGTTTGTTAATTTGAATTCATATGGTAGTGTATGCATTGCAGTATGTTTTATTGTCAATAAACAATATAATGTAGTTCTGTTATGTTGTTGCTTAAGCAGTCTTGGACACTTCAGCTAATATGATTGAATAAGTTGGACTGTACATCATCGTGTGCCTTACATTCATTTATTGTTATACTGATTGGCCCCTGAAGGCGCTACGAAGTATGACGTGAAAGGGTTCGAAAATTCCTTTTGATACATGCTACCTTTTATTTTGTGACTCGGATAGTTTGGTTTTTTGAACAAAAAATTGAATTATGAATCAATTTGTACGTTACAGTCATTTTAGTCTTATACAAATTAGCCTCTGGCGGCGCTACGAGGCATGACGCATATGTTTTGCAAAATTTCTCTTTGTACTTGCATTTTTTATGTTGTGACTGTTTTAACATCAAGCTGCAATGGATATTATAGTCACATATAACCGTTGTTTTTTTAATTTTGTAAAGCAAAGCAAAAACCCTCTTCATGTCGAACTCCCGTCAGGGCCCGTTACCTGAGTTTACCTAACGATGTTCAATAGTCACGTAACATTGTTTTGCTGCATGCGGCACTGGACTGTCGCATGCAAATGGTATCTTGCACTTAGCCGCTCACAATATCAATGTAGCCAGCGTACACACATTGTGGTGTTATGGTAAGACTTGTATGGTATGTAATCCGTGTACGGCGACCTCGTCGTCGATGGGACTTGAGAGATAGTCCTTTTTTACCTTATCGTAGTCAGTACGTATTGTGACATTTACAACTTCTTATAATCGTATTACAGACAAAATATATGAATAAATTATTTGACACACATGATTAAATTTTAAATTTCTTTTTAGATTAACTTCAAAGGAGTGTCCATCATGAGAAATTTTGCATAGCTTTTCCACTGTAGTGCTTGGAGTTCTTACCAGGTAGACATCAAACCAATTCAGACGCGCTGCTACGTCGGTATGGCCACTACGAAAGTGTGACAGACGTATTCGGGGAACTTCAGTGGGAGACTTTGGAAGAAAGGCGGCATTGTTATCGCGAAACCTTGTTGGACAAATTTAGCGAAACATATATCTGAGTAAGTCTACGCGTCAGTTCTGCTGCCACCATCGCATATCTCACGCAAGGATCATGAGGCTGGAGGCATATATTAAAGCTGTCCTCAAACAAACACGACAGTGGTTAACTAGAAGCAATCCTAATGGAGGTGATATGTTCTTGCCTTCCTCCGAAATTTGAACTGATTTACCCTGCCTATTACAGGAGGACCATTAGAATAGCATGGACCATGAACCGTCGTGCTACTTGGTATTTTTCATATTAACATTTCATGGCCAGAGCCATACAGAGGGATAGAAGCAGTCATTTTACCCTCGTTCAATAAAGGAATGGAATAAAAGGGAAACCCACAATGATCGTACGTTCTACATCTACATCCATACTCCGGAAGCCACCTGACGGTGTGTGGCGGAGGGTACCTTGAGTACCTCTATCGGTTCTCCTTTCTATTCCAGTCTCGTATTGTTCGTGGAAAGAAAGATTGTCGGTATGCCTCTGTGTGGGCTCTAATCTCTCTGATTTTACCCTCATGGTCTCTCCGCGAGATATACGTAGGAGGGAGAAATATACTGCTTGACTCCTCGGTGAAGGTATGTTCTCGAAAATTCAACAAAAGCCCGTACCGAGCTACTGAGCGTCTCTCCTGCAGAGTCTTCCACTGGAGTTTATCCATCATCTCCGTAACGCTTTCGCGATTACTAAATGATCCTGTAACGAAGCGCGCTGCTCTCCTTTGGATCTTCTCTATCTCTTCCATCAACCCTATCTGGTACGGATCCCACACTGGTGAGCAATATTCAAGCAGTGGGCGAACAAGTGTACTGTAACCTACTTCCTTTGTTGTCGGATTAAATTTCCTTAGGATTCTTCTAATGAATCTCAGTCTGGCATCTGCTTTACCGACGAGCAACTTTATATGATCATTCCATTTTAAATCACTCCTAATGCGTACTCCTAGATAATTTATGGAATTAACTGCTTCCAGTTGCTGACCTGCTATATTGTAGGATGATAAGGGATCTTTATTTCTATGTACTCGCAGCACATTACAATTGTCTACATTGAGATTCAATAGCCATTCCCTGCACCATGCGTCAATTCGCTGCAGATCCTCCTGCATTTCAGTACAATTTTGCATTGTTACGACCTCTCCATATACTACAGCATCATCCGCAAAAAGCCTCAGAGAACTTCCGATGTCATTCACGAGGTCATTTATGTATATTGTGAACAGCAACGGTCCTACGACACTCCCCTGCGGCACACCTGAAACCACTCTTACTTCGGAAGACTTCTCTCCATTGAGAATGACATGCTGCGTTCTATTATCTGGGAACTCTGCAATCCAATCACACAATTGGTCTGATAGCCCATATGCTTTTACTTTGTTCATTAATCGACTGTGGGGAACTGTATCGAACGCCTTGCGGAAGTCAAGCAAGAAACACGGCATCTCCCTGGGAACACGTGTCTATGGCTCTCTGAGTCTCGTGGACGAATAGCGCGAGCTGGGTTTCACACGATCGTCTTTTTCGAAACCCATGCTGATTCCTACAGAGTAGATTTCTAGTCTCCAGAAAAGTCATTATACTCGAACATAATACGTGTTCCAAAATTCTGCAACTGATAGACGTTAGAGATATAGGTCTATAGTTCTGCACATCTGTTCGACGTCCCTTCTTGAAAACGGGGATGACCTGTGCCATTTTCCAATCCTTTAGAACGCTACGCTCTTCCAGAGACCTACGGTACACCGCTGCAAGAAGGGGAGCTCTCTGAGCACTATGCGACTTAACTTCTCAGGTCATCAGTCGCCTAGAACTTAGAACTAATTAAACCGAACTAACCTAAGGACATCACACACATCCATGCCCGAGGCAGGATTCGAATCTGAGACCGTAGCGGTCGCTCGGCTCCAGACCGTAGCGCCTAGAACCGCACGGCCACTCCGGCCGGCTCAAGAAGGGGAGCAAGTTCCTTCGCGTACTCTGTGTAAAATCGAACTGGTATCCCATCAGGTCGAGCTGCCTTTCCTCTTTTGAGCGATTTTAATTGTTTCTCTATCCCTCTGTCGTCCATTCCGATATCTACCATTTTGTCATCCGTCCGATAATCTAGAGAAGGAACTACAGTACGATGTGTGTAGACACTTGTTCATGAGAAGTTGTATCGTTCTTTAGGTCCCACAATAGAAGGCTGTTGCACTGGATGTTGAGAGCTAGTACCGGACGCGACTGATTATCGCTGGCTATGTTTAATATGTCCTGACCGATTTCCGATAACCACTGCACGGATTCCTCGGCTGCTGTAGGCGGCCACGGCACGCGGCACATGCCAGCAGCACATGAGAAAATTCCGTCAAGATACGCAGTGACGGCAACTTTCCTGTCTACGAATACTTGGCAGTCCTCCGCGGTGTTATTAGTTTGACAGACACGCAAAATTATCCCCCGATTAACAGCCTAGCTGATACACGAGGTACAGTTGTGATTAACGTCTGACAGGAACAGAGTCCCGGTTTTCATTCTTCAAGGAAACCTTTTAATAGTATTGCTAAAACACGTTTATGGGTCGAAACGTAAATTTTAGAAGCCTATAATTAGTGAAAAGAGCTCTACAAATGTGTCTACTCTACTCAATACTATTAACTCAAAAGTCAATATAAAGCTAATGGCGAGTGTTTTGTGCGGGTAGCGCATACTAGTACACTTCAGTGTTACTTCAGAAATGTAAAAAACGTTGTTCCTCTCACTTCACCACGTTAATCAGCTAGTAATGTCCCAGCTCTCGAGTAATGAACAGCAGCCAGCTGTTCTAGAACTTAATTTGTACATAGCGTTTAGTTTAGTCGTTGTATTATGTGTTTCTGTGTGAAAGCTAACAGAAACTATTTTTTGTCTGTTATTAGTGGTTACTTTTAAGTTCTTTCCTTGTTTATACTATGAGAGTCTGATCTTTATATCATATACACTAAGGGCCATTAAAATTGCTACACCAAGAAGAAATGCAGATGATGAACGGGTATTCATTGGACAAATATATTATACTAGAACTGTCATGTGATTACATTTTCACGCAATTTGGGTGCATAGATCCTGAGAAATCAGTACCCAGAACAATCACCTCTGGCCGTAATAACGGCATTGATACGCCTGGGCATTGAATGAAACAGAGCTTGGATGGCGTGTACAGGTACAGCTGCCCATGCAGCGTCAACACGTTACCACAGTTCATCAAGAGTAGTGACTTGCGTATTGTGACGAGCTAGTTGCTGGGCCACCATTGACCAGATGTTTACAATTGGTGAGAGATCTGGAGAATGTGCTGGCCAGGGCAGCAGTCGAACATTTTCTGTATCCAGAAATGCCCGTACAGGACCTGCAACATGCGGTCGTGCATTATCCTGCTGAAATGTAGGGTTTCGCAGGGATCGAATGAAGGGAGGAGCCACGGGTCATAACACATCTGAAATGTGACGTTTACTGTTCAAAGTGCTGTCAATGCGAACAAGAGGTGACCGAGACGTGTAATCAATGGCACCCCATTCCTTCACGCCGGGTGATACGCCAGTTTGGCGAGGACGAATACACGATTCCAATGTGCGTTCACCGTGATGTCGGCAAACACGGATGTGACCACCATGATGCTGTAAACAGAACCTGGATTCACCCGAAAAAATGACGTTTTGCCATTCGTGCACCCAGGTTCGTCGTTGAGTACACCATCGCAGGCGATCCTGTCTGTGATGCAGCGTCAACGGTAACCGCAGCCACGATCTCCGAGCTGATAGTCCATGCTGCTGAAAAACGTCGTCGAACTGTTCGTGCAGGTGGTTGTTGTCTTGCAAACGTCCCCATCTGTTGACTCAGAAATCGAGACGTGGCTGCACGATCCGTTACAGCCATGCGGATAAGGTGCCTGTCATCTCGACTGCTAGTGATACGACGCCGTTGGGATCCAGCACGACGTTCGGTATACCCTCCTGAACCCACCGATTCCATATTCTGCTAACAGTCTTTGGATCTCGACCAACGCGAGCAGCAATGTCGCGATACGATAAACCGCAATCGCGACAGGCTACAATTCGACCTTTATCAAAGTCGGAAACGTGATGGTACGCATTTCTCCTCCTTACACGAGGCATCACAACAACTTTTCACCAGGCAACGCCGGTCAACTGCTGTTTGTGTATGAGAAATCGGTTGGAAACTTTCCTCATGTCAGTACGTTGGAGGTGTCGCCACCGGCGCCAAACTTGTGTGAATGCTCTGAAAAGCTAATCATTTGCATATCACAGCATCTTCTTCCTGTCGGTTAAATTTCGAGTGTGTAGCACGTCATCTTCGTGGTGTAGCAATTTTAATGGTCAGTAGTGTAGTATTTAAGCTAGAGTCAGGCATAGTTGTTGTGTCATAGTGCTTTATAGTAATTGATCAGACAGCTTTAGATCTATTTTTGATTCTTTGAAGTGCTTAATTTGTTCTAACCAACAAATAGCGTGGCGTAGGGTATGTGCTTGCTGTTGGGAGGTTGCAAGATGAATATACCACAGTCTGCAAACAGGTACAGGCTGCGCTGGCACTGTTCGACGAACTTGATGCTGTTACATTGGGATGGCGACGGTGATAGGGCCTCTGTCACCTCTCGATCCACTGGCCACCGCATCTTCCTATCTACACCTACATCCATACTCTGCAAAACACGTTATGATTTTTGGCGGAGGATACTTCGTGTGCCGGCCGGAGTGGCCGAGCGGTTCTAGGCGCTACAGTCTGGAACCGCGCGACCGCTACGGTCGCAGGTTCGAATCCTGCCTCGGGCATGAATGTGTGTGATGTCCTTAGGTTAGTTAGGTTTAACTAGTTCTAAGTTCTAGGGGACTAATGACCTCAGAAGTTGAGTCCCATAGTGCTCAGAGCCATTTGAACCATTTTTTTTTTTTTGGTAAGCATCCGTGTAAGATCGAATCACTTTAATTTTACCTTCATGGTGTATTGGGGAGGCTGACTCTTCTAGGAAAGGTTACTCAGGATGATGATGTGTGTGAAATCTTATGGGACTTAACTGCTAAGGTCATCAGTCCATAAGCTTACAAACTACTTAACCTAAGTTATCCTAACGACAAACACACACACCCATGCCCGAGGGAGGACTAGAACCTCCGCCGGGACCAGCCGCACAGTCCATGACTGTAGCGCCTGAGACCGTTCGGCTAATCCCGCGCGGCGGTTACTCAGGAAATTTTAACAGTAAACCACACCGTGGTGCACAATGTCTCTGTGACGCTTTCGCGATTACGAAACGAACCTGTACCGAAAAGCGCCGCTCCTCTTTGGAGCTTCTCTATTTCCTCTATAAATTGTTTTTGGTAAAATTTCCTGACTGACGAGCAGCATTCAAGAATTGGTCGCACACAGGTTTTGTAAGCCATCTCTTTCGTCAGTGGACTACATTTCC